>NC_088853.1:2429528-2794528 GCF_963853765.1 Magallana gigas | reverse complement strand
AAGTTCTGTAAGCATTTTTATCAGAAACCTAAGAAGTCCGACAAAGATAACTCTTCATTTTCAGATCGTTTTATTTTTTATTTTTTTATATTTTATATTTTATCTCTGTTTATTCTTTGAGGCTTGACAGGCTTTCACTGATTTAGAACTTTTCGTTTTTCAGTCCACAAATTCACGGCCATTAATCAATTTCTGATCACATGCAACACAGAACAACAGATGAATGTGCATCAGTGGAGAATGTGGATCAATTGTTTAAATGGAAGTCCAGGTCGCCGTTAACACTTTAAATTAGCCGCTACCGACACATTTAGGACTGGGCGATGTTAATTAAAGACAATGAAATGCTTTCTTTTGTTATTCATTAGGGGCTATATGAAGTAAGCAATCATTGCAGAAAAAAACGGATTTCCGGAAATATTTGAACAAAACAAAACCGGAAATTGGTAATAAAGAGACCTCATAACTGTTCTAAGAACAATTCTGCTAATAGTTTATTATCACATTTCGTCTTTATAAAAAAAAACAAAAGAAAACTATTTCCGGAATATTTGTAACTGATTATTCATTTCTGTTATTAACCTATAATAAGTGAAACATTTCCATAAGATAATACCACATTACCGGCATACATTATCACACTTTCGACATGTGTATGTCTTTAATTTAAACAGTTACACAAGATAATACCACATTACCGGCATATATTGACACCCTTACTATGTATTTTACCAATATACATCGTATTCTACATTTACTTAACACCCCCGCCCCCACCCCCGCCCCCACCCCCGCTTTTTAAACAGGAGGAGGAAAACGCACACAACAGTTCGTGATTACATGTGTATCTTATATACTGGGTTCTTATCAAATGGACGCACTGGCTAGTTTTTATTTAGTTGCTTATATTTTAATTGACTCTGTAATCCTCGCCATATTTCTCTGAAGCTATGGACGCTGATTATTTACCTTCACTGCAATTGCGAACTGTCCATTGAACTATCAGGGTCAAGGTGAGGGTTAGGCTGATGGGCCCCGGGTTGTACAATATCTGAAAGAATGGACAGTTTTTATCTTATTACCATTACTTGGTTTTTGCAGTGGTCCTTTTGTCCACATTGCATTATGAAATGCATGCTCAATTATTCAGTTAGACAAAGTTATCTGTACAAATCACAGTAAACTGATGCGCTCAATCAGATGTATATACTATATTTGTATATTATAAGATTTCAAAGTCACATATAGGTCCAATGGGCTGGGTGTAATTCGATAATGTATAACATTGTATGGTACTGTCTTTTATCAATTTTCAATCTAAAGTTGAAAATGAGTACATGACAAATTATTTGTCATGTAATCATTTTCAACTTTAGATTGAAAATTAATAAAAGACAGTACTATACTTATGACATACACATGTAACTATGATAAAATATTTACTTATTTACTTACTGCTCAGTGGTAAGCATAGTTCGATCCCGCCCATTGGTCATGTGTGTACACACATTGGAAGAGGATCGTGTGATTCTGTTAAGGATTAAACTGTTAACACGTGGATATATGAATGTCTGTTTTCATCTAAAAAAAATTCCGATCATCCAAATTTATACAAAAGGACGACGTTAATCAATCGAATTTATGTTGTTTTTTGTTTGTTAATTCGTGCAATAGGTTATTTTGATTTTGTCTTGGATACTCTGTGTAGTTTGTATGTGGAAGATGGTAAATTTCCGTGAGGTTGGAGGAACTAGCAGTTGTGTTGTGTTACTGTGAGTTTGTGTTCATCCCAATTATCTGCAGCAGTCCAGTATCATGTTGGCTGTAGTCGTCTAATAAGTAGAAAAACTGACGACGCAACAATGTTTTAATTAGATGTATTTATTAGGGATGTAATTGATATCCCTTACATAAACAACCGTAGACAGAGAACAAAGACGGGAGTCCCAGGCCGCCAAAGTTCTTCTTTAGAATACACATACTATCGTAAGAATCGTCACGTGTCAATGTTGGTTAAACTTAAAAACCCGTACATTTAACTATTGAGTCACAGTACAGAGGACGTTTAACATTAATGTGTGCAATGAGTAGAATCAAACAAATCTACGTCTACGATCTCTCTGACAATGACAATTAACAATGGCTGGCCGACATGGACGATAGTGCGAGGGTAACAAATTATAAATGTCTTTGTAACAAGATGTTTAAACACCCTCCGAACGACACGACCGATTGTGTGATAGGAACAAGAGCTGTCTTTGTAACAAGCTGTTTTTGCGATTTTGTGACGAAGAGCTTGGCTTTTAAATCAATAGATAAGGATTATATTACAATTCAGGTATAAACCTGTTCAAAAACAGACCTCATTGACTTTATTGTATTAGTTGTCGCAACAATATAAATTATTCAACGTGATTTGTGTTTAATAACATTAATTGAAATTCAAAAATTATAACTCCAATGCATCGTAATTTGTTCTTTACATACAAGAGTTCAGCGTGAATTTATTATTTTTTTTATCAATAGCGGGGAATACGGACTGTATATTACCTTCAAGAGGGACTGTAGATTACCAGTCAAAAGGGATTGCTCGTTACCGGCGAATAGAGGATGTACATTACCGGCCAATAGAGACTATACATAACCGGCCAATAGAGACTATACATTACCAGTCAATAGAGACTATACATTACCGGCCAATAGAGGCTATACATTACCGGCCAATAGCTATTCATTACCGGCGAAAAGAGACTATACATTACCGGCCAATAGAGACTATACATTACCGGCCAATAGGGACTGTACATTACCGGTCAATAGGGACTGTACATTACCGGCCAATAGAGACTATACATTACCAGTCAATAGAGACTGTACATTACCGGCCAATAGAGGCTATACATTACCGGCCAATAGAGACTATACATTACCAGTCAATAGAGACTATTCATTACCGGCCAATAGGGACTATACATTACCGGCCAATAGAGACTATACATTACCAGTCAATAGAGACTGTACATTACCGGCCAATAGAGACTGTACATTACCGGCCAATAGAGACTGTACATTACCGGCCAATAGAGACTGTACATTACCGGCCAATAGAGACTATACATTACCGGCCAATAGGGACTATACATTACCGGCCAATAGAGACTATACATTACCGGCCAATAGGGACTGTCCATTACCAGCCAATAGGGACTATACATTACCGGCCAATAGAGACTATACATTACCAGCCAATAGAGACTATACATTACCGGCCAATAGAGACTATACATTACCGGCCAATAGAGGGTATACATTACCGGCCAATAGCTATTCATTACCGGCCAATAGAGACTATACATTACCGGCCAATAGAGACTATACATTACCAGCCAATAGGGACTGTACATTACCAGTCAATAGAGACTATACATTACCAGTCAATAGAGACTATACATTACCGGTCAAGTAAGGGCTGTACATTACCGGCCAATAGAGACTATACATTACCGGCCAATAGAGACTATACATTACCGGCCAATAGGGATTGTACATTATCGGCCAATACTGACTGTACATTACCGGCCAATAGAGACTATACATTACCGGCCAATATAGACTATACATTACCGGCCAATAGAGGGTATACATTACCGGCCAATAGCTATTCATTACCGGCCAAAAGAGACTATACATTACCGGCCAATAGAGACTATACATTACCGGCCAATAGCGATTGTACATTACCGGCCAATAGGGACTGTACATTACCGGCCAATAGAGACTATACATTACCGGTCAATAGAGACTATACATTACCGGCCATTAGGGACTGTACATTACCGGCCAATAGAGACTGTACATTACCGGCCAATAGAGACTGAACATTACCGGCCAATAGAGACTATACATTACCGGCCATTAGGGACTGTACATTACCGGCCAATAGAGACTATACATTACCAGCAAAAAGAGACTATACATTACCGGCCAATAGAGACTGTTAATTACCGACCAATAGAGACTGTACATTACCGGCCAATAGAGACTGAACATTACCGGCCAATAGAGACTATACATTACCGGCCATTAGGGACTGTACATTACCGGCCAATAGAGACTATACATTACCAGCAAAAAGAGACTATACATTACCGGCCAATAGAGACTGTACATTACCGACCAATAGAGACTGTACATTACCGGCCAATAGAGACTATACGTTACCGGCCATTAGGGACTGTACATTACCGGCCAATAGAGACTATACATTACCGGCCAATAGATACTATACGTTACCGGCCATTAGGGACTGTACATTACCGGCCAATAGAGACTGTACATTACCGGCCAATAGACACTATACATTACCAGTTAATAGGGACTTTTCATTTGTTGTACATTTAAATGAAGAGAAGAAGTTAAAAAAAACAACCTATAAAAAGCAGTTAAATCTTTGGTATAAATGTATCTTAAAGAACACAAAGAACTATTATTGTCACAAGTGAAACGGTAGTAATTTTGTTTTAAACTGATTTAATCATGTAGGATGTAAGATGTATTGTTCCATAGGCAACATGTTAACATATAGGGAATCACTACTCTACAGTCCGGACTGAATTGTTGTAGACTTAGGGAACATGTCTACATATAGGGAATCACTATTCTATAGTACGTACTGAATTGTTATAGACTTAGGGAACATGTTTACATATAGGGAATCACTACTCTACAGTCCGGACATAATTGTTGTAGACTTAGGAAACATGTTTACATATAGGGATTCACTACTCTACAGTAAGTATTGAATTGTTGTAGACATAGGGAACATGTTTACATATAGTGAAACACTACTCTACAGTAGGAACTGAATTGTTGTAGACCTAGGGAACACGTCTACATATAGAGAATCACTACTCTACAGTATGTACTGAATTGTTATAGACATAGGGAACATGTTTACATACAGGAAATCACTACTCTACAGTACGTACTGAATTATTGTAGACTTAGGGAACATGTTTACATATAGGGAATGTTGACTCTACAGTACCTACTGAAGTGTTGTAACACAGGGAACATGTTTACATATAGGGAATCACTACTCTACAGTACGTACTGAAGTGTTGTAGACTTAGGGAACGCGTTTACATATAGAGAATCACTACTCTACAGTACGTACTGAATTGTATTAGACTTAGGGAATATGTTTACATAAAGGGAATCACTACTCTACAGTACAGACTGAATTGTTGTAGACATAGGCAACATGTTTACATATAGGGAATCACTACTCTACAGTAAGTACTGAATTGTTGTAGACATAGGCAACATGTTTACATATAGGGAAACACTACTTTACAGTAAGTACTGAATTGTTGTACACACAGGGAACATGTTTACATATAGGGATTCACTACTCTACAGTACGGACTGAATTGTTGTAGACATAGGGAACATGTTAACATATAGGGAAACACTACTCTACAGTAGGAACTGAATTGTTGTAGACATAGGCAACATGGTTACATATAGGGAAACACTACTCTAGAGTACGTACTGAATTGTTGTAGACTTAGGGAACATGTTGAGATATAGGGAATCACTTCTCTACAGTATGTACTGAATTGTTGTAGACATAGGGAACATGTTAACATAAAGGAAATCACTACTCTACAGTGCAAACGGAATTGTTGTAGACATAGTGAACATGGTTACATATAGGGAAACACTACTCTACAGTACGTACTGAAGTGTTGTAGACATAGGGAACATGTTTACATATAGGGAAACACTACTCTACAGTAAGTGCTGAATTGTTGTAGACTTAGTGAACATGTTTACATATAGGGAATCACTACTCTACAGTACGTACTGAAGTGTTTTAGACTTAGGGATCATGTTTAAATATAGGGAATCACTACTCTACAGTACGTACTGAATTGCTATAGATATAGGAAACATGTTAACATATAGTGAATCACTACTCTACAGTACGGACTGAATTGTTGTACACACAGGGAACATGTTTACATATAGGGAATCACTACTCTACAGTACGGACTGATTTGTTTTAGACATAGGGAACATGTTTACATATAGGGAATCACTGCTCTACAGAACGTACTGAATTGTTGTAACATAGGGAACATGTTGTAACATGTTTACATAATGGGAATCACTATTCTACAGTACGGACTGAATTGTTGTAGAGATAGGGAATATGTTTACATATAGGGATCTACTACTCTACAGTACGGACTGAATTGTTGTAGACATAGGGAACATGTTTACATATAGGGAATCACTGCTCTACAGTACGGACTGAATTGTTTTAGACATAGGGAACATGTTTACATATAGGGAATCACTGCTCTACAGAACGTACTGAATTGTTGTAACATAGGGAACATGTTGTAACATAGGAAAACACTACTCTACAGTACGTACTGAATTGTTGTAGACATAGGGAACATGTTTACATATAGGGATCGACTACTCTATAGTACGTACTGAATTGTTGTAGACATAGGGAACATGTTTACATATAGGGAATCACTACTCTACAGTGCGTACTGAATTGTTGTACACACAGGGAACATGTTTACATATAGGGAATCACTACTCTACAGTACGGACTGAATTGTTTTAGACATAGGGAACATGTTTACATATAGGGAATCACTGCTCTACAGAACGTACTGAATTGTTGTAACATAGGGAACATGTTGTAACATAGGGAAACACTACTCTACAGTACGTACTGAATTGTTGTAGACATAGGGAACATGTTTATATATAGGGATCGACTACTCTATAGTACGTACTGAATTGTTGTAGACATAGGGAACATGTTTACATATAGGGAATCACTACTCTACAGTACGGACTGAATTGTTGTAGAGATAGGGAATATGTTTACATATAGGGATCTACTACTCTACAATACGGACTGAATTGTTGTAGACATAGGGAACATGTTTACATATAGGGAATCACTGCTCTACAGAACGTACTGAATTGTTGTAACATAGGGAACATGTTGTAACATAGGGAAACACTACTCTACAGTACGTACTGAATTGTTGTAGACATAGGGAACATGTTTACATATAGGGATCGACTACTCTATAGTACGTACTGAATTGTTGTAGACATAGGGAACATGTTTACATATAGGGAATCACTACTCTACAGTGCGTACTGAATTGTTGTACACACAGGGAACATGTTTACATATAGGGAATCACTACTCTACAGTCCGGACATAATTGTTGTAGACTTAGGAAACATGTTTACATATAGGGATTCACTACTCTACAGTAAGTATTGAATTGTTGTAGACATAGGGAACATGTTAACATATAGTGAAACACTACTCTACAGTAGGAACTGAATTGTTGTAGACCTAGGGAACATGTCTACATATAGAGAATCACTACTCTACAGTATGTACTGAATTGTTATAGACATAGGGAACATGTTTACATACAGGAAATCACTACTCTACAGTACGTACTGAATTATTGTAGACTTAGGGAACATGTTTACATATAGGGAATGTTGACTCTACAGTACCTACTGAAGTGTTGTAACACAGGGAACATGTTTACATATAGGGAATCACTACTCTACAGTACGTACTGAAGTGTTGTAGACTTAGGGAACGCGTTTACATATAGAGAATCACTACTCTACAGTACGTACTGAATTGTATTAGACTTAGGGAATATGTTTACATAAAGGGAATCACTACTCTACAGTACAGACTGAATTGTTGTAGACATAGGCAACATGTTTACATATAGGGAATCACTACTCTACAGTAAGTACTGAATTGTTGTAGACATAGGCAACATGTTTACATATAGGGAAACACTACTCTACAGTAAGTACTGAATTGTTGTACACACAGGGAACATGTTTACATATAGGGATTCACTACTCTACAGTACGGACTGAATTGTTGTAGACATAGGGAACATGTTAACATATAGGGAAACACTACTCTACAGTAGGAACTGAATTGTTGTAGACATAGGCAACATGGTTACATATAGGGAAACACTACTCTAGAGTACGTACTGAATTGTTGTTGACTTAGGGAACATGTTGACATATAGGGAATCACTTCTCTACAGTATGTACTGAATTGTTGTAGACATAGGGAACATGTTAACATAAAGGAAATCACTACTCTACAGTGCAAACGGAATTGTTGTAGACATAGTGAACATGGTTACATATAGGGAAACACTACTCTACAGTACGTACTGAAGTGTTGTAGACATAGGGAACATGTTTACATATAGGGAAACACTACTCTACAGTAAGTGCTGAATTGTTGTAGATTTAGTGAACATGTTGTAACATAGGGAAACACTACTCTACAGTACGTACTGAAGTGTTGTAGACTTAGGGAACATGTTTACATATAGGGAATCACTACTCTACAGTACGGACTGAATTGTTGTAGACTTACGGAACATGTTTACATATAGGGAATCACTACTCTACAGTACGGACTGAATTGTTGTAGACATAGGGAACATGTTTACATACAGGGAATCACTACTCAACAGTACGGACTGAATTGTTTTAGACTTAGGGAACATGTTTGCATATAGAGAATCACTTCTCTACAGTACGTACTGAATTGTTGTAGACTTAGGAACATTTTTAGATATAGGGAATCACTACTCTACAGTATCAACTGAATTGTTTTAGACTTAGGGATCATGTTTAAATATAGGGAATCACTACTCTACAGTACGTACTGAATTGCTATAGATATAGGAAACATGTTAACATATAGTGAATCACTACTCTACAGTACGGACTGAATTGTTGTACACACAGGGAACATGTTTACATATAGGGAATCACTACTCTACAGTACGGACTGATTTGTTTTAGACATAGGGAACATGTTTACATATAGGGAATCACTGCTCTACAGAACGTACTGAATTGTTGTAACATAGGGAACATGTTGTAACATGTTTACATAATGGGAATCACTATTCTACAGTACGGACTGAATTGTTGTAGAGATAGGGAATATGTTTACATATAGGGATCTACTACTCTACAGTACGGACTGAATTGTTGTAGACATAGGGAACATGTTTACATATAGGGAATCACTGCTCTACAGTACGGACTGAATTGTTTTAGACATAGGGAACATGTTTACATATAGTGAATCACTGCTCTACAGAACGTACTGAATTGTTGTAACATAGGGAACATGTTGTAACATAGGGAAACACTACTCTACAGTACGTACTGAATTGTTGTAGACATAGGGAACATGTTTACATATAGGGATCGACTACTCTATAGTACGTACTGAATTGTTGTACACACAGGGAACATGTTTACATATAGGGAATCACTACTCTACAGTACGGACTGAATTGTTTTAGACATAGGGAACATGTTTACATATAGGGAATCACTGCTCTACAGAACGTACTGAATTGTTGTAACATAGGGAACATGTTGTAACATAGGGAAACACTACTCTACAGTACGTACTAAATTGTTGTAGACATAGGGAACATGTTTATATATAGGGATCGACTACTCTATAGTACGTACTGAATTGTTGTAGACATAGGGTACATGTTTACATATAGGGAATCACTACTCTACAGTACGGACTGAATTGTTGTAGAGATAGGGAATATGTTTACATATAGGGATCTACTACTCTATAGTACGTACTGAATTGTTGTACACACAGGGAACATGTTTACATATAGGGAATCACTACTCTACAGTACGGACTGAATTGTTTTAGACATAGGGAACATGTTTACATATAGGGAATCACTGCTCTACAGAACGTACTGAATTGTTGTAACATAGGGAACATGTTGTAACATAGGGAAACACTACCCTACAGTACGTACTGAATTGTTGTAGACATAGGGAACATGTTTACATATAGGGATCGACTACTCTATAGTACGTACTGAATTGTTGTACACACAGGGAACATGTTTACATATAGGGAATCACTACTCTACAGTACGGACTGAATTGTTTTAGACATAGGGAACATGTTTACATATAGGGAATCACTGCTCTACAGAACGTACTGAATTGTTGTAACATAGGGAACATGTTGTAACATAGGGAAACACTACTCTACAGTACGTACTGAATTGTTGTAGACATAGGGAACATGTTTATATATAGGGATCGACTACTCTATAGTACGTACTGAATTGTTGTAGACATAGGGAACATGTTTACATATAGGGAATCACTACTCTACAGTACGGACTGAATTGTTGTAGAGATAGGGAATATGTTTACATATAGGGATCTACTACTCTACAATACGGACTGAATTGTTGTAGACATAGGGAACATGTTTATATATAGGGATCGACTACTCTATAGTACGTACTGAATTGTTGTAGACATAGGGAACATGTTTACATATAGGGAATCACTACTCTACAGTACGGACTGAATTGTTGTAGAGATAGGGAATATGTTTACATATAGGGATCTACTACTCTACAGTACGGACTGAATTGTTGTAGACAGTTTCAACTGAGTAGGAAATAAACACTCTCAGTGAATGCCTATAGACTATTATCTACAGTCTTATTGGGAAATGTATGCAAAAATGAGAAAATATACATGTCTTACCTTTCTTATAGCTTTCCTAAATTCATTTTCATGTCCTGATATCACGTTCTAAAAGAACTGTCTAAAAGGTATGACTATATAACGTGTTGTTACTAAGCGAAGCGGAGAACATAATGTGATTTTCTTCTATATGCTTCATTCATATCTTGCAAGCTGTTTTATTCAGAGCGAACCGTCATTGTTTTGTATGAGATTTAAACACTCTAAAAGAGTAGATAATGAATGGGGATTTAAAGGTATTTCAACAATACACGTACCATGGACCTTAATATATTAATGTTGTTATGGGGATAAGACAACATTTATCACACACACAGATCTATTCAGTCAAAACAAATAAATCCTAAAATTTACTGTGAATTAAAAAACCCAGCGTTGAATGTCGCCAACTAAAATCAATTTCAACACAGTTAACGTCCGCGACATCGATGTCGATGGCTTTAATTCAGTGTGTAGTAAACACTGTAGTAAAAAGTAAGATACATCTACAACTAAACAAACACATCATGTCCTAAACCCTTGGTACCACCGTCAGAGGTAATTGTCAATTCTCCCGTTATGTAGTATAAAGTAAGATACAACTACAACTAAATAGATACATCATGTCCTAAACCCATGGTACCAAATACAGATATGATTGTCAATTCCACACTTTACGGATGAGAGGGCATACGTAAAAAATTAACAAATTTCTTGAATAAAGAAATTAATTTAACAATATGTCTATTGAAAGACGTATCAAACAGAAACTTTTTGATAGTTAATATATAAACCAAATATCAATAGAATCTTAGATCCTTCATTTTGACCATTTGTATGCACTCGTTTCAAGTTTTAAAAAATAAATTCAAATTAGATGATGTTTTGAACACTAATAAAATTATCGATTCACAAACAGTTTACCAGAGACCACCGTGATGTGAAAATTAAAGGAAGCGCTTTTTAGGACACCAAACATTGTTATTGTGTTCCGCCAAAGAAGAGGAACCGAAGGTTTAAGTGAGATTTTCTGATCACGTCTGTCGGTCTGTCCGTCGGTCTCTAAACTTTTCACAGTTTTGACTATTCCTCTAGAACCACTTGCCCGTATTAAACTAATCTTTGTACAAGGTATCCTCATGGAAAAGAAATTCCAAATTGTTAAAATAAAGATCAAACCCCTTTTTAAAAGGGAATAATTGCGAAACATTGAAATTAGGATGCGTGTCTTACGAAATCATTCTTCCTTAATGCCAAAATTTACAATAAAACTTGTACATATAATAGAGATTCTCAATTGTTAATTCCTGACCCCGGACCAATAATGGGGCCCCTAGAGGGATTCAAGGTTAGCATAAACATATACAGAAAAAATGTAAAAAAAAAAAAATAATCTTCTCCTCAAGATCTACAATGTTACAATTTAAGAGATTACTTTGCAAGCATCTTAAAATAATGTAGATTTTGAATTGTTAGAATCGTGACCCGAACCCAAATTTTGGCTTCAAAAAGAGTTTAAAGTTTAACTAACTTGGTAGAAATATATTGGGAAAATGTTGAGAAACTGATATAGAATAATACAAAAAACTGTTGTTATGGTGAGTCATGTGGCCCATGGGCCCCTTGTTAAATTATCCTAAAATTCCACAACTAATGTGTGATTCAATGATCTAGGTTCCCCCTGTAACAATTACCAAGGTTACTGTGATATGTTTTCCCGTTGCCGTGGCGTTGATATTGAAGGACCATTACAACGACTGAAGATCTTGAAATTTAACGAAAAAACGCTGGCCAATATAAAGAACTTGATTATTGTAAGTCATGCTGAATTATTGTAAACCATGCTGTATTCATTTTAGTCAGACTGGATTATTGTAAGTCATGCTGGATTATTGTAAGTCATGATTATTGTAAGTCATGCTGAATTATTGTAAGTCAGAATGGATTATTGTAAGTCATGATTATTGTAAGTCAGGCTAGATCAGTCAAACTGAATTATTGTAAGGCATTCTGGGTTATTGTAATTCAAACTGGATTATTGTAAGTCGGGCTGGACTATTGTAAGTCATGCTGGATTATTGTTTGTCATCTTGGATTATTGTACGTCATACTGAGTTTTTGAATGGTAACACTAAATAAAATTACCTTCCCTCGGACTGAAATGTGACACTTTCATTGGTTTAAACATAGCACGTGATTGCCTCTTATATCTCTATGTTTGTTTGATCAGAATTAATATTCGGCAATATGACTGTTATTTGCTGATGCTAAGCCTCCTAATTTGAACATTTCATATTATCTAATACAGAAACCGCATATCGTAAGTTCTTTTGTAGTTAATCAAGAAATTACCTAATAAGTAAGTAAAAATATCTGGCCAATATTCACAAGAACTAGACAATTGTAGGGAGAAAGTGAAAAAAACCATTCTGACCAATATCAATAGCTGAATTATTGTAAGATAATACGTTAACTTAATCTTCTGTGTCATATGCAATATAGTGAGAATGTTATTTGTGAATAAATGTGTCACTTAATAGTCCGCGGGAAAAAAAGACACTAATTAGCTTCGCCTCACCACCTATGAGATTGATCAACCCGATATATTTCTGTAGTCAGTCAGTAACAATACTACTGAGTAAAAATGTCTGGATAATATGAACAAGAACTGGACAATTATACGTAACAGTAAAATAAAATGATGTCTAATATCAAAAACTGAGTTATTGTAAGATAAAAGGTTTATCTTCTGTGTCATAAGCAATATGGTTAGTATATTGATGGTTGATCTATTGATGACATGATATATAAATATAAAGATGTAATGTTGTAGAAAATATTGGTGGGCTGTCATACCGATGGCTATAGGACTTATCCTGTTTATGGGGGTATCATTGAGCCTTCATCGAGGGCTTGGTCGTCAGCAATCGTCTTGGTACAAAAGAAGGACGGATCCAAAAGATTCTGTTTAGACTATAGGCGGTTAAATAGTGTGACGATGAAAGACGCCTATCCCTTACCCCGCATCGATGAGTCACTCAATCAGTTAAATGGTTCCAAGTGGTTCAGTACTCTCGATCTGAACGCAGGGTACTGACAAGTTGAGCTGGACCCAAATGACAAGCCTAAGACAGCCTTCGTGACCCGGCAAGGTTTGTTTGAGTTCAATGTGATGCCGTTTGGGCTCTGCAATGCCCCGGCAACATTCGAACGTCTGATGGAGACGGTGTTGTCAGGCTTACAATGGCAAGTATGCCTCATCTATTTGGATGATGTCATTGTGTATGGGAAAACATTTGAAGAAATGTTACATAACCTGGTCTTTGAGAAGCTAAGAGCAGCTGGTTTGAAGCTAAAGGCCAGGAAATGCACGCTGTTTTCAAAACAAGTCAAATACCTGGGAGATGTTATATCTGAAGAAGGGGTTGAGACGGATGTGGAAAAGGTTGAAGCCGTTAGGAAGTGGCCAGAACCAGTAAACAAGACGCAAGTAAGGTCCTTTATTGGCCTTTGCAGCTATTATAGAAAGTTCATTGCAAACTTTGCTGAAATAGCTCGCCCTCTGCATCGACTGACAGAAGCATCAGTTGCTTTCAAATGGACTTATGAATGCCAGGTAGCATTTGATGCATTGAAGGCAAAGCTTACCTCAGCACCTATCCTCACTCATCTCGATTTCAGTAAATCCTTCATCCTTGATACCGATGCGAGCCAAAATGCGATCGGTGCAGCCTTGTCACAGATCCAAAATGGACAAGAGAGGGTAGTAGCTTATGCCAGTAAGGTCTTCAGCAAGACGGAGAGAAGGTACTGTGTAACTAGGAAGGAACTCTTCGCAGTAGTGACGTTTATAAAACATTTCAGGCATTTCTTGTATGGACGCAAGTTTCTTGTTAGGACGGATCACAGTTCCGTCCGGTGGTTGCTTAGGTTTAAGGATCCGGAATGGCAATTTGCTCGATGGCTAGAGGTGATTTCGCCATATGATATGGAAATCGAGCATCGAGCGGGGCGATTACATGGAAATGCAGATGGGCTAAGTAGAGTTCCTTGTACCCAATGCGGATATTTTGATGATTGGGAGAAAGCAGATGTGCCTGAGGACTATGCCAGGACATTAAAGCATGAAGTCAAAAACACGAGCACTGCTGAATCGAAAACACTTCTAGAAATGCAAGATGAGAGTCGGGATATAAGACTTGTGAAGGATTGGATGGAGGATGGTTAGCGTCCAGACTACAGCGAAATCACTGCTGAAAGTTATATGGTCAAGTCATTGTGGGCTCAATGGAGTAGATTGGTCCTGAAGAATGAATTGCTTTGTCGTATGTGGGAAGTTGAAGAAAGCAACAATACGACATACCAAATTGTTATGCCGCTCTCACAGCGAAGAGTTATCTTGCAGCATATTCACGATTCCAACACCTCTGGTCATATTGGGGTGACCGAGACATTGAACAAGATTAGGCAAGCTTATTACTGGCCAGGGTTGCAAAGCGATGTCCGGAGTTATGTTGCTGGATGTGACCTATGTGCACGGAGAAAAGCTTCACTCAAGACAAAAAGAGGTCCAATGCAGCCTTTGTAAGTTGGTTACCCAATGGAGAGGATAGCAACAGATATCCTTGGGGAGTTCCCAGTCACAGATAAAGGGAATCGCTACATACTGGTGGTGTCAGATTACTTCACCAAATGGACAGAGGCCTTCCCAATGCCGAACATGGAGGCTCAAACTGTAGCAAGACTAATTGTAGAAGAAGTAATTTGTAGGTTTGGAGTCCCTGTCTTAATACACTCCGACCAAGGCCGCCAGTATGAGAGTCTCTTATTCAGGGAGATGTGCCACCATTTGCAAATCCGAAAAACAAGAACCACACCATACCATCCCCAGTCTGATGGTATGGTAGAAAGGTTCAACAAAACCTTAGCTACCATGCTAAGTAACTATGTAGACGATAATCATCGGGACTGGGATGAATGCATACCTTTTGTAATGATGGCATATAGAGCGTTCCAGCATGAATCAACAGGATTCACACCAAACATGCTAATGCTGGGTAGAGAGTCTACCACCCCGTTAGATATCGTGTATGATATGCCCTCATCTTGGAAACAGGTACCAAAGCATGACTGGGTCTTGGTTCTGTTTGATCGGATGGAACGGGCTCACCTATTGGTGAGGCGACATTCGGAGGGAGCGATTCTACGACAAAAACACTATCAGAACAAGAAGATGTCCTATGAACAATTCAAAAATGGGGACTCAGTTTATGTGTACTTTCCCCAAAGGAAAACTGGTTGTTCACCAAAGTTGACATCGTATTGGCGAGGACCATTCCAGGTCCTGGCAAAGATCTCCGAAGTCCTATACAAGGTCAACTGTGGGCGCAATGGAAAAGAACAAATGGTTCATTGCGACAGGATGAAAGTCTGTAAAGCTCAAGTACTCAGAGGCGAGGATATCGAGCCAGAGTCAATTGACTCTCCAAATGTTGAACTAAATGTGGAAGAACAGGATGATGACTTTGGTTCATCCTACAAAAATGTTGAAGTCACAGACGAGTTGGTTGCTGAGAGCCGACCAAGACACGAAAGGCGTACTCCAACTTGGTTACAAGATTATGTGCAGGACTTGAACCTGAATTTCAGAATTATATATGTCATAAATTCTTGATCACAGAGCATGTATATCCATAATAGGGCCAGTAGTCCTGCTATTGTTTTGTTTTAACTTGTTGCATAAAAAAAGAGAGAGAACATTGTGGAAAGAGAGAGAGGAGTTTTACAATTTGTAAGAAAGTTGAATTTTGAAACTTTGTACAGAACTGTTCAGACAGATAGTCTTTAATTCAAGATTTTTCTTGACCTTATGTTATTTGTTGTATGTTTTGAAGACTGGAAGGGTGAACTTAGTTAAAGTTTCATTTGGTTCAGATAAGTTTATCCATGCATCTATCATTTCATAATTGTTTTCATATTTCATGTTTTCTCCTCATTAAATTCTATGTCATCAGCGTTTGATTGTTTTATCCTGCGAGGGCGCATGAGTAATAGAGGCGTGGGTAATGTGACGATTAAAGATCGGGTTCGGAAGAGTCGGGCTCGAAATGTATCAAGCTATTACGTAAACCGGACTTTATCGTTATGTATAATGATAGCTCCCGAGGGTAGTTCGGGTGCGTATTAGTATATAAGGCGCTGCTTAGCTAAAAATCGACAGTTTGCAGTGGAAGCTCCAAGTGGGAACATCGAAGCAGAAGCGGCGAGGTTATAAAGTTACCCTGGTATTAAGTATACTGTGTCTAGTATACTGGTTAATAGGGGAATTGTATTTAATTCAATTAATTATATTATTTCCACAATTTCTATTGAGATCTGTCTGTGTACAGGACAGATCTCTGGATCGGGACACATCCGAGACCCGCTCGCATAGGACAGGTGCCTACGGATACATACCTGCCCGGACACATACCCAGTCGCCCAAATTACATTTGTATGCCTTTTTAAATTAAGGATAGATAATCCTAAGACTAAATATCTGTATATACTGACTGGTACTTGTTAACAAATCATTTTAGTAATTATTGCTTGATCGGTTTTTATATACATATATAAACATAAAATCATTTTCTTAAATCATTGTCTTGATTACGGATCTACCCAAATCTACGGACCCAAAAACGTTACTAATGGAATACGGTGATTTAGGACTATCGAACGAAGAGTCAGTTTCATTATTTTACTTCCTTACTAAACAAAGCGATAGAAATACAGAGTTGTTTAATCATAAAAACATAACGGGACTTACTCAGAAACTTGCAAAAAAAAAACCCACCACGGTGAGCAGTGCTGCGCATGTGGCAGAGACCGGACCAGCATTTGAATTTAAGCACGAGTGGCGAGGTCCCAAAAGTTGGCTGAATTTGAAGAACTGTTTCAGGAGGGAAATTTAGCGAAGGCCGCGCTCGTTATTGACGAGGAAAAAGCCGTTTACAACAAAGAAACAAAGTCCTTAGATGGACTACCCCACCTGGTAAAAGTCACTCAAATCAGAAGTAAATTTTTAATTACGAAAGATATGATGATAAATAAACTGTACGTATATGTCAAATAAGCGAAAAAAATGTGGGTGGGGATATTTTGTTTAGCGGGTGGGGGATCCAATGCCTTCTCAGGGTGGAGGTAGCTTTGCTTTACTTATTTAATAAGGTTCAGTGGGTTTTTTTTCAGGGGAAAGATACGCAACCACTCCACCTGTAGACCCGCGCATGAAATGTATTGCATGAAGAATTCTTTTAAAAGTAAGATGGAAATTAAGTGTTTAAACAGTTGTACCCTGCTGCATGTAAGTGTACGTGTCCCTGACAATACGTTATTTCTTGCATTGCATCTTATGTAGAATAAAGTGCATATATTTATTGATATTTTGAAATTATGATCGATTACTTCAACCATGCCATCATTTAAAGATCTAGGTCAGTTCCTGACTTTGAGCTTTGGAGGACCTTTATCGTGCCAGCGCCTACTAAGACATGTCCTTCACTTCCTATAGTAAGCTTAAGCCACCAAGGAAATAGATATGATAGTTGATTTTTCTAAAATTATGGTTAAATACGCCCCCCATGCGCTAATCTAGAGGGGGTCAGGGGTACGGACCCCCCTCCAGCCCTTGCAAAATTCAAATTTCTTTAAATTACTAAAGAAATTGCCAGAAATATGTCTCAACCCCCCCCCCCCCCCCGGCTAACTCAAATATCCGTCGGACCCCACCCCCCCCCCCCCACTCCCGGGGATGTTTTTTGGATCAGCACATGCCCCCTCCACTTTCAGAAACAATGCTAAGTAATATATCCTAGAGTTCCTTGATGTATCTGATCATCATTTTTTTGTATATTCTTGTTGTAAATTATTCACGAAAAGGTCTTTATATACACTTCAATCTGCGTTAGAAGGGAGACAACTCAGATTATCAACCTCTTCAAAAAGGCAAACACAACACAGAGATACTTTATAACAAAAACAAAAACTTACAATTTGCACAACAATATTGATGTGATACGGTTTAAACAAATGTTAATACTCCATATTATACATGCTTTTTTTTTAATTTACCAACAGTTAAGGATTTATTTTAGGAAAAAATCCAGAGACAAGCAATTTAAAAAAAGCAAAAAATAAAAAGGTAACTTTCCAAATTCCGGAAAATCCTAAACCGTCGGAGGGGGGGGGGGGGGTAGTATACCTTCAACTTCAGTTTCAAGAATATTTCCTTACTTTTAACTCTCATTTTTACATGATCCCATGAAAGTGGGGGGGGGGAGGGGGCAACTCCATCCTAATTCAATTTTTGTATGTAAATTTAAGAAAAATCTTTGTTGCACAAAAAAGTGGGGCCCAACCTGCCCCCCCCCCCCCCCCCGCCCATCGATGCTACGTGCCTGAACAACTAGCAAGTAAACTTTTTCTTATTTATATGTATTGTTAGAATGTATATCTATAATCTAAAACTGGGTTTTTCATGATTGAGCCCAATTAGTGCCAACTATAGGAATACCTTAAAAGAAATAACAAGCCGTTGAATCAAACTATCGTCCCTACTAATGGAAAATCGACGCCTTGATATTTGTATTCAGAAGTTTCTGTTAGCATTTATATCAAAAACCTAAGAAGTCCGAAAAAGATAACTCTTCATTTTCAGATCGTTTTTTTTAATTTTTGTTTATATCTTATTTCTGTTTATTCTTTGAGGCTTTCCAGAAATACTTGACAGGCTTTCACTGATTTGGAACTTTTCATTTTCGAGTCCACAAATACACGGCCTTTAATCAATTTCTGATCACTGATTGCAATACAGAACAACAGGAGAATGTGCATCAATTGTTTAAATGGAAGTCGAGGTCGCCGTGAACACTTTCATTAGCCACTACCGACACATTTAGGATCAGACGATGGTAATTAAAGACAATGAAATGCTTTCTTTTGTTATTTAATATGATTATATGAAGGAAGCGATCATTGCAGAAAAAATAACATAACCTGCTAACGGATTTCCTGAAATATTTGAACAAAACGAAATCAACCATTCGTGATAGAAAGACCTCATTATTGTTCTGTCCTTTCTGATATGTTTCATTTTATCAAATCAAATATACAACATGACTACTTTGTTATGTTGTATATTTGATTTGATAAAATGAAATATATCAGAAAGGACAGTTCTATGAACAATTCTACTAATAGTTGTTTTTAGAACATTTCATTTTTATGAAAAAACCCGAGAGACAAATATTCCGTTTTATTTGTAACTGATTCTTCTTACTGTTTTTAACCTATAGTAAGTGAAAGACTTTCAGAAGATAATACCACATTACCGGCATATATTATCACACTTTCTACATGTGTATGTTTTTAATTTAAACAGTTACACAAGATAATACCACATTACCGGCATACATTATCACACTTTTTACATGTGTATGTCTTTAATTTAAACAGTTACAAAAGATAAAACCCCATTACCGGCATATATTGACACACTTACTATGTATTTTACCAATATCCATCGTATTCTAAGGATGGAAACGCACACAGCAGATTCGTGAAAATTTGATTTCTTTTTGTAATGTGACGTTTGATTAAACATCCGTATAAAAATTACACGTGTATCTTATATACTGGGTTCTTATTAAATGGACACACTGGCTAGTTTTTATTTAGTTGCTTATATTTTAATTGACTGTGTAATCCCCGCTATATTTCTCTGAAGCTATGGACGCTGATTATTTACCTTCACTGCAATTGCGAACTGCCCATTGAACTATCAGGGGCAAGGTTAGGGTTAGGCTGATGGGCCTCGAATTGTTCAATATCTGAAAGAATAGACAGTTTTTATCTTATGACCATTACTTAGATAAACAATAAACTTTTTGGTTTTTGCAGTGGTCCTTTTGTCCACATTGCATTATGAAATGCATGCTCAATTATTCAGTCAGACAAAGTTATCTGTACAAATCACAGTAAACTGATGCGCTCAATCAGATGTATATACTATATTTGTATATTATAAGATTTCAAAGTCACATAAAGGTCCAATGGGCTGGGTGTAATTCGATAATGTATAACATTGTATGGTACTATACTTATGACATACACATGTCACTATGATAAAATATTTACTTACTTATTTACTTACTGCTCAGTGGTAAGCATAGTTCGATCCCGCCCATTGGTCATGTGTGTACAAACATTGGAAGAGGATCGTGTGATTCTGTTAAGGATTAATACGTGGATATATGAATGTCTGTTTTCATCTAAAAAAAATTCCGATCATCCAAATTTATACAAAAGGACGACGTTAATCAATCAAATTTATGTTGTTTTTTGTTTGTTAATTCGTGCAATAGGTTATTTTGATTTTGTCTTGGATACTCTGTGTAGTTTGTATGTGGAAGATGGTAAATTTCCGTGAGGTTGGAGGAACTACCAGTTGTGTTGTGTTACTGTGAGTTTGTGTTCATCCCAATTATCTGCAGCAGTCCAGTATGTTGGCTGTAGTCGTCTAATAAGTAGAAAAACTGACGACGCAACAATGTTTTAATTAGATGTATTTATTAGGAATGTAATTGATATCCCTTACATATATCTAACCAACCGTAGACAGAGAACAACAACAACGACGGGAGTCCCAAGCCGCCAATGTTCTTCTTTAGAATACACATACTATCGTAAGAATCGCCACGTGTCAATGTTGGTTAAACTTAAAAACCCGTACATTTAATTATTGAGTCACAGTACAGAGGACCACTAACATCAATGTGTGCAATGAGTAGAATCAAACAAATCTAAGTCTATGATCTCTCTGACAATGACAATTAACATTGACTCACCGACATGGACGATAGTGCGAGGGTAACAAATTAAAAATGCTTTGTAACAAGATGTTTAAACACCCTCCGAACGACACGACCGATTGTGTGATAGTAACAAGAGCTGTCTTTGTAACAAGCTGTTTTTGCGATTTTGTGACGAGCTTGGCTTTTAAATCAATAGATAAGGATTATATTACAATTCAGGTATAAACCTGTTCAAAAACAGACCTCATTGACTTTATTGTATTAGTTGTCGCAACAATATAAATTATTCAACGTAATTTGTGTTTAATAACATTAATTGAAATTCAAAAATTATAACTCCAATGCATCGTAATTTGTTCTTTGCATACAAGAGTGCAGCGTGAATTTATTATTTTTTTTATCAATAGCGGGGAATACGGACTGTATATTACCTTCAAGAGGGACTGTAGATTACCAGTCAAAAGGGATTGCTCGTTACCGGCGAATAGAGGATGTACATTACCGGCCAATAGGGACTCTACATTACCGGCCAATAGAGACTATACATTACCGGCCAATAGGGACTGTACATTACCGGCCAATAGAGACTATACATTACCGGCCAATAGAGACTATACATTACCGGCCAATAGGGACTTTACATTACCGGCCAATAGAGACTTTACATTACCGGCCAATAGAGACTATACATTACCGGCCAATAGAGACTGTACATTACCGGCCAATAACGACTATACATTACCGGCCAATAGAGACTATACATTACCGGCCAATAGGGACTGTACATTACCAGCCAATAGGGACTGTACATTACCGGCAAATAACGACTATACATTACCGGCCAATAGAGACTATACATTACCGGCCCATAGGGACTGTACATTACCGGCCAATAGAGACTTTACATTACCGGCCAATAGGGACTGTACATTACCAGTCAATAGAGACTATACATTACCGGCCAATAGAGACTATACATTACCGGCCAATAGGGACTGTACATTACCGGCCAATAGAGACTGTACATTACCGGCCAATAGAGACTATGCATTGCCGGCCAATAGGGGCTATACATTACCAGTTAATAGGGACTTTTTTATTTGTTGTGCATTTAAATGTAGAGAAGAAGTTAAAAAAACAACCTCTAAAAAGCAGTTAAATCTTTGGTATAAATGTATCTTAAAGAACACAAAAAACTATTCTTGTCACAAGTGAAACGGTCGTAATTTTGTTTTAAACTGATTTAATCATGTAGGATGTAAGATGTATTGTTCCATAGGCAACATGTTAACATATAGGGAATCACTACTCTACAGTCCGGACTGAATTGTTGTAGACTTAGGAAACATCATTACATATAGGGATTCACTACTCTACAGTAAGTATTGAATTGTTGTAGACATAGGGAACATGTTTACATATGGTGAAACACTACTCTACAGTAGGAACTGAATTGTTATAGACTTAGGGAACATGTCTACATATAGAGAATCACTACTCTACAACATGTAATGAATTGTTGTAGACATAGGGAACATGTTTACATACAGGAAATCACTACTCTACAGTACGTACTGAATTGTTGTAGACTTAGGGAACATGTTGACATATAGGGAATGTTGACTCTACTATACGCACTGAATTGTTTTAGACTTAGGGAACATGTTTACATATAGGGAATCACTACTCTACAGTGCGTACTGAATTGTTGTAGACACAGGGAACATGTTTACATATAGGGAATCACTACTCTATAGTACGTACTGAATTGTTGTAGACATATGGAACATGTTTACATATAGGGAATCACTACTCTACAGTACGGATTGAATTGTTTTAGACAAAGGGAACATGTTTACATATAGGGAATCACTACTCTACATTGCGTACTGAATTGTTGTAACATAGGCAACATGTTTACATATAGGGAATCACTACTCTACAGTACGGACTGAATTGTTGTAGACACAGGGAACATGTTTACATATAGGGAATCACTACTCTACAGTACCTACTGAAGTGTTGTAGACATAGGGAACATGTTTACATATAGGGAAACACTACTCTACGGTAAGTGCTGAATTGTTGTAACACAGGAGACATGTTTACATATAGGGAATCACTACTCTACAGTACGTACTGAAGTGTTTTAGACATAGGGAACATGTTTACATATAGGGAATCACTACACTACAGTGCGTACTGAATTGTTGTAGACATAGGGAATATGTTAACATATAGAGAATCACTACTCTACAGTACGGACTGAATTGTTTTAGACATAGGGAACATGTTTAAATATAGGGAATCACTGCTTTACAGAACGGACTGAATTGTTGTAACATAGGGAACATGTTGGAACATAGGGAAACACTACTCTACGGTAAGTGCTGAATTGTTGTAACACAGGAGACATGTTTACATATAGGGAATCACTACTCTACAGTACGTACTGAATTGTTGTAGACACAGGGAACATGTTTACATATAGGGATCTACTACTCTATAGTACGTACTGAAATAAACACTCTCAGTGAATGCCTATAGACTATTATCTACAGTCTTATAGGGAAATGTATGCAAAAATGAGAAAATATACATGTCTTACCTTTCTTATAGCTTTCCTAAAATCATTTTCATGTCTTGATATTACGTTCTAAAAGAACTGTCTAAAAGGTATGACTATATAACGTGTTGTTACTAAGCGAAGCAGAGAACATAATGTGATTTTCTTCTATATGCCTCATTTATATCTTGCAAGCCGTTTTATTCAGAGCGAACCGTCATTGTTTTGCATGAGATTTAAACACTCTAAAAGAGTATATAATGAATGGGGATTTAAAGGTATTTCAACAATACACGTACCATGGACCTTGATATATTAATGTTGTTATGGGGATAAGACAACATTTATCACACACACAGATCTATTCAGTCAAAACAAATAAATCCTAAAATTTACTGTGAAATAAAAAACCCAACGTGGAATGTCGCCAACAAAAATCAATTTCAAGACAATTAACGTCCGTAGCATCGATGTCCATGACTTTAATTCTGTGTGTAGTAAACACTGTAGAAAAAAGTAGGATACATCTACAACTAAACAAACACATCATGTCCTAAACCCTTGGTACCACAGACAGAGATGATTGTCAATTCTCCCGTTATGTAGTATACAGTAAGATACAACTACAACTAAACAAACACACCATGTCCTAAACCCTTGGTACCACAGACATAGGTGATTGTCAATTCTCCTGTTATGTAGTATACAGTAAGATACAACTACAACTAAACAAACACACCATGTCCTAAACCATTGGTACCACAGACATAGGTGATTGTCAATTCTCCCGTTATGTAGTATAAATTAAGATACAACCACAACTAAACGAACACACCATGTCCTAAACCCTTGGTACCAAATATAGATATGATTGTCAATTCTCCCGTTATGTAATGTAAAGTAAAATACATCTACATGTTCGACTAAACAAACACACCATGTCCTAAACCCTTGGTACCACACACATTGTCAATTCTCCCGTTATGTAGTGTAAAGTAAGATACATCTACAACTAAACAAACACATCAGGTCCTAAACCCTTGGTACCACAGACAGTGGTGATTGTCAATTCTCCCGTTGTGTAGTATACAGTAAGATACAACCACAACTAAACAAAAACACCATGTCCTAAACCCTTGGTATCACAGACAGAGGTGATTGTTAATTCTCCCGTTATGTAGTGTAAATTAAGATACATCTACAACTAAAACAAACACATCATGTCCTAAACCCTTGGTACCACACACATAGGTGATTGTCAATTCTACCGTTACTCTCACATCAAAATTAGGATTAAGAATTCTGAGATAGTGAATGATTTTATTTGAACAATAACGTCATCTTTTTTCTATACTTAACGGCTTAGAGGAAGTTGTAGATAATAACACTTTTTGTTTTTGAAATTCTTAGCAAATCATTAAAATATTATTCCATTTAACATGTTTCTAAAGAAAAAAAAACTTTGTTCAACACAAGTTTTCTCTTCGCAGCGAAAGACTTACTAAGGTTGAGAGTGTAGTTGAATATGACCGATTATGTAAACATCATTCTAACAAATATTCAAAACAATGTTTAAGAAATACGTAAAAAGCATACTATTTTCTTTATTGTTTTTTCCAAAACAGTTTATCAGAGACAACAATCAAAAGCAACTGTGCTGAGAAAAGGAAGCACTGTTTTAAGTACACCAAACAATTTCATTGCGTTCTGTCAAACACGAGGATTTTCACCAATATGTTAAAGAATTAAGCTCAATAGATTGCAGTTTCTCTTTTTGAGTCACGTATCAAGTCAGTCATCATGTTATACATGTAAACATTGAGTCACGTATCGAGTCAGTCACCATGTTATACATGTAAATATTGAGTCACGTATCAAGTCAGTCACCATGTTATACATGTCAACATTGAGTCACGCATCGAGTCAGTCACCATGTTATACATGTAAACATTGAGTCACGCATCGAGTCAGTCACCATGTTATACATGTAAACATTGAGTCACGTATCGAGTCAGTCACCATGTTATACGTGTAAACATTGAGTCACGTATCGAGTCAGTCACCATGTTATACGTGTAAACATTGAGTCACGCATCGAGTCAGTCACCATGTTATAGATGTAAACATTGAGTCACGCATCGAGTCAGTCACCATGGTATACGTGTAAACATTGAGTCACGTATCAAGTCGGTCACCATGTTATACATGTAAACATTGAGTCACGTATCGAGTCAGTCACCATGTTATGCATGTAAATATTGAGTCACGTATCGAGTCAGTCACCATGTTATACGTGTAAACATTGAGTCACGCATCGAGTCAGTCACCATGTTATACATCTAAACATTGAGTCACGCATCGAGTCAGTCACCATGTTATACGTGTAAACATTGAGTCACGCATCGAGTCAGTCACCATGTTATACATGTAAACATTGAGTCACGTATCGAGTCAGTCACCATGTTATACATGTTAACATTGAGTCACGTATCGAGTCAGTCACCATGTTATACGTGTAAACATTGAGTCACGTATCAAGTCAGTCACTATGTTATACATGTAAACATTGAGTCACGTATCAAGTCAGTCACCATGTTATACATCTAAACATTGAGTCACGTATCAAGTCAGTCACCATGTTATACATGTAAACATTGAGTCACGTATCGAGTCAGTCACCATGTTATACATGTAAACATTGAGTCACGTATCGAGTCAGTCACCATGTTATACATCTAAACATTGAGTCACGCATCGAGTCAGTCACCATGTTATACATCTAAACATTGAGTCACGTATCAAGTCAGTCACCATGTTATACATGTAAACATTGAGTCACGTATCGAGTCAGTCACCATGTTATACATGTAAACAAACAGGTACTGGAGACAATTTTTATGTAATGCGAAAATTTTATATCTTTTTTTCAGTTCGAATAATAATAAAACGAAATAGTTTACGATCGTTCTTTTCATGCTTGGGTCATATCTCCTGTCAAGAACTTATATATTTAAATTAGATAAGGTATTAAACACTAATAGAATTATCGCTTCAAAACCAGTGGCAAATGTGCTGAGAAAATGAAGCACTGTTTATTAATACACTAAACAATTTTCATTGTATTCCACCAAATACAGATTTTCACCAATATAAGGCTAAAGTTTTGTCTAATGACTGCTAATTATATAAGGTTTTTATGTTTGGCTAAAATTTAAATCAACATAATGAATACTAGTAAGTTAAGACATTATATACACTTATTTTACCATAAAAAACTGTAGTTTATTTCAAGTAGTCGACTAATTTAAATTTAATCAATGATTGGTGAATAGTTTCGTGCAATATATTTGATAAGTTTTCTTTGGAATTAGATTCAGGTCGAAATTAAGATGGCATTGTGCATTGTTTCAACAAAGTTTGAAAATACGTGATAAACTATTTGACTTACCACAATGACATTGCAAAAATGTGATAAACTATTTGACTTACCACAATGACATTGCAAATATGTGATAAACTATTTGACTTACCACAATGACATTGCAATATGTGATAAACGTTTTGACTTACCAGAATGACATTGCAAATATGTGATTAACTATTTGACTTACCACAATTACAGGGCAAATATGTGATAAATTATTTGACTTACCACAATGACATTGCAAAAATGTGATAAACTATTTGACTTACCACAATGACATTGCAAATATGTGATAAACTATTTGACTTACCACAATGACATTGCAATATGTGATAAATTTTTTGACTTACCAGAATGACATTGCAAATATGTGATAAAATTATTGACTTACCACAATGACACTGCAAATGACATTGCAAATACGTGTTAAACTTTTTGACTTTCCACAATGACAGTGCAAATATGTGATAAACCTTTTTACTCACCGCAATGACAGTGCAAATACGTGATAAACGTTTTGACTAACTACAATGACAGTACAAATATGTGATAAACTTTTTGACTTACCACAATGACATTGCATTTCAACTAAAAAAAAAACACGTACTTCTGGATGTTTAGATCACTTTTTGATATCAAATGATTACATCAAAACAAAGCATTAACACAATACTTATACACATATATACAGCCTACTCCGGATATATTAAAATTCAGGCGACCATTCAAATTATTTCAATATAACCGTTATTCAATATAAGCGAAAACGACTGACATGAAGCTGCTATTTCTAAAAAGTTCAATCCCGATCTTAAATAAAGAAGAACAAACCCGAACAATTTAATTTTATCGTCGTTTATATAATGGATACATGTATTAAACATGGAATAATAGTTTTTGAAAGTTTAATTGAGAAAGTAAAAGACAATCTTCCACCTCATTGTAATTCCGTGATCGCATTCTTTTACGTTTTGAGGAATAATCACCGGACTCAAATGCTTCAATCACTACTGACTGCTGCTTGTAAATAATTGTCAGCGTACTTGGGTTAATCCTAAAATCCTTTGCTATTTCAGATTTAAGCTTTGCTTTCATCCAATAGTTATAACTAGTTCGTATTTAGTGTCCAAAGGTAAAGTTGTTCTTTTTTGTGGGGTTTCCATTTGAATTAAGTCTAACCTCAGTACGTCCGTGGAAAATAAGAATTCAACAGTGAATAAATTTTATTTTGTAAAAGCAGTATAAAACACATAAGGTGAAAACTTATCAATTCAAACCTTTCTATATCAACAGGTCAGTTAGGCATAATTACTGTCACCAACCGCCAAGGAGCACTTCAATATAACCGTTATAAAAACAACTCATTATCACCTCTAGAGACCAATCAGTGGCTTCAATATAAGCGATATTTCAAAATATCCGATTTCATAGTAACCGTTAGTTTAATGTAAAGAAAATCAGAAGCTAAAACTGGGAATTTAATTTATTTCAAAATAAGCGTATTTCAAAATAAGCGACTTCAATATAAGTGGAGTAACCTGTAGTCTGTTACAAGAAATTTACTTAGCACATTTGGGCGATTTTCAATGTTAAAAAACACAGTTATGTGTAAGAGAAGTGCAGTGCAGTTGAAATGTATGTACAGAAAATTATCCAAGATTACTTCATTCCCTCATTATCATTTTTTTCACTAGGAAACATTCACAGGAACAAACAATGATTTCTTACGGAGATTTATAACGGGGAATGTTGACGTCCATTCTGCATTTGGAAGTCAATCGGATAACCTCGCACATTTTTCAAACGTTATCATCCTTATCTGTTGCAATACGTAATCCACGTAGACATCATATTTTTAACCATGTTGTGAAATCTGATAGGCTAGAGGTTTCAGATGAGAAATGTTGGAATTTTTTACTATTCTTACTAAATTATTACATCTGTTGACATGGTTACACCAACAACTGTTTGATTAATATGTTCCTCCATTTTTGTTTTTCGCCGGTTTACTTAATTTACCGAATCATCGTTCTACGCCGGTCATGTGACAGGCACTGAGTTTACTACGAATTGTTCCGTGTTCCCGATTACAACAAAAAGCACACGACGTGTATTGTCGGTCGGTAGAGAATGCTCACTCCTTCATGGCACCTGATCTGGCCTCTAATTTTTTTTTAAAGGTACGTGTTTTCTAAATCTTAAATTTTCTAAATTTAATAAATATAATTTTTTAAACGGGGCAAGCTACTGACAAATAAATTGATAAAAATTAGATTATCAACATTTTCAATTGAAGTCATCATTTCGGTATGTGGTCGATACACCGACCTGGACAACAAAACTGCAGATCAACCAATGGAACCAGTTTTAGTTCTCTCTCTTCCTCCCATCTTTCTATTTTTGCTTCAATCCTTGCCCGACTATTACTATTCTTCATATTTTTGGTTTTTTTTTCTTACAATAACAATCCTTTGATATCTGTAGACTAGACATGGCGGTCAGTGTGACAGCATCTGTAACAAAATCAAAATTTCAAGTTGTGATCAAAAGAAGAACAGATTGGTGGGTGTTGCTTTATATATCATTACATAGAAATTTAACTTGCAAGCGCAACAATTCCAATAGAAACAGCCACCATAAAGACTTCTAGTAAATATGTCGCATGTCACGGGTTCAAGGACGGGGCCTGTTCATTGCAACCAATCAGAAACGACACTGCCCCAATTAACAGCCAATATGTGTTATTCAGCATCTTGAAGATTGTGAATACTCTTGGTTTGTTCAAACAAAAAAAGAGCAAACTTTCAGATATCCTTTTAACCAATGATAACAAATAATGGGTTAATTCGATTTATATTCTAGTAGAAAATAATACATGAACTAAAACATCAATGCGACATTTGTTGGTTTTAGGTACACTTTTACAAAAATTTGTAAACATTAATTATCATTACAATTAACAAAAAAGTGATTATTGAAAATACGGATGAAATCATTAAATTAACCAATCTGAATAGCTTCTTCACAATTAGCTAACACAATTACCAACGTTTTAATACCTCAACCTACCAGTGTTTGAGTGGTGAATACTTTAACCTACCAGTGTTTAAGTGTTGAATACTTTAACCTACCAGTGTTTGAGTGGTGAATGCTTTAACCTACCAGTGTTTGAGTGTTGAATACTATAACCTACCAGTGCTTTAGTGTTGAATACTTTAACCTACTAGTGTTTGAGTGGTGGATGCTTTAACCTACCAGTGTTTTAGTGGTAAATCCTTTAACCTACCAGTGTTTGAGTGGTAAATGCTTTAACCTACCAGTGTTTGAGTGGTAAATACTTTAACCTACCAGTGTTTGAGTGTTGAATACTTTAACCAACCATTGAGTGGAATACAGTGTTTTAGTGGTAAATACTTTAACCTACTAGTGTTTGAGTGGTGAATGCTTTAACCTACCAGTGTTTAAGTGTTGAATACTTTAACCTACTAGTGTTTGAGTGGGGAATGCTTTAACCTACCAGTGTTTAAGTGTTGAATACTTTAACCTTTTAGTGTTTGAGTGGTGAATGCTTTAACCTACCAGTGTGTTAGTGGTAAATACTTTAACCAACCAGCGAGTGGAATACAGTGATTTAGTGGTGAATACTTTAGCTTACCAGGGAGTGGAAAACTAACAATTAGGAACCTTATTCATATTCCTGTGTTATGTGGGACCTACTGCGTGTCCAGTGTATGATAATGAAACATTACTCTGTATTATGACAATCAAAAAGGAAATCGAGACATTTAATTTCTTAATGATCATTCAGAAATAATTCAAATTATTCTCAAAAGCTTTGTCAACTTTTAAATAGACCTGTACTTACCAGCTGCGACAGATTGTTTTACACAAAGGTAATGAACAGGTACAAGTAGAGTATGGATTGCATAACAAGCTGGTATCATGGCAAAAAGACCAGTCGGATAATGTTTGACTCTAATGAAACGAAATAGCTGTTTACTCTTTATCACTTTATCATTTACTTTTAAAAAGTTTTGATTAAAATTGCAACTACAGAACAATTCTCATTGAAAAGTAAACAATACGCATTGGCATTACTTCATTGAGAAGTAAATACATTCAACAACATAGGATGACAAACAGTGGATCATGTTCATATTTGTTTTTGTTTTTTTTGTTTGTTTTATCTTCTTCTTGCACACTGATTGTAAAAATGACAATAACAAACCGTCAACTATCTCAAAAAATACAAATTCAAAGCAGAGCAACACATACCTCCAAAAAGATAGAGGTAGGATCAGGTGCCGAGGAGGAGTGAGCATCCTCTGCTGACCGGTCACAACCGCCGTGTGTTTTCTGTCGTAATCTGCACCTTCTCATTGTACAACTACATGTATTCAATCGAAATACATAACATCACAGACCAAAAATGGTGGTCAACCTGAATGTGGTAATTCCTATTTGGTTGATTATGAATTATAATTTTTTTAACAAAAAATCCTATGTTTGAAATCGAAAATTGAATATTATTTTGTATGTTATCACTGTAGAAGACACGTATTAACATAAAAATGAAACAACTCCTGTGTTTAAGTTTTGAAATATTTTATTATTTTAAAAATGTTTAACATACCTTGATTATTATTAAGGTTTTCCGCTCTCAGCGGAAAACCTTACTATTATTCTGAAAAATTTTCAAATTTCTTATTATTTTTTTTTTTCTTCTAGACGCCAACTTTGATCCTTAATATCTCGCTCGTTTGTTCACCGATTCTTTTGAAATTTTCAGGACTGATAACATGCCGCGTGATGTTGTCGTTGCATATTTGAGTTGAGGAAAATCTCTTTCCGGTTTTGAGTTATTCCCCTTTTAGTAAAATTTAACGACTTCTTTTGTCCTGGGGTTTTAGCTTTAACGATGACTGGCAGAGTCTCAAAGATGGGCTGGTTTGGAAGCTAATACATTGAATTTGTGCGAGATATATTTCATTTATTATTTAAATGCAATTAAAATGGGTGGTATAGATGTTGAAACAAAGGTAAGAAAAAAAATCAAAAAAATTCGCGTATTTTCCGTGTTAGTTTTCTACCTGATAAAAATTTGTTATAACATGTATTTTAAAAGTTCTTGGTCTTACCCAGACCTTTCATTCGGTATACCGAAAAAGGGGCTGGCCCTTATAATTAGGGGGTTAGAGGCGTCCAAAGTTTCTTGTCAATAACTTAAAAAGGAATAAACATTTCTAATGCATTATTGAAGCAAAGTTGTAAAGAAATTAATTTTGAATCCTTCTATAGTATTCAATTTAATGTTTTCGTAATTTATAGTCAGTATTTGCAGAAACAATTGTTGTCAGTTCGGTCCATTTTTTGTGGGGGTGCGCACGTTTATGGGGTTATGAAAGGGCTTCTTGTAATGCACTAACTGATACATGTAGCGCGCAAAAAAATTTCCACATAAAATTTCCAAATGTTTTTATACATATGTACATTTTCATTTCATATAGATAAACCTTTTGTTGTTTGTTTCATAACTGTGCCCCTGTCTATATTTAGATGCATTACGAGACTCAGGTAACCGATCGATAGGAGAGTCGCTAGCTGTATTCAGGCCGTCGCCTAGACGACAGTGCGTGTGCTTGTAGAGCTGGACGTACACGTTTAACGCCCCGCCGTGTTACTGTAACAGAGACATTTTGAATTGTTTCAGTACTGGGAGATGTGTTAATAAAATGGTTCCAATGCATGGTAATTAAACTCAACTTTTCTACAATACGTATACACGGCCGTCATATAAAGCACAATGTGTATTACTGACATGACAAATGTACGCTGGCAATTTAAACGAACGCGGGATTGCTCCCGATAGAACAATTCTTTTAAAACAAAAAAAAATACTGATTTGCGATGGATATAATATATTGTATACTCAAGGACTGAATTCTTTACCGTTTTCCGTCTGGGTTATTTTGAATCACGTGTGTACGTTATGTGTTGCCATATAGATGAACACTTTAAGTGTTTAATTTTTAAAAGAAATTGTGTACATGCAGAGCAATGCAATGCCAGGACAATAACATTCCAACAATGTATATGGTGAGGCCGGTCAGACTGATACTGGTTCTGCTTGTTCTTCAAATAGCGAAATCAATGTAAGACGAAGTGTTTGGGTGTTATATTTTAAACAAATATAAGTATGGCTTTCTTAAAAGCTTGCATTACTCAACAAAGTCATTCTTAGTTACCTTAGCTGCATATATGAATCGCTCGGTCTATATCCCGGAAAAATTGACTACCATCCGAAATTTTTCGTACAAGGTCTACAGACTTGCAGCTAACATTACCTTTAAAAATACATTTTAGAATTTGCCGCTGTTTATAAATTCATTAAAAAGACGCGCAGAATCAAGTGGTAATTTGACGTTTGATATGGGATTTATGACGTCAATTTATATTGTTTTCATTAAAATTATTTCATTATTTCAAGTTTGTGGGTGGAATGAAATCAGTTTCACATGTCATATGACATTAAGATGTCCTCTGCCCACTTTTTCTGGAAGCAACTTTTTTTATAAAATTTACATAAAAAAATTGAATTATCATGGAGTTGCCCCCCCCCCCCCATTTTGGTAGCATGTAAAAAAAATGGTATCAAAATCATGAAATTATGAGTGAAATTTTGGAAAAAAAATTTTTCTTCTTTTTTTGCTTGTCAAGATTTGTTGGATGAGTTGCCCCCGCCCCCCCACTTTTAAAAAACGATGCTACGTGCTTGGAAATTACTCATTTCTTTATTCCCCTCTTTAATAAACAAAACAAACTAACAAACATAACCGATCCAGATAAATATAATTACATGTATCAAAAATAAACTTAAAAAAACAAACTACACATTCATCCTTCACTCACAATGTTGACTTTTCGATATTTGTCATCGTTGTAGAACCGTGAAACAATCTGTTAAGTAGGTGCTTGCACGAAAAAGAACCCCTTGCTGATCTACATTTTCATTAACGCATACAAAGGAAAAATATATTTTGATTGAATTTCTTTTGATGTAAAAGAAAAAAAGAGAGGAGAAATTGGTTCTCAGTCTCTCTTTATGCCTGTTTGTTAGCGGTTAATCAAAGTTCATTTTGAATATCCTTTTGTAATTTAAAGTATGTGATGTAAATTTTTTTCCTGCAATATTTCGGATAAAGCTATGAAGAGTTGTTTCTTGAAATTTTATTAGACCATAAAATTGTAAAATGCTAGCATTGAAAATTGAGCCCGATTTCTTTCTTTTTTTTAAGGTAAAACTTTATTGATTTAAAAAATGATTCTTTGAGACAAACAAATTGACATAATCAATAAGAGTTTGACAATCTCTATCTGCAGGTATGTAGCTTTTAGTCAGAAAAAGAATCGGATGGACGACCTAGGACACAGATCGTCCATCCGAATTTCTTGAAAATTGCCATTATTTTCGTACGCGGACGCAATACTCACCGAGACTAAATGGTTCGTATCTTAAGTTTTAACTGCTTTGAAAGGTAATATTGGTTTTCTGATAATTATGAACATGAATAATTAAATAAAAATGGTTAAAATTACAGTAAAATTACCGGCATCGGTCTTCTCCGTGCGCGGATCTAGAAGGGGAAGGGTTCCAGACCCCCCTCCCCCCAGCGAAATTTCTTTCAATTACATGTACATTATAAACTTACCAAATATGCCTCGGACATCCCTTGGCAAACTCAAATACCCGTCTGACTTTTCAACCCCCACCCCGGAAAAATTTTCTGATCCGCGCATGTTCCCCTCCTCGAAATACAAAATTATTCTTCAAAACCCCTTGTAAAATTTCCAGGATCTCCGCATATATACTAAAAGATTCATTGGCGCTTGCGTTCGATAACAATGCGTGTAAAACGTTTGCCAATGGTCTTTTTACCTTCGTACCGGGCATAACCACACTCCCACTCTGTGAATAAAATGCTGCGAATCAAACTAGAGACAACGTGTTAACATTTGTATTTGCTTAAAAACATGTAGTATCATCGTGCAAAATGCACTGTTTAATTATAATTTTTTTTTTTACTTTACTTGTAAAATTCAACACCTGTTTCGTAATTTTTTCTCACAGTTTATTTCTTACATAGTTACTTTTTTATTTAGTGATTGACACTTTTCATACTTTATATGTGATTTCAAAGAGACAGAGTGTCATGTCTCAAGGACTGTTAATCTCTTAAAACAACATTGTGTAATTATCAGATTTTCATTTCTTGGACATCAAAGACTCATTGAGTTTATTTAATTATTTTATATCTGTGAACCTTTAACTCAGCTTACTTATATCATTACCTGTCAATTTATACTTATTGTTAAGATTCTTATAAATAGTTATGTACAATTGTCAATGCGCAGTCTGGAATACGGCGGCCAGCCCCGGCCACGTCCGACTCTCCCAGAGTCTTGAGTCCGGAGGCCACTTCTGGCCATATCCGACTTGTTTGTAACATGTCTGTCTGTTAAATTGTTATAATGTTGCCATCGTTGAGTCTCGTCCAATAATGTGGAATCCTGCATCAATTGCCTGTATATTTCTCTGGAACTGTATACTGGTGGACCTTCGGGAATACGGCAAACCTACCCTTCGTTTTAGCTTACGGCCCACAGCGCGCCCCAACCTTTTACCTTATACACTTTACGCCAACATTCCCTCACCCGGTTCGTACTGCACACGACCGATGCAGATCCAGACGAATTCTCTATCACCGTAAAATCTACGAGGTCACAGAAATATAATACTTTGTTTCTCAGTGTTTACACATCTAATATTGTACTATGGTCAGCTATCAATTTTTGTAATACGTCACAAGTATGACGCAGCTTCGACGGAAAACCTAATCGTTGCTTGCAACGAGCTCGTCTCTAGTTTTATAATGATTATTTCATAAAGCAACCTAGGAAGGATGTACATAACCTTTTTCTCAGTGTTTGCGAAGGATCCCTCATGAAAATTTCAAATAATATAGCGACATAACGACATAATATAACGACATGCCACACTCTAGCTTGTGCTCCCGTAAAAACACGATATGACCATCGTCTTAATTGATAATGATTTTAGTAATCACTCTTTCTGTCCGTCCGTCTGTCTGTCCACAATTTTTTTCTTTCTTATAACTTTTTTTATGGTTGCCCAATCAAGTTCAAATTTGGTATGATAGTTCAGTAGGCAGAAATACATATTTTGATGCTAAGTTTGGTTCCCTATGTCTTCTGGTTTGGAGCTGGGTGGTGGGGTAGATTCCTTAACTATGCATAAGAATGAATGGGCAAAGATAGATAACTGCTGAGAATGCTACCATTGTATACTTGGAAGGCTGTGCAATATTTGTCCTTTGGGATTAAATAACCTTCCACAGGAAGAAAATCCTAAGCTTTATCTTTATCTGTCCCATTGTGATTAATTACTGCACAGCCTGTGTCTGCAAATGAACTTTCTTTTGAAGTGAAGGTCAATTTTGAATGATGTGTAGTACTGTGTACATTCTTTGAAATATGGATTTAAAATATAATATTCATAATTTATTTTGGTTAAAATACCGTACACAATGATTTATGATAATTTTATTAAATTCTAAAATCAAGATATATATCAAGATATTCTTTTTCACTATTTTACTTTTTAATTATTTATTTTTTTTTTTTCTGCCTTAATGCAATTTTAACAGGTAATCAGATAATAACCCCATTTGCTATTTCTGAAAAAAAAAATCAAATTGTAAATTTAGAAGAAAAGGATGAGAAAGCAGAACAATTAATCCCCTGGGATTAATTATCTTGCCTTCTGCAGAAAATTAAGAGGCTTATCTCTATATGTCATATGAAGATTAATGAACACCTTTGTCTGCAACTGATATTTGTTTTGAAGTTGAGGTCAACCCTCGGTGATACAATGTATTTGCATTCACTGAAGGCTTGCATTTTATATAACACCTGTTTAAATCTTGTTCAAATACACATTTAATTTAGTTTTCTTATAAGACATGAGGTTATCCCTATTTTATGCAAATACAAGGTTACTATTTAGAGTTTTTGGACATTCAGGAATTATTTTGAAATTCTAAAAATACATTTGTTTCTTATAATTTTCATATTTGTTTTTACCACCTTATATATATTGCAGTTCTTTACATCTTATGCCGGGCTTTTTTTTTCATCATTGTTAATATAAAGAGGATGGAATTCAAAGTTTTTTTTTACTTTTCCATATTAATTGTCCTAGCGGGGCCTTTCCTGACTGGTCAGTGTTCTAGTTATATTTTTATTTCATAAAGCAACCCTGACAGGATGTACATAGCCTTTTTCTCAGTGTTTGCAAAGTACCCCTAATGACAATTTGTAATAATATAACGACATAACGACATAATATAACGACATAATATAACGACATTCCTCATTCTAGCTTGTGCTCCCGTAAAAACAAAGTCCATGATACGCCATCGTCTTAATTGATAATGATTCATACTCTAACTCATATACATTTTCATACAAATCACTATTAAGAAGGGAATTGGGCCAACCGCCCTAAAGGTATACTGTGGATTCATTAAAATTCAAGGGTATCAATGTTCATGGATAAAGTGAAAATCACAGTTTCAAGGATATGTAAATTCGTGGCCAATGACCCCATCAATACAAAAGGTTAATAAAAATTTCATTTCAATAAAGATTATATTTCATGTATCAACTTAAAAACGAAATCCACGAAAATTGGTATTTAACGAATATTGATGAAACCACAGTACACTAGCATGTTGTATAATTCACAATATCTTTGCATTTATGTTGGTGAATCAAAAGCTTCTTCTTATGTAGACTTACAGTGCAAGCAGTGCTTGGTAATTGTTATTAAATCACGATTCATTTAATTCCATGCGACATATCCATCGAACACGATCTAGAAATGTAGAGTGTTGTGTTTTAAAGAAAAGATTTCTTCTTTGCGATTCTTTTTTTTTTTTACAGAAATGGATTCAGAATAAAAAGTTTAAACGTTTGTGAAATATCAAATCAAAAGAACTGTAAAACTCCAAACCATCAATGATTATTCCACATTTAAAAATACAATAGACAATTGGACACAGAAAATGACCACATAGAGGACATGAAAACAACACGTGTTTGGTAAAACTAAAGAACTGAACATTCATTTAAAACAGCATATCATTAAGCAATAGTTTTGCATAACAACACACGCATCCATGTTTCTCACGGTATTTATTTTAATTAGAAACTAATTTTTATTTAAAATGATAATCATAAACAAGGGAAACTCGTCTTTTTGCCTACGTGAACACAAATAATGTACGCGAATGATAGAGTAAGCGGACAGGAGGGACTATATTGTCATCAAAACTGTGTACATGTGTATGATGTTCTTGTAATGAAAGCAACCGTAAAGATAGTTGACTAAATAAACATAATTAATCAATCCCATTTGTCAATGAATTCATAACCTTACATCTGATTATCTTTTAGTTTACAAAAATAGAGAAAAGACAATCAATGATCTACAGATTACGTTATCACATACAATCAATGATCTACAGATTTGTCGTAAATGTTAACGTTATAACATTATTATATGTGTTACATATTACATGTGTAATTAATATTCTACAGATTTTTCGTAAGTGTAATACTTTGTACAACAAGTAGTAGCTATAATCTCTTTACCACATACATAATGACCTACACATTTGCCGTAAATGTAAACCGATACCACATACAATTAATGTTCTACAGATTTGCCGTAAATTTAATGATTTCAAAGCAACAAATCCGAACATGATAAACACAAAAGTCTTGGTTAAAATTCCAATCTTAACGTACATATTTTCAAAACTTAATTTTTTTATTTCGTTGTACAAAGAAATTGATATTTCTGTTGTTATTTTAAAAATCTCTTTAAGAGTATCTATAAAAAGTTAAAATAATATTTGATCATATTACCTTTGGCACGATATGACGTAACAGTGTCACGTAATATTTGAGTCATATATTGCCCATTTCGACATTCCTTGTAGCTCTGTGGTCACGTGGTCTGTCTTTTCCCTCGCGGGGATTATTTTTACCAGTGATGTAATAGGGTCCAGGGTTCTTCACAGGCCCTCTCTTTTTATCATTCTGTAAATCAAAGATATTCAGTTTATAATATTTTGAAAATTAGAATTATATGTATGTTGAACCACTTATTCAGTTTCAAGGATTTAATCGATTTGGTTGTTCTTTGACCATTCTCAACATACAAAACTCCTAATAACTACACGATCTATATTGATTTGTTAATCACGCACCTGTTTTCTGATGTATAACTATACAGCTGACTATTCTATAGAATGTTCCGTTTTATTGATTTGTTAATCACGCACCTGATTTCTGATGTGTAACTATACAGCTGACTATTCTATAGAACGTTCCGTTTTATTGATTTGTTAATCACGCACCTGTTTTCTGATCTTTTTGTGTTTGGGGTTTTCACTAGGAGTGTTTACAGAGCAGACTTTGATGAATACACCCATCACAACCACCGCCCCCACGGCTATCAGCATTACACCCCACCAGTGTATCTGTAATATGAAGCATATTTATACATAATAATCAACATCGCAATAAAACCAATGTACCTGTGAATAAAGCATACTTATACATGATAATCAACATTACATCCAACCAATGTTCCTGTAAACAAAGCATACTTGTACATGATAATCAACATCGCAATAAAACCAATGTACCTGTGAATAAAGCATACTTATACATGATAATCAACATCGCATCAAACCAATGTACCTGTAAACAAAGCATACTTATACATGATAATCAACATCACATCCAACCAATAAACCTGTAAACAAAACGTACTTATCAATGACAATCAACATTACACACCTGAGAGTATCTGAAAACAAAGCATACTTATACATTATAAACAACATTACACACCATCAGTGTACCTCGAAACAAAGCAATCTTGTACATGACCATGGCCATTAATTATGTATGCAGTTACCGCCCCCCCCCCCAACTCCCTGCAAACAATTTTTAAGACACATCCATGAAATTCATTACAAATACCACCCGCACAAAAAGCAACTTATTTTAAAGACATTATCAATATATCATTATTAACATCGCCCCAAAAATAAATTTATTTTTCTTTTACCCCCCCCCTCCGAAAAAATAAAGACAGATGCCTTAGTAAGACACTTCCGTTATATCTTAAGAGGGATGGGCGGCCATTTTGTACATTTGAGTTTAAGAATGTAAGCGTTTCACTATCTGGATTGGTGCAGCCAGAAACTGGTCAAACATGATGCCAAAAGATATAAAAGCAATAAATATGAAGTCCTACATGTTATTGTGTTTAAACACTATGCATACAAGAACAGAAAATGCAATTTTAATCACTTAAATGTCAAAATGCGCAAGTACAGACTTATTTTAAAGATTGAAAAATCTGTAAAATATGAAGGGGGTTCATTGGTGTTCTCTCTACAACCATTTGTTCAGAAAAATGTCTAAGCTTGCTTATTTAAGTTGTAACTTTGTCTCAAAGTAAGAAATCCTATTCTTAGAATGGGGCTCAAAAACCACAAGATATATTTGTCTTTGTCTATGGATGTAAATTGCAGATTTATTTTCATTTAAATATGATGAATACTTTTTTTAATTGAAGGCAATCACTTTTTGGACTACTCTCCCATTTCTTCAAGGAATATACTTCAATTTATTCTTAAAGAACATCCCCTTAAACAAATATTGGACAGGTAAAGAGATGCATATCAAATTCCAAACGGATTTTTTTGAATTGGCATTTATTTTTTTTCTATGAAAATATAACGTCAATGTGACTCAACAGACACAGGAGTTCTAAGTTTAAACTGGATTTTTTATGTTCTTAAAATAGATCCCATGCCGACTGATAAAATAAGGGTACTCTATCTGAGGCAAAGTTACAACCTAAATGATCAAAATTCAAACTTCTTCTCAACAAATGGTTGTAGAAATGACAATAATGAATCCCCTTCATAGTTTTCCGGTTTTTAAATCTTCAAAATAAGTCTGTAGCTGTCCAGTTTGACAGCTGTTTTGAGTGATTAAAAGGCATTTTCCTCTTCTTGTGTGCATACTTTTAAAACAAGATGACATATAGCACATCTCCCTTAAATTAGATATCTTTTAAAAAAGAACACAATCACAATGATCCTGAAACAAACAACACCCCTGATGTTACTCAAAGTTAGACAAAAACAGGTCTTATGTTAAGAAAATGAAACTATATTTATTTATATTTATCATATATTGATAAACATTCTGAAGAAAGACAAACAAAAAAATACGGAGATTTCAATGAGAAAACATGTACTCACAATAATCCAGTCTTTGATAGACGAAAGAGTCTCTTCTCCAAAAATAAGGTTCTTCAATCTTTCTAGGGGCCCGTCATTGTCGACACCACGACATCTGTGAAATACGTCACAATAACCGCGGTAATTGTCACAAGGAGTGCCTGAAATGTAACAAAACGTCACAATTACAGCCGTAATTGTCACAGGTCGTGTCTGAATTGTAACACTACGTCACAAAAACCGCAGTAATAGTCACAGGGTGTGCCTGTAATGTACTTATACGTCACAATAACAACGGTAAATGTCACAGGGCTTGCCTAATATGTAATAACACGTCACAATAACCGCGGTATTTGTCACAGGGCGTGCCTGAAATGTAATAATACGTCACAATAACCGCGATAATTGTCACAAGGTGTGCCTGAAATGTTATAATACGTCACAATAACCGTAGTTATTGTCACGGGGTGTGCCTGAAATATTATAATACTGCGGTAATTGTCACAGAGTGTGCCTGAAATGTAATAATATGTCACGAATACCACGGTAATTGTCACAGGGTGTGCCTGAAATGTTATAATACGTCACAATAACCGCGGTAACTGTCACAGGGCGGGCCTGAAATGAAATAATACCTAATGAAAACCACGATAATTGTGTGTGCCTGAAATGTAATTATGTGTCAATGGTGGCCATAAATGGTAACAATGCAAAATTTATTTTTTAAACAACAAAGGATAAGCTAGATATTTTAAAGTTATGTGTTTCGTTCGCTTTGTAAGGTTATGCTGACATACCATCATTATTATCGAATAGTTATTGAAACTGCCTGGTTAAACTCTGCTATGATGAAGCAAGCACTAAAACAATGCAAGTTATATTTCATTATCTTTACATCAATGAGATGATGAATATCTCAAAGGGCCCGCTTAAATAATGGAAAATAGGATAAAATCATTTCAGATGATTTTGTTTGACATTGACCTATGACTTTGACATAGAACTTTACCTCAAGCTCAATTCCTCTTTTTTGTTTATTTTTAGCAAGATTATGCCAATGGGAAATAATTCATTGTTGAAAGACTTGAAACTGGAGATCTGTTATGACCTTAACATCTATCCTTGCAACTTGGCTTAAGGTCGCTGCACACCCTATACCCATATGCTCAGTTTAGGTGAAGTATGAGTCATATAGGTCTAAAGGGAGAGTATATATGGTAATCAAAGTACTGAATAACTGACGGGAGTTAATTTTGTCGATGTTTAGATGTAAAGAGAGAGTATATATGGTAATCCTGCTATGAAACGTTTTTGAGTGGTCTGATATTACCTTGACCCTTGACCCAAAGGGCAATCTCTTGGTGTATTGTAAGCCAGATTGGACTGAGGGGAGAGAATATATGATCCTGACAAAGATTTTTAAAAAAAAATCTGATTATGCTATGGCCTTAATCTTTGACCTTAAAACCGTAAAACGTCGTTCTATGTAAAGTTTAAGCCAGATTGTGTCAAAGGAAAAAAAGATATGTTTCGGACAAGTGATCTTGGAGGAAAAGACGTACAGACTAATCACTATAGGGCGCCTGCTGAGCGTGGCTCTAATTAGGAACCTTGCAATGAAAATATGTTGTTATATTTATCACATAAATGCAAATAAATGATTGAAACAATTAAAAAAGTATATACAAAAGTTGGCAAAATAAAGGAGAAATGTATCACAAAAAATACTTTCTTGATTTAAAGAGTATAAAACTACAAGACTCGAATTAAACATAATAAATACCTGCAGCTACTGAGATTTCTTTCTTAGCATCCAATCTTGAGTAATTTTTCACTTCATCTACAACAATTTTAAACTCGTGCGGAATATGTTTATCGTCTGAAACATAGCATGTGTCATTTTCATCTGAAAAAGAAATTATATCATTTCAATTATTTTTTTATATAATAGCAAAATTGAGCCTACTGATCTTTTTCACAATCATTAGGCAGTAAATAAACAACCATAGGATCAGAAAAATATGTTTGCAGTTACGTGCTTTTGCAGGCGAGGTAGCAGAGTCTTTTCTTTTGATTATCATTTAGAGAACCGACATAACATTCGTCCCATGTAGAGTTGTTTCCTATCTTTTTACAAAGTGATCCCTCACATACCTGTAATATATAGGAATCATCTTGGAGGGAAGCATGGAATAATGTTTGCGCAATTTTAATTCTAATATCTTTTTGAAAGCAATTAGACTATGAACGTATGACTAATGTTTCAAATCAGACACTGCATGGATTCAAGCTTACCCCTTGGATACAGACTTGGGAATAACCATTGCAATACGTCATATCCGGTTTTATCGTGATGCCTGGGCATGTTGCATTTCCACCAGTATTTTAGTCAAAGAAAAAATATAACTAAACAAATAATCCAAAAGTGTTAGAAATTGCATTGTATAATTAAGCCTCAAAAGTCTATTATTATGTTGTGTATCTAAATCTTGCCGCCAAGGCAAACTTTAAAAAAGCGAACTGATGTCACGTGTTAGGTCGACAGATGGAACTACTATTATTCATATGCTTAACAATACTGCTTGTTCAATCTTTTTAACGAAAACCATTAATTAACCAATTGATAAAAAATGATTACCTCATCTGCAATAGTATTACTAAATAGTATATTACAATCAAACGAAGTTTATCGTATTTGCAGACATTAAGGCTCTAATACCTGGCACCGTTTCATTAAACACATTTTCTTTATTTTCGTATAATAACTAAACAAAAGGATATTTACAAATCTCCTCCTCACTGCATTCTGTGACGGGGCGGCACACGGAACTGTTGGTGGCGGGTTTGAATGTACACGATTCACTGCAACATGGTCCCTGGGTGGGGCTAAAATAAAGGTGTATTTAATGAATGTGTATAATACGTTAATAGAAGACTCAGGATCTTGAATAAATGCATACAATGCTACCTTAAATACAATCGCAACTTCTCGGGCCTTTCCGGCAGGCTCGGAAAATCACCTCGAATGTATTACCTAGGCGTCCATGACAACCCCCCTTTTTATAAAACTTGATATAAACACAACACATTTAACGATCTTTTGAGATGTAAGATAGACTTCATTAAAGTAAATGATATACCCTAAAATATAACACAGAAGCGACTTATAAGGCTGTCTAGCCGATACTTAGTTTAATGGGAAGCGACTCCATTTTGTATAAAAGTGTAACATCCGGTAATGTTAATACATTCGACGTGTTTTTCCAAGCCTGCCGGAAAGGTCCGAAAAGTTGCGATTGACCTTAAATAAACAAGAGGCCCTTGGGGCCACATCGCTCACCTGACCAACAATGACTTTATATGGGCGTTAAAAGGATATTGTACCATATGGCCCCTCGGTAAAATAACAAAAAAAGAAATATTGTAAAGTATTCGAATTTTACACTTTTTTTGCATACACTTTATTTTTGACATTGTACCTTTATGGAATACCATTTAAATTACCAAAAATAAAAAAAAATCCCCTATGCAAGATATAAAACTAAAGATTTGGTAGTGGTACACTGCTAACTCACCATTCCCATTATTTCCCCCTCCTAACCCCCCCCCTCCCCCCTCCCCCCCCCCCCCACAATTTATATAGCGATCAAAATATTTGAGAGCATATAGGTACATTTTCTTTCTCAACTACTTACTAGTTATTGTATTTCTTTTTTAAAAAGATCATTATTGTAGTTATTGTATTTTATTTAAAAATTCCTACAGATGTGGAAAATAAAACTGTGCCTCAATGAGCTCAATTCCTCAAATTATTCAAGAATTTCATTGGTCTTCCCCATTATAAACGGCTGTTCTTTACCCGGCGTAAACTCCTGTGACTTTTTAAGCTTACTCACTTGACTGCTAAACGCATTCCAATGAAAAATGTTGCCACATGACATGTCAAATAGCTTATTATAGTCAATATATTGACTGGCATATCACTGTATTTTACTAAGGCCCACCCATTTTGTTCATTTTATTCAAAACCAAACAAATGGCTATCAACCAGGATGATTTTCGCTGCAATATTTTCTTAGGCATAGCGGTAATACCTTTATGCCTTTATCCCCGAAACTAAATGTGTCAGAACTATGGAAACTGTTTTAACAGTGTCGTTATTTACTCGTGTCTGAAAAACTATCGAAATTGGTGTAGAATTCACATAATTCGTCGTATAAAGACGGGAACCAAGAAAAAGTTACAGCATATCATCTATTATTTTTTGTTTACAGATATTTAACGTTTAACGAGACTTTTCTAATTTGTGTACAAACACTGAATTAAGAGCAAAACCTTGTACCTCGCATATAATGCAAAGCTAAACCCTCAAATATGGCTGCCTCAAACAAAGAACCTCGTCTATGGAATACCGAACCCGAAGTTATAAAATGATTGAAACATGCACTTTCTTTATTATTATTTTTGTAAAAACTCAGTTTTGAAACAGAATTAGCCCATAATTTTTGCAATTTATATTTTCCACTCCATGAGGATTATTTATGCTGAATAACGTTGAATATGACTAAGTAGTTCTCGAGAACAATATTTTTAAAAATGCACCCACTTTTTTTCTGTTTAGAGGTTTTTTCCGCTTTAAATAAAGATTGGTCTTTTATTTCTGCAATTTATCTTTGCCTTCTCATAAGCATGCTTTGTGAAGAAATTTGGTTGAAATTGGACAAGCGGTTTTAGAGAAGTTCAAAATGTAAAAAGTTTACAGACCAACGGACGGACAGACAGACAGACGCACAGACGGACGACGCGGACAAAATGTGATCAGAATAGTTCACTTGAGCTTTCAGCTCAGGTGAGCTAATAATAATGATCTTTTTTGAATAACTGCATGAAAACAAATCTAAACAAAAGATATACTGTTCTTACCTACACTGTACTTTGTGTCCTGTCCCATTGACCTTCAATGTACACCTGAGTTTATCGTCGTTGGGGTTCAGGTTGTCCCTTGGGTGACAGCATTGATCTGTACAGTCGTCTCTGTACCCACAGTCACACTCTTCCCCCTTCTCTTTTATACCGTTACCACAGAACGCAGCGTCCGAAGCTGCAATAAAAATATTACATCTATTTAAATAAAAAAAGTAGAATTTGTCATATAAACACTAGATTAGTTAAATAGTATACAACATAAAGCAAGGCCCAGCTTTACAATAGAAGTGTGTATCTATTACTGCAACTACAACAGGTGTTTGTTATCATTTCTAGATTTTAGGATTCCATTATCAATTAATGCTGGGTCCGGTGCCAAATATATATATATATATATATATATTCTTGGTCTAAATATTCAAATACAAGACGTCATATATTTTCCGATTTAGATTTCATGTTTGTTCATCAAATCTGTTTCAGCACATACCTGTAAAACAGTTCACTTTTCCATTTATCTGATTCACTACAGAGTTTAAAACCCGCGTGATGTTGTCCCTACTGCATTCCGAGAAAAGCTCGTTGTTACGGAGGTTGCCCTTGGTAGCACTTGGATACATGATGTAATTTCCGGCGTCCCCACCAGGAGCGCAGATAGAACCGCTGTCGTGCTGAGAAAAAAACCTTATACTGAAGTATTTTGCAAAATGACGGGATGACACCTTAATCAAGATACTGGATTTCAGAAATCAACTACAAACATTCCTTTGTTAAAACGATTACTTATATGCCAGAATATGTGGAAAATCAAGAAAGAAATGTGTTAACCTACTTGTAATTTGAATAAAAAGACGCCAGGATGAAGTTGCTCAAAACACTGGTTACTGGTTACTGAGTGCCTTTAAGTCCTGGTTAACTTAACCAATAGTTTAAGTCGACAAGTGTTTTGGCAACTGGTCCAGACTAAATATCCATGTCTTAAAAGCGTTTTGATTAGCACAAATTGATTTTATTCACAGGGCGAAAAACAATCTTTAAGCAAGTCCTTAAAGGTGGCTTAAAGGTGACTAAAAGGTGGCTTAAAGGATATACAATCTTTAAGCCACCTTTAAGTCACCTTTAAGCTGAGCTTATAGGTCCTTAATGTCCAAACTTCTTTAAGTCACCTTTAAGCCATCTTTAAGTCACCTTTAAGCATCTTTAAGTTGTCTTTAAACCATCTTTAAGTTCCCTTTAAGTCAGGTTTGATCAAACTGAACAATAAAAACATATATTAAATGCAAAAGCTCTTTTATAGGGATGGGAGGGGGTCATCCGAGTGATAATGTAATTTCCAAGGAAGGGGGGGGGGGGGTGTTCCAGGCGGTTTTAATTGTCGCTCCATTTAACACGGATCGCTATCATCAACACCGCGTCGATGGACTCAAATTGCCGTTATAAAATTCTTTATAAATTTTTTTTTGGTTTCAAAATTATTGTAGGGGTGAGCGCAGTCTCTGTATCTTAATCTGTACATGAAACTAATTAAAGTATGTTTGTTTCCTATTATTTATTAATCTGTGAAATCTTTCTCTCTCTCTCTCTCTCTCTCTCTCTCTCTCTCTCTCTCTCTCTCTCTCAGTTCATCCGGTTATTAAACAAAATAAAGATAATGAACCAAACACAGGGCGAAAAACCATCTTTAAGCAAGTCCTTAAAGGTGGCTTAAAGGTGACTTAAAGGAGCTTAAAGGCTATACAACCTTTAAGCCACCTTTAAGTCACCTTTAAGCAAGTGCTTATAGGTCCTTAATGTCCAAACTTCTTTAAGCCACCTTTAAGCCACCTTTAAGCATCTTTAAGTGGTATTTACGCTCTCTTTACACTGCCTTTACACTGTCTTTAAGTGGCCTTTAAGTCAATATTGATCAAGCTGAACAATAAAAACATATATTAAATGCAAAAGCTATTATATAGGGATGGGAGGGGGTCATCCGAGTGATAATATAATTTCCAAGGAAGGGGGGGGGGTGTTCCAGGCGGTTTTAATCGTCGCTCCATTAAACAGAGATCGCTATCATCAGCGCCGCTCCGATGGACACAGATTGCCGTTATGAAATTCTTTATAATTTTTTGGGGGTTTCAAAATTATTGTAGGGATGAGCGCAGTCTCTGTATCTTAATATGTGCATAAAACTAATTAAAGTATGTTTGTTTCCTATTATAAATTAATCGGTGAAAAAATCTTTCAATCTCTCTCTCTCTCTCTCTCTCTCTCTCTCTCTCTCTCTCTCTCTCTCTCTCTCAGTTCATCCGGTTATTAAACAAAATAAAGATAATGAACCAAAAAAATGCATGATTTAATTTGATAATCGGTTTAAGGTTTGTATTTTTTTCAATTTTCATTATTTCTAACTCTAGATCTGCTAGATACATGTTAAAGATGAAAAGACTCTCAACTGCCTTTGTTATATCGGGCAGGATATTACTGCTTTGTTTGTCTAGACATAGTTTTGTTCGTTTGTGTATATCTAATTAGAGTCTATTGTTTGTCCAACTTAAGAAAACCCCTGGAACTAACACAGAATATACAAGATATACACAACAGTTGTGTCGTGTGCCCAGGTGCATGTTTGTGTATATCTAATTAAAGTCTATTGTTTGTCCAACTTAAGAAAACCCCTGGAACTACACAGAATATACAAGATATACACAACAGGTGTGTCGTGTGCCCAGGTGCACGTCAGGGTTTCTAAAGGCGTTGAATCTTAGTATGTACGAGTATACGATAAGTTTAGTGAATAAAAGTTAATTTACATTTGTAATTCATTTTCAAGTATTATTTCCTAGCTCTGGGTTTCAAAAATGTTACGTCTACAAATTAACGATACATGTATGTAAGAGTAAAATCTTGAAGCTAATTAATTAATGTACCGGTGATCATAAATAGGGGTTGATTATTTAAATATATGTATAAGGGTAAATATGTCAAATATACCCGGCCTGGTACATCATTCAATTGTATGTACAAGTCATTTGCAATTGCCACATGCAGTAAATACGTCACCGGTAATTGGTTATTTTGTTTGTTATAGAATTGATAGTTTAAAAATCATGTACATACAATTACATGTAAATATTTAAACATATTGGAACGGCGCCGCGATCATGAAAACCGGGAAATTGCGGGAAATTGAACAAATACCCTAATAGTATCAATGCATTTAATAAAAGAAATGATTTCATTTTCTTTCTTACATTTTTATAGCTATAAATTAGATGAACGTATATCTACTCGGTTTAAATTTATTAACTAAGAAAGCCTACTATAGTGAACCTAACGGTTTCCATTTAGGTACAATATATTTTTGTTCACTGAAGACCAAGTTCCATATTTCATTCTAAATACATGCATGCATGTAATTTATAAATTAGATATAATTGATTGTTACAAACTGAATGGTTTGTCAAAATCTTTTCAAGTAAACACATTCAATACAGTGATTCAATATCCACTGATATATAGGATATAAAAACGCTCATATATATGTAAGTTGCCGTGGCGCAGAGGAAGTGTGGTGATGCTAGTAAACTATGGGTCCCGGGTTCAATTCTCGCGGTGGCCGGGTTTTTTTTTTGGTTTTTTTATCTTCATTTTTCTTTCTAGAACAAAAACCGTTTTAATACCTTTTCTTTCATAAAGTTAATACATTTTGTTGGAAATTAAGCACAATATTGAAAAAAAAATTTTTTTTATGGCTTAAAGGTGGCTTAAAGGTAGCTTAAAGGTGGCTTAAAGGTGGCTTAAAGAAGTTTGGACATTAAGGACCTATAAGTTGTCCTTAAAGGTGGCTTAAAGACGGCTTAAAGATAGTCTTTAAGCTGCCTTTAAGCCATCTTTACGCTTTCTTTAAGCCACCTTTAAGCAACACATATAGCTTAAAGGTGGCTTAAAGATCGTCTTTAAGCTACCTTTAAACACCTTTAAGCTATCTTTAAGGAGGACTTAAAGATGGTCATTCATCCTGTGAAAAATGCATGATTTATTTTGATAATCGGTTTAAGGTTTGTATTTTTTTTTCAATTTTCATTATTTCTAGGTCTAGGTTTTGTTATATCGGGCAGGATATTACTGCTATGTTTGTCTAGACATAGTTTTGTTCGTTTGTGTATATCTAATTAGAGTCTATTGTTTGTCCAATTTAAGAAAACCCCTGGAACTAACACAGAATATACAAGATGTACACAACAGTTGTGTCGTGTGCCCAGGTGCACGTTTGTGTATATCTAATTAGAGTTTATTGTTTGTCCAACTTAAGAAAACCCCTGAAACTAACACAGAATATACAAGATATACACAGCAGGTGTGTCGTGTGCCCAGGTGCACGTCAGGGTTTCTAAAGGCGTTGAATCTTAGTGTGTACGAGTATACGATAAGTCTAGTGAATAAAAGTTAATTTACATTTGTAATTCATTTTCAAAGTATTATTTCCTAGCTCTGGGTTTAAAAAATGTTACGTATTCAAATTAACGAAATCTTCAATACTATTTAAGAAAATCTATTCCCATTAAATTACAGAAATATATAACTAAATTACGACTATCGTCACATCGCCTGGCTATTGAAACTGGTAGATATAATAACACAAATAGAGAACATAGATTTTGTCCACATTGCAAATCTAGTGTTGAAGATGAACTCCATTTTTTATTTGTTTGTCCTCTATACAGAACATTGCGCAGATTATACATGAAAGAATATTATTATAAAAAACCTTGTATGTTTAAATCAACTTTTTAATACTGACAATGTTAAAGATCTCTGTAATCTTGGCAAATTCATCTCAAAAAGTATGTTATTAAGGGACAACTGTATTACATAATTGTAGTCTTTTGTTTTCTCAACCTGTATATGTAACAGTAAATGTTATTATCTGTACGTGCACAAGTTCTCCTGTAAATACACTACCACCTCATGTTATACATATGTCATACTGATAAGCTGTAAAGCTTAAAGAAATAAAGAATTGAATTGAATTGTGTATATCTAATTAAGGTCTTCCGTTTCCAACGGAAGACCTTTCTATTATTGTGCGGGAAAAAAATTAAGATTATTCTTATTTTTCTTTTTTTTTTTTGTTTCCTAGACGCGAACTTTGAGGCTTCATATCTTGCTCATTTCTAAACGGTTTTTGCTCAAATTTTCAGGGCTAATGTACTTTACAAAACACTATCTTAAGCAATTCATAAAATGTAGAATTCCCTTTCCGTTAAAGAGTTATTCCCCTTTTAAATTTTTTTAGGGCCTTTTGTTTCCAGACAAAGGCTCCGAGACTATGATAGCAGGGAATGTGAATCCAACGAATTTGAATAACAGAGACATTGTAGTTGTGCACATCTGTTTATGTTTTTAGATTACGTTTTTTATTTAGGAAAAGGTAGGGGGTCAAAAAACAGGATTCAAATAAGTGCAAAAATTTAGACATGTTTTCCTTTATATCTTTTGAACGAAAAAAATTTTGTAAAGACATGTAGAATAAAAGTTGTGCAAAATAACAAGGGCTTTCATTTGACACCAATAAAAAGGGGCTGGCCCCTTAAATTAAGGGCCAATGGCTCCTAAAAAATTTTGCTTAATAACTCAAAAACGGTTAGGATTTTGATATGGCTGTCGCTGGAAAAGTTGTTTGTTGGGATCTCATGAAGGTCGTTTCAATGTTATTTTGTAAGTGGTTTGTGTAGTATGAGTGTAAAAAGCTTTACATGTTAGCATGTACCTGTTTTTATTTGACAAGTTAACGAAAGACTTTGTGCGTACAACTGGCATGAAGTTACCGCAGAAAGTATGCTGGTTTATACAGGAGGCATTAATTCATAAGAATTTTTTTTTTTAGAATACATGCTTTTTTTTAGGAGTTTAAGTCGTTGTTAAGTTCTTATAGTGCACAATCCTTAAAAACGGGAATTGGAAAACAAAACATTCTTTTTCTTTTCTAGTAAAACACAAAATATGGAATGAAAAAATATATGCATTACCTTTTTAATATAAACATCATGCATTCAAAATCTACCTTGAATCAGAGCTGTGTGTGTACCATTACGTAAGCTCTCCCTCGCCCGCGGCCGAGAAAGTCGGTCACCGTGGTCGCGGCTGGACTACCTAGCGGTCAGTGGTTATCTAATACACGAGAGTTGCGTCTCTCATATATGAATTTATTTAGCCGCGAACTCAAGAATTGTTTTAGTTTTGATTACACAAAATCTTTTGTAGATTAAACGATTGGATGTCAAGTAAGAAATACATGTAGTTCAATTAATTAATAAAAGCAATGTCATTCTCTAAAGCAATAATAGACATAGATCAATTGTGGGTTTTTAGTTTAAAATAAAGAACTTCTATTTGATAGAGTAAGGTCATTATACTGCAAACTTTTCAAATCTTCTGGTTCTGAGCTGTGCGTTTCTGTGCGTTGTACCTTTACGTAATCTATCCTTCGCCCACGGCCGAGGAGATCAGCCACGGCTGCATTACCTAGCGGTAAGCGGTTATTTAATACACAAGATTCGCACACCGCGACTTACACTTGCATGCATATGAACGTGTTTGAGTTAATATAGCCGTATATACAAGAACTGTTTTAATTTTATGTTATAAAGGTTTGTCCTACTTGTATATATTTAATTAAATAGTTGAGTGTAGATGAATATTAATGAACGATATTACTCCATATCGGAAAAATCGTTAGACATAAACTAATGGTTGGTTGGTTTATGTAAACTACTTTAAAAACTGTACAATTAATGTTTTAAATCAACACCCCCCACCCCACCCCCCTCAAATATTAAACCTTTAAATAATGATCATCCCTCGCACATGGCTGAGGAGATCCGGCGCGAGTTGTTAAGTGATCCGCGGTCGGTTCGTGTTCTTCTACATGTACCTTATGACGCGTTTATGTTTCATATTTTGCACGGACACAACTTTATTTTATTATGTTTTCAACTATTATATTGGTTTAAGATAAAGTTATTTTACTTTTACAGTTGATTAAGCATTGATTTATACGATAGCGTACAAGGTAGTTTAAAAATCAAATCAAATTATAATCAAAGTTCCATGTTACATGTTTGCGGTAGGTGCTAGCACGATAAAAGAATGCCCTTAATTGAGGCATTCGATGATTATTTTAGAAAATATTCACATGAGTTTAAACAACTTTAGATTAGATTCTATCGGTCACATATTAATCACTTCTGTAGTTTCATTGTGGAAGCGAACTCATTGCTGCCCCCCCCCCCCCCCCCACTCCTCCCGCCCCGCTGACAGGTGCTCGCGCTGGATTTTTTTTAATTGGAGAAAAGATATCAAGATCTGTCGAAAAACATTTTTGGTGGTTTCTTCTTATGTGTAACATTTTGTTTCACTTTCCCACCCCTTTGTTTATTCGGCCAGTCTGTGTTAATTCAATTGCCGCATGCGATCGAGAATCTTGTGCCGCTTCAGCGCACACAGCTCAGAACATTTATAGCCCCAGGTCAACAATTGTTATGTAATTGAGTAACAGTTGGAAGGGTGATTTTACTACATAAAATAATAAAATCATAATATAATCTATTTTAATTGAGTATCATGCGTATAGATTCCCATAATAATTCATTTTTTTATTTCCTTTCAATGTTTACATTTAATTTTGTTCAAATAATTAATAAATTTTCTATCATTTAAATTGTGTGCTTTATCAAATTCTGATTCCGATTACCTTGAATTCATTAATTTTCCATTGGCTTTTGACAAAAGAGAGACGCCTGACCATCCAATGAAAACAAATACACAGAGTTTGATTGACAGGTTCAGCCAGGTGCAGGTCTCGCCCGATGTCCGAGGTTATGTGTGCTGCTTGTACACAGCCGAATGGTCTCAGTAAGAGTTATCGATGTAAATAGATAATAAAAATACATGCTTATCAAAACATGATCGTGCAAGTTAAAGTTGATTTAGGTTTGTTCCAATAGAAATCATGTTTCGCTAACTGTATTTAATATTTTTTATGTATAGCGAATTTTAATATTGTTTCAGTACTGAAACATCGCATGAAAACGTTAAATATACATGTACATTGTAACTAGTCGTCTTTTAATACATATACCTTTCTTTTGTTTGTTAAAAATTCGTTCAATTTTGTTAAAGTAATGTAAAACACGCGCGCCATTTTGAAACAATTAACTTGTCAGAGAGTTCCGAATGAAATCTGATGAACGTTTCAAACGGTTCTCGCACGCTTTGCTCGAAACGATTTACACGCTTTGCCCGAAACGCTAAACGGTTTACATGAAACTCTAAAAGGTTTACACGAAACGTTTCTCGCACGTTGGCCGCACGCTTTTTTGGTGTAGTAGTACGTTTTAGGGTCTGTAAATTTTGTCAGCACGCAATTCTAAACTTGCACATAGTCTTCTAAAATTTAGAAATATTTTAATATAGAAGTTATCTTTGAGAAAAGTTTACGTGTTTTGTAGGCGAGTTCAGTTTAAAAAAGAAATACAATTCCTGACATGAATCATGAGTACATACTGTTTAATGTTTATAACAATGCTTGCTACCCTTTGAAAATTTAACTCGCCATTAAACATGATCTCATTTTTTAAACAATATTTGAAACGATTACATAAACTCTGCTCGACAAATAGTTTTCCTAAAATATTTTCTTCCTTTCTTTTTTCAAAACACGTTTTATATACAGACTTTCAATTACAACACATTTTTATAACAAAAGCAGAACTGAAAGTATAGTCATTATAATCGTAACATATATTTTCAACTCGCAGCAACAACGGAAGACCTACTCGGGGCTTTGCCACGAGCTCTGCTCTAGTTAAAGTCTATTGTTTGTCCAACTTAAGAAAACCCCTGGATCTAACACAGAATATACAAGATATACACAACAGGTGTCAGGGTTTCGAAAGACGTTGAATCTTAGTATGTACGAGTATACGATAAGTCTAGTGAATAAAAGTTAATTTACGTTTGTAATTCATTTTCACAGTATTATTTCCTAGCTCTGGGTTTCAAAAATGTTACGTCTGCAAATTAACGATACATGTATATAAGAGTAAAATCTTGAGGCTAATTAATTAATGTACCGGTGATCATAAATAGGGGTTAATTTTTTAAATATATGTATAAGGGTAAATAAGTCACATACCCAGCCTGGTACATCATACAGTTGTACGTACAAGTATATGTATACATCATTTGCAATTGACACATGCAGTAAATACGTCACCGGTAATTGGTAATATTGTTTGTTATAGAATTGATAGTTTAAAAATCATGTATACAATTAATATTTAAACATACTAGAACGGCGCCGCGAACATGAAAACCGGGAAATTGCGGGAAATTGAACAAATACCTTAATAGTTTCAATGCATTTAATAAAAGAAATTAATGATTTCATTTTCTTTCTTACATTTTTATAGCTATAAATTAGATGAGTGTATATCTACTCGGTTTAAATTTATTAACTAAAAAACCTACTAGTGAGCCGAACGGTTTCCATTTAGGTCTAATATATTTTTGTTCACTGAAAACCAAGTTCCTTATTTCATTCTAAATACATGCATGCATGTAATTTATAAAATAGATATAATTGATTGTTGCAAACTGAATGGTTTGTCAATGGTTTGTCAAAATCTTTTCAAGTAAACACATTCAATACATTGATTCAATATCCACTGATATATAGGATATAAAAACACCTGTACATATGTAAGTTACCATGGAGCAGAGGAAGTGTGGTAATGCTAGCAAACAAAAGGTACCGTGTTCGATTCTCGCCGTGGGCGGGTTTTTTTTTTCATTTAATTTTCTAGAACAAAAACCGTTTTTAATACCTTTCCTTTCATAAAGTTAATACATTTTGTTGGTAAATTAAGCACAATATTGAATTAATTTTTTTAATGGCTTAAAGGTGGCTTAAAGGTAGCTTAAAGGTAACTTAAAGGTGGCTTAAAGAAGTTTGGACATTAAGGACCTATAAGTTGTCCTTAAAGGTGGCTTAAATGTGGCTTAAAGATAGTCTTTAAGCTGCCGTTAAGCCATCTTTACGCTTTCTTTAAGCCACCTTTAAGCAACACATATAGCTTAAAGGTGGCTTAAAGATCGTCTTTAAGCTACCTTTAAACACGTTTAAGCTATCTTTTAGGAGAACTTAAAGATGGTCATTTATCCTGTGATTTATTTAATAAAAAGTAGTAAAATAAGAAAGACTTAAAATAAGTCAGACTTACCGGTGATCCAAAGTTGTGTCCCACCTCGTGAGCAAAGGTGAGGTGTGATACCCGCGGTGGGACACGGCGGGCGTAGTTAATGAGTGTGACGATGCCGGTGTTAAGACTCTTCTGTACAGTGCGGCCCTGTTCTCTTATCGTCTTATACCGCTCACATACCCCGCCCGCGGCTCCTGCAATACAGAAAGTCACCACAATTACTACACAATGTGTACAAACAAGGCTTATACCGCTCACATACCCCGCCCGCGGCTCCTGCAATACAGAAAGTCACCACAATTACTATACAATTTGTACAAACAAGGCTTATACCGCTCACACACCCTGCCCGCGGCTCCTGCAATTCAGAAAATCACCACAATTACAACACAATGTGTACAAACAAGGCTTATACCGCTCACACACCCTGCCCGCGGCTCCTGCAATACAGAAAGTAACCACAATTACAACACAATGTGTATAAACAAGGCTTGTACCGCTCACACACCCCGCCCGCGGCTCCTACAATACAGAAAGTCACCACAATTACTACACAATGTGTACAAACAAGGCTTAAACCGCTCACACACTACGCCAGCGGCTCCTACAATACAGAAAGTCACCACAATAACTATACAATGTGTACAAGCAAGGCCTTTACCGCTCACTCTCCCCGCCCGCGGCTCCTACAATACAGAAAGTCACCACAATTACAACACAATATGTACAAACAAGGCTTATACCGCTCACACACCCTGCCCGCGGCTCCTGCAATACAGAAAGTAACCACAATTGCTACACAATGTGTATAAACATTTCTTGTACCGCTCACATACCCCGCTCGCGGCTCCTGCAATACAGAAGTCACCACAATAACTATGTGTACGAACAAGTCTTGTACCATACAACGTGTACAAACAAGTCTTGTACCAATTGATATCTAATTGTTTTAAACTTTAATCTACAAATAAATATACACAAGTTTTAAGTTTTATCCGGACACCAATACAAAAATTAGACCATCATAAGCATTGGAACCTGTGTTTTAAGGCCAAACGTTACACACCTCAAAAGTTATACGACAGAAAGATCAGGTTTAAGCAATGAACTAGTTCAATTTATTACGAATTTTTGCAAAGAAGTTCATAAGATATTTAAGAACGCTTCTAGACATAAATTTAATTTGACATAAGAATATACATCAAATGAACAAGTTAGTTTTATCTTATTTTTTACAAGTCATGTCTTAACACACTATAGAATGTTCTAAGTTCGGTTTTGGGTTTGGTCAAAATATAAGCTAAGGTAGATTATAACAGTTACCACAATAATTATACAATGTGTGCAAACAAGTCTTGTACCGCCACACACTAAGCCCGCGGCCCCTGCAATACAGACAGACATTGGTGTCTATAACTGTTTTTACAACCCTAAAATCAAAGTACTGAAGTACTGAGGGGAGTTGATTTTATCGATTATCAATTATTTTAAAAGCAACTTATCTTGCATGGCAAATTAGTTTCTAGTCTGTATTTGAATTACACTCTTCTTTATTATATGAATTTTTAGACTTTTCCGACAAAAATTTCGAGAAATCCCATATGAATGATGTTGTGTAATATTTAAAGATAGATTTCAAACTATGTACTAGTAATCGAAACAATATTAATTCTAAACATCGTATGGATCCAAGCACTATTGATATCGAACGCTCAGCTGTCTCCGTTAATCGCCGACAAGCAAGAGAGCCTCTCTGTTTGTCGGAAATTTACGGAGACAGCCGAGCGTCTGGTTGAACGAGACTTTATTACACTCTGGCGTAGGAACACATGAGACTACAAAATGTCTAAAATGTGCGTATTATATAAAATCTGACTATTTTCAAAGTGTCTATAGATAAGTTTCCTTGAAAAATAATGCTTCAGCATACGTTTAATCGGATTTTTCTATTATTTTCAAGAACTAAGTCTTGTCAGCGGCGATGATTTGTGCTTAGGTCCAAACAGTGTTTCACATTCGGTTTGCCAGAGTAACTGCATAGGAGAGTTGATTAAAATCAACTCCCAAAAATCAGTTACCAGAACCGTACAAAGCCGTAGGTATTTTGTAACATTACAACAAAAATATGTCGCCTTTACCCTGATTTGTAAACGAATCTCTGGCATCCTAATAGAAATTTATATAATTCAATACTTAATTGTTTTAAACTTCAATGTACAAATGAATATAAAGAAGGTGTAATGTTATCCGGAGAATATTTCCCTATTAGTTTGCTATTCAACTTGTGTTCCTAAGGATACACGTTACACTGCCCTGATTCGACAAAAATCAGGATTCAGTAATGAACTAGTTCACTTAAATAAGAACATTTTGCAAAGAAGGCCATATGAAATTATGAATTACCAGAGGGTGATCCCACCCAGGCTAGTCCAAGGGTGCCGCCCGAGAAGTCCCGATAGGTGAACACGAAGGCCAGACAGAACTCATCGTGATTCTCCAAAGAGTTCAGGTTTAGGAAATTACTGACGTCAATGTTCGGGTTACAGAAGCTGAGTGCACTAGTGCGGAGATTAGTGTTACACTTCAGTGATTCGTCCGTCATTATCTGAAACGATAATTAGTGCACGAGTACGACGAGTGTTACAATTCAGTCACTCGCCGTCATTATCTGGAAGACGTAAAAGTGCAAGCATTTGGAGTTATATGTAATATTGCATAGGAGTACGCCCTGTACAGTAGTCCATTAGTTGATGAGTTCGCAGTGTTACACTGTAGTAGTAGGAGTACGCCCTGTACAGTAGTCCATTAGTTGATGAGTTCGCAGTGTTACACTGTAGTAGTAGGAGTACGCCCTGTACAGTAGTCCATTAGTTGATGAGTTCGCAGTGTTACACTGTAGTAGTAGGAGTACGCCCTGTACAGTAGTCCATTAGTTGATGAGTTCGCAGTGTTACACTGTAGTAGTAGGAGTACGCCCTGTACAGTAGTCCATTAGTTGATGAGTTCGCAGTGTTACACTGTAGTAGTAGGAGTACGCCCTGTACAGTAGTCCATTAGTTGATGAGTTCGCAGTGTTACACTGTAGGGCAAAATGTTTCAAATCTGTTCTGCATCATTGATCACTTCGTAAATTGTTTACACAATATGTTTGTATCATTATAAAAAAATTAAAGCCAGTCACCGAATCCGTAACAAATATTATAACATAGCTCTCTGATTGGTTGGTATCTAACATTCTAGAAAAAAATTAATTTAAAAATGAGTTTTTTCACATGACCTATGAGGTAAACGTATCATTTATTTATTTTTTCTACAATAGAGTAAAATAGATCAGGAATTTCCAACTGCTACGATTAGTTATGATAATCATTTTTGTACAATGACATGTGGAGATAAGAACAGTGTTCAAATTCAAAAGTCCAAAAAAACTACAAAACAGTAGCAGAGCGAACACGGACCTCTTAAAAAAATAGGGGTAGGATCAGGTGCCATTGAGGAGTGAGCATTCACTGCTGACCGGTCACACCCTCCGTGTGCTTTTTGTCGTAATCGAAAACAATAGAAGTCGACGAGTCTCATCATGCTTTGCTATGACTTTCACTTAAAGAAAGACGACAATGTGAGGTGTCTACAAAGAAGATGGGTGGATAAGGCGTGTAAAATGCCCATACGCGGTCGGACATGCTACTGAAAAATTAAAGTATCAATAAATCAGATGGTTTTTCGTTACATCATTTAAAACAATATATATTTAACGAATCATTTAAGTATTGAATCCTTATTTTTTGAAAGATATAGTCTCATAACTGTAACGGTGTGTGCATACAAATTGAATAACGCGCGTTAGCGCGTTATCAGAATTTGTTTGCACACACCGTTGCAGTTTTGAGACTATATCCTTCAAAAAATAAGGATTCAATGCTTATATTTACATTTTTTTACCTTCTTGCCTTGGACGCAAATGCGAATTATACCTCAAGTTACTGTATTATCCTATGGGTAAGTTCAAATTAATGGAAGAGCCACAGTAACAGCCACAAGCGTGATATTTAATTTTTGCTTGTGACGTTGTTTTTATCAGCGTTCAACGTTTGTGACGTCACAATTAAAACTCGTGATTTAACCTTTTAGTACCCTGTATGTGCTATGGTGCTATATCTGCAGTAGCTTTACATGCAAAATATATGTGGAATGTAAATATTATACAAATATTGACTGGGGTTGAGGGCAACATTGATTATATTAGCCCCCGAGGGACGAAATATTGCCCGACGCGAAGCGGAGGGCAATATTTTCGTCCCAAGGGGGCTAATATAATCAATGTTGCCCGAAAACACAGTCAACATTTGTTTTGTTATATGAAGAAACAAACCAAAATTTAAGAAATTAATTGAAAACAGATCGCCGTAATTTTCTCAGCTCAACAAAGAATTCACGAATTCAATTTTGTGAAAAGTTCATTTCCAAAATATCCTCAGCATCAAACGGTCACTTGTGATATTCCGCCGACCGTAAGAATTATCAGACAGGTGTTCTACCTGATTTTACTTCACAGTAATTCGCAAATCCTTATATCCGTTATGATAGCAAACCGTTGCATTGCGCGTTCGTTGTTTACTTGCCTTGACTGACTGTCTATTATGACGTCACCTTGTTTTGGAGTCGCGAAGAATTATTTACGTCACCGTTTACGAATCAACAAATCAGAGGCGATTATTTGAAATAGAGGGAATGCTCTCTAGATATTATTCCTAGCCGGTCAATATCTAAAAAATATTGACCGGTCAATATTTTTCGGACGAGCTGATATTACAATTATTGACTATTCGTCTATATAGAGTTATATAGTGAGAATATACTACTGAATATAACAATGATTTTTAACCTATAGGTATGTTCAATACTTGGAATATGTTGACTCAAACAGGCGTATACGTATCAAAATCTGCAAATATTGTCATTTTTAAGAACTTCAAGGCATTTTCTTTTATAGAGTGGGTCTGTGCTCCATATTTTTCTCATAGTCTAATTAAGGTCTATTGGAAAACAAGCCGATTTCAATCAACAAAAACGTGGAGAGATGACCCACTATACTTTAAAAATATCATTTTGTATCCCAACAACTGAACGTATTGAACAAATAATACAAGTCCGGTAGTTCGTGGCCTTTGTCACACATTATATTTAAAAAGCCCACTTTGTTGTGTCTGAAATGGCTCAGTGGTTTGAGTACCTGGCATAAGCTAACCTTATATATCTAGGGATTTTATGTTACGGGTTCGATGCCACGAAAATTTCCGATAATATTTTGTTTCTTTTTTTTGGTTAAATATATTAAAAACTGACTATAGTTAGAAATTTTGCTTTTGCAAAGTTGTATTATAATATATTTGAATAGATTTAATTGAGGAAAAATAAATTTAAAATTGTATTTCACTACTAAACCGAATGGGCATTTGCACCATCTTATTCCCCCATCTTCTTTCACTGAATTATATGATTAAATTTTTATTGCTGTTTTTTGGTCAATACAACGATTAAGGCCCCCTCCAGGTACAATACTTACTCGGCCTCCGGGCTCTGTGAGGGTTATAAACCTCGGGTACCTATATCATTGCACTGACCATAAAAACAACAATAAATATTAGTATCATGCTCTTTCTTTTGCCTTTCATGCCTACAAATCAGTAATTTGTAAGTTTTAGTATTAAAGGCATTGCAAGATAGTTTAGTAAAAACAAATGACCAACACATGTTATACGAATCAGCATCTCACGTTGAGACGTTTTATTTTCGTTATATACCTGGAAATTGTCGTCCTTACTTACGGTTGTTCGCAGAATTCTAAAATTGATTCCTTCAAAACATGGCGTTTGAAGTGTTGTGGCCGGGAAAAAAGTTTCGAATTTGGTGTTATTGTATATCTGGTTAATGGCGAACACGTGGGTCGAAAACAGGGCCATAATCTCATTGTTGGCAGCCGCTACACTCTAAAAATAGATTGAAAATCACGAGAATCGATTATGTAATTCTACCACAAATACATATTTGCTGCACTAATAAATGATGATGAAAAAAAAAATCAAAATCTATCCTGTACTTGCGCCAATTTCTAGATATGCTTTTAATTATAATAATAACTCCTTATTTTCCTGCCAACGTATATGTCTCTGTCCTCAAAACATTAAATGATTATCATATCATTTAGTATTTATTCGTTTGATGAGATATCGGCGCTTCTGATTGGTTGAAAAATTTCTTTGATACCTGCATCAATAAAATTTTTGCCGGATCTACTTTTCTCAACTGCTCTGATTTAACACTATTTATAGAATGGGAATTTCCAAGATAAACACTGTCAACAAAATGCAAAGTTGTGTCTGGTTTATTGTCTGCAAACAAAATGCAACCTTGTGAATATAAAAACTTGAAAGTTTAACCTTCAAAATTAAACAAAACACATTGTTTGATTCACGAAATAGAAAATTAAGCGTCTTCTCACGATTTCGTCTGCTTGAGATCAATCAACATTTACAGCGAGGCTGGCTGTTCCTTTTCCAGGAATATTATAACGAACAAATAGGCCTATAAACTTTCACGGTAACACTGCTGTTCAAATTTGGTAACGGTAATTTTTTTTAATTTACACACGTAGATGATCGGTCATCAGCGTCGTAAAGAAATGCTATGAGTACTCAGTAACTAATGCATCAACTCCTTCGGTGCATTCCAAGCGGCAGATATACCATTTAAGTACATCACTGGCTATCTAGTTACCACAACGTTTACAAAAGTCGCTTATACATACTGTTCTTTGTCGATATATCAGCTATTTTCGTCCACGATCGCCTTTCCTTGGATGGTTATGTCCAGTTGCATATTTTAGCGATCTCACATGAAAACTATTTTTATTACGAGTTTTTCTGCACAGTGAATAATATCACAAGCTATCGCATGTATTTTCCTTTCGTTTTCAATTTAGCCGGTTCAGATTTTAACTCACTATTTGTGTTAAATCCATTAAATTCAGCACAATAGCTCTGCATCAGCTGAAGGCGCATCCATTTTGAATATTGTTGCTGTTGTTGTTTTGTATTCATACGCGCCGCTTCATTTATATTATTTACATTTCTGATCAATGACACTTCACATTTTTTTATTTGAAAATGTTTAATTAAATGATAAGAAATGAAGATAATAATTTTTCTATTGATCGACGTATCAAAGAAAAAATTGACCGGAAAACTTTTAGTTTTTGTTTTGCTACGCGCATTGATGAAGTTTTCCGGTCAATTTTTTCTTTGATACGTCGATCAATAGAAAAATTATTATCTTCATTTCTTAATTGAATCGGGAGAAATAATCAGGACGCATGCGTACCCCCAGTCTGTCCCTAGTCTCGTTGAACAGGACCGGGTCCGCCCTCAAGTAAAGGTTACAGGTGCGCTTTGGTTTGGAATAACAACTGCCAGGTGCTCTCTTGTGTCTGTTAAACTCTGTATTTGAATCCCGACTGTAAATATTGTCCATTGTGACGTCATCATGGACGTCGATCTGTGATAAAATAGGGAATTTAACATCGTTAATTTGTTTTTGCCCAATTAATTAAGCATACTAAATCTTCTGCGTGAAGTTTTGTCAAACAAAACAAAAACTAAATTTTTTTTATATTTTTTTTTTGGTAATAGGAAAATAATTGTGTACGAACGCCGTCGCCGTCGTTTGAGGCGGGTTGAGCTGATGCTGTCATCCACTCTTTGTATTTATCAAATCCACAGCTCCCATGATGTCCCACATTGTCCCGTTTGTGTCTAGACAAACCAAAGGAATACACGTGTGTATTATATATAAGGAAACTATTTAAAGGAAAGCTGCAAAAGATCCACTTATGTATCATAATCAAAATAATCAAAATTAATACTGGCATACCGGTATTAAACTCAAAACGATATAAGTCATATTTCTGTTTACCTGTAAGGGTCAACATGTTTGTGTTTACCTGTAAGGGTAAACATGTCTGTGTTAACCTGTAATAGTCAACATGTTTGTTTTTACCTGTAAGGGTCAACATGTCAGTGTTTACCTGTTCAAGTTTACATGTTGGTGTTTATATGTAGGGGTCAACATGTTTGTGTTTACCTGTAAAGTCAACTTGTTTGTGTTTATCTGTAAGGGTCAACATGTTTGTGTTTATCTGTTATGGTCAATATTTTTGTGTTTACCTTTAAGGGTCAACATAATTGTGTTTACCTGTAAGGGTCAACATAATAGTGTTTAACAGTGGGTCAACATGAAGTGTTTACCTGTAAGGGTCAACATGTCAGTGTTTACCTGTAAGGGTCAACATGTCAGTGTTTACCTGTAAGGGTCAACATGTCAGTGTTTACCTTTAAGGATCAATATGTCAGTGTTTACCTGTAAGGGTCAACTTGCTTGTGTTAACCTGTAAGGTTAAACTTTTTTGTGTTTACCTGTAAGGATCAACATAATTGTGTTTACCTGTAAGGGTCAACATGTTGATGTCTACCTGTAAGAGTCAACATGTCAGTATTTACATGAAGGGTCAACATGTCAGTGTTTACCTGTAAAGGTCAACTTGTTTGTGTTTACCTGTAAGGGTCAACATGTCTGTGTTTACCTGTAAGGGCAACTTGTTTGTGTTTACTTGCAAAGGTCAACATGTCAGTGTTTATCTGTAAGGGTCAACTTGCTTGTGTTTACCTGTAAGGTTCAACATTATTGTGTTAACATTCAAGGATCAACATTATTGTGTTTACCTGTAAGGGTCAACATAATTGTGTTTACCTGCAAAGGTCAACATGTCAGTGTTTACCTGTAGGGTCAACTTGTTAGTGTTTACCTGCAAAGGTCAACATGTCAGTGTTTACCTGTAAGGGTCAACCTGCTGATGTTTACCCTTAAGATTCAACATTGTTGTGTTTACCTGTAAGGGTCAACATAATTGTGTTTACCTCCAAAGGTCAACATGTCAGTGTATACCTGTAAGTGTCAACATGTCAGTGTTTACCTGTAAGGGTCAACATGTTTGTGTTTACCTGTAAGGGTCAACATGTCAGTGTTTATCTTTAAGAGTCAACATGTTTTTGTTTACCTGTAGGGGTTAAGGTTCATGTCCTCCTCTCGGTAGATGACGGAGTGAGCGGGCGTTGGAGGTTCGTGAACCCGGAAGTAGCGGCTGGCCGGCTCAATGAAATATATCTCGTCCTGAGAGACGACCATCACCCCTTGGAACAGTCCGTTTAGGACCGCCCCGTGAACACTGCCCCCGGGGACCCCTAGTCACGTGACACAAAAGGAAAATTAAACATTGACGTTGTCGCGGTTTTACACATTACAACCCTTTTTTATCCCCAGAATTTAGATGCATTTTATTTAAATTGTTATTTTTTTTCAATGACGGTAGGAGTAAAAGATAAGTTTGACATTAAAATATGTTCATTAGTTATGAACAGAGTTTTAAATTTCGAGAACTCACCGCGAATTTTGCCATCATATATAAATGATGTGTCCACGTGAATCTCCTTGCCATCTGATTGGCAGGATGTGTGATCATGCGCGAACACGCTGTCCGAAGGGTAGAGGTCCAAGTGAAATTTTCTGAAAAGAAATAAGCGCAAACTACGTAAATGTATTCAATGTTTTTTGCAATGCCAAACTATATTACAAAAATATACGCTTAAGATAGCATGCAGAAAGCATTACCTCCCTAGGGCTGAGAATTTAAGTTCGATAGATTTATCTGTGGATCTTTTCGCTCTGAGATGCTGGTTAATAAGCTCTGTGACGTCATAATTCAGATCTTCGTAATGTCTGATATAGTCGTTAAGAATTTTTTGATATGTAAAAAATATTTAAAAAATGAATGTAAAAAAAAATATAGATCTATGATAAAATAATCCACTTAATGCGCTATGTCGACTAATTAAAAATAAAAGATGAAAACTGTAAAATCATTAGGAAAAAGATAGATCTTTCCTTCACTAACCGCCCCATCTATCTAATTAAAATTAGACCTTTTATCTCGCTCTCTGTTATATGGTTACGTGCAATAACCATGCAACAGAAAATGAGATGAAAGGTCTACTTTAATTAGATTGCCACCTTTTATCCTTTGTCAAGTGAAGAAAGACACTGGCCGGCTAGGTGTCTGACATATGGCAAGATCAACAAGAATCGACATGATCGATACAATAGTATCAAAAACTTTTTTATAAATGTAAGTCAGAAATTTCAAAAAGATATTTTTGCTCATAACTAAACGATAGATGTACAATGTATCCTCAAATTTCTTACAGAGTATCTAATCAGTGAATATATATTTATCGATATGTGTGTATATTTTATTTATACTATTTATCTATGTGTCTTATACTTCATATGTTTTATACAGGACCACAATGTTAACTAGTACATTGTTACTTATTGTGCTATCCTTGATAATTATCATTATTTAATGAATAAAGAATCATTCTTTGAGAATTATGAGGTAAAATTTTGGTCGGGGCGTGATCAAATCCAATAAACCCCGAAGGGCTTTATGATAGATTTGATCACGCCCAGACCGAAATTAAAACCGCAAAATATTCAAATAATGATTCCTTGTAACTTATATTTTTAACTAGAAAAAGTGTTGGATTTGTATCAAATAAAGTGCATGATTTTGAAATAATATCCAAGGAATGAAAATGAGCATGCATAAAAAAGAACAATCAGAGAGAGAGAGAGAGAGAGAGAGAGAGAGAGAGAGAGAGAGAGAGAGAGAGAGAGAGAGAGAGAGAGTTGTTAGACGAGATGAAGAGAAACATCAAATCTTTGCAAAAAGAAAAAGAAGACATTAGGCAACTAAAAGATTCAATTGTTGATCTGCAATGTCGCTCTATGAAATACAATCTAGTGTTTACGGGGCTGGGTGGCGAAACAAAGGAAAGTGGAGTTCTGTAAGGTGCATCGGTTCGGTCGATTTCAGCAGAACAGGTGCAGGCCTATTGTAGCGAAATTCCTTTATGAAAAAGATAGCTGCAGGTCTGTAGCTCCCGGTCTGAAAAAATTTGAATGGATCCCAGGTCGTCCATCCGAATTTTTTCAGACCGGGAGTTACAGACCTGCAGCTATAAAAAAGACAGATTAAGTCTCCTTGAAAGAGCCTATCAGTTAAAAGGAAGTGGATTCGGTATAAATGAACAATTCCCGCACGCTTTTGAGGAAAGACGAAAACAGCTTTATCCTAAACAAAAATATGTTAGACATGAACATATCACTTGTAGACCAGTTTTGTGGTACTGTTGTCTGGATACGTTTTGGACATAAGAGCAAACAGGGTAAATCTATTTTTGTATCCGCATGTTTTATACAACCATAAATAATAAATACGATGACTAATATGCATAATATTAGTCATAATTTTAATGTTTGAAAGTCGGACGAAAATAAAATTTTATTTTGTGAAAAGAAAAAGGTTTATAAAAAAAACAGTCCAGAAGTTTAAGCATAACTACGAGCGATATCAGGGAAACAAATGGAATATCTAAGAAAATGTCACCCCCCCCCCGCCCAGGCAGTTTGTTTCGTTTATTTAAGAATAATTTAATTCTGATTGAAACGCGCTTTCTGATTGGCTAAAAAATTATTTTATATCATATAAAGAATGTTGCCTACGTCATAGTAGGACTAACGTCAAAAACGTATCCATACGCCTGACGTTACGTTTGAATTTTTACAATTTTACGTCATTTTAAAGTTCAAATGACTGTTTTTATCTACAATAAAGAGTAAAAATATTAAATTATAAGCAATGAATTCAATATTTATTAGATTTATCCGATATAAAATGGTTTGAAACAGTTTACGCTTTTTTATAAACCGCTTCGCGGATTATAAAGCATAAACTGCCCCAAACCATTTTATATCGTATAAAACAAATAAATATTGAATTCATTCCTTAAATAATAAAAAATAACTTCAGAGTGATGTTATTTTTTATAATATCGGATTACTAATTTATTCCGTACAAAATGTTGTCGTTACACAGTAAAATACGTTACCCTTGACGATGCATTATATCAAAGTCAAAAATACTTTTGATTTTTTTCAAAACAAAGAAATTTCCATAGATTCCATAATACAAAATAATAATAAAATGATAGATTGAGATGGTAGGTTTAATGTTATGAAGAATATTGACCTAACTCTTCTGGCATTAAATTCATTGGAGGTTTTTTTTTAACATTTTAAGAATCTTTTTGAAAATGTAAATAATACTTATTATGAAAACACTAGTGATGATTATGATTTTTCACCATGTTATGAAGAGTTAGATGTGTGCATTTCAGAATTAGAGGTTGAGAAAGCTATTTTGAAACTGAAAAATAACAAGAGTAATGCTGAAGATGGTGTAATTGATGATTTTATGATTAAGGTTATGATACCTTTTTGTGTAGATTGTTTAATATTATATTTGACTTGTTTTTACCCAGACAATTGGTCAAACGGTTGTATTGTACCATTTTTTAAAAAAAAGTAAGATGCAAGATTTAAACAATTATAAAGGTATCACACTAGTTATTTGCTTAGCAAAATTATTTACGAGTATTATAAATACTAGATTGTTAGAATGGGACCAGAGATATAATATCATTACTGATGCTCAGTTTGGTTTTAAATCAGGTGCAGTTACAATTGATGCCATATTTGTACTTCAGAATCTAATATGTAGAACTTTTAAAAACAAAAACAAAAGATTGTATTGGAAGAAAATTGTTTCGTATTATAAAGTCTATCTATAAAAATGTAAGAGCATGTGTCAAGCACAAAGGTATATTTACAGAAACATTTCGAATCTCATCTGGAGTTCTACAATGTGACATATTGTCTACATTATTATTCTCAATGTACCTTAATGATTTTGAAAGATATTTTTTAATAGTAACTGTACATCAATTGAATTACAATTGATTAATTTGTTTATATATGTATGCTGATGATACTGTCCTTTTGGCGGACTCGCCCGAGGGTCTACAAGATATGCTGAACACATTGCACAAATATACTGATGAATGGAACTTATCTGTTAATGTACAAAAAAAACAAAATTGTAATTTTTAGAAATGAAAAACGTGTTAAAGATAATGAAAAATTGGAATACAATAGCAAATACATAGAAGTAGTGAATCAATTTAACTATCTTTGTATGTTGTGCAGCACGGGGAAATAAAGCAATGTTCAGCATATCCAGTAAAATGAAAGATTTGAATTTTAATGTTGAAACTCAATTAAATGTTTTTGATACCTATGTAAAAAGTGTGCTAAGCTATGGTGTTGAAATTTGGGGATTCCATAAAGACCAAGATGTAGAAAAAGTGCATATAAATTTTTATAAGAGGGCTTTGGGTGTCAGAAAAAATACTAGCAACAGCGCAGTATACTATGTTTTAGGTAGATTTCCACTAGAAATATTCAGGAAACAAAAAAATTTTAAATACTGGTTAAAATTAAGAAACAGTAAAAACTGTATTTTAAAAGTATTCTACGAAGACATGGTGAAAAATAATGACACATGGATTTCAATTGTTAGGAAAGAATTGTGCACCTTAGGTTTGGCCAACTTATATCATAGTACTATGAAAGAATCTGTTATTTTATATATTATATATGATAGAATGTGTGATGTCTTTAAACAAAAAGTTTTTAACGATATAAGTAATGTGTCAAAACGTATATTTTATAAACATGTTGTTAATTACTTTTGTTTACAAGTTTATCTAAAGAAATCAATTCATGTAAAATATCGTAAATTAATTACACGATTACAATTGTCTTCACATGACTTAAAGATTGAAACAGGGAGGTATGATAATTTAACACGTGATTGTCGAAAATGTGACTATTGTAACTTAAATGATATTGAAGATGAATTTCTCTTTTTACTTATTTGTCCATCACTTCGTAGTTTAAGAGAAAAGTATATTAAAAAATACTACTCCTGAAAACCAAGTGTTTATAGAGTTATACAGTTACTATCTTCCTCAAATACTAAAGAACTGTGTAATTTATGTAAATATTTATATTATGCCAACAAGCATCGAACTCTTAATGTGAATAATCAAAATTGATTGTGTACAATTTGTATATTGCTATCCTATTTGAAATGTATGTTTACATGTATAACCTATGAGATATTTGTCTCTCGGAATAAAGAACTTGAACTTGAACAGAAGAAATTTTTAAATGGATTATTTGCACTGATTGTGGTATGAAATATAATGTAAATTTGTTCAAAACTGGCGGAATTTTTGTTTATTTTTTGTTTACAGTAAAGTTTTTCGTAAGTATCATATGCACTGCAGGCACGTAGAATCGGGGGAGGGGGGACTTTTTTGCACAACAAAGATTTTTAAGGAATTTACACACACAAAAATGAATTAACATAGAGTTGCCCCCTCCCCCCAACTTTTATCGGACCATGTAAAAAATTGAATGGAAAATAAGGAATAAACAGTGAAATTAAAGTTAAAGGTATACTTGCCCCCCCCCCCCCCCCTCCTCCACGGATCAGGATTTTCAGGATTTTGTAAAGTAACCTTTTATTCATTTTTTTTTTTGCTTGTCAAGATTTTTGGATGAGTCTGCCCCCCTTTCCTTCAAGATGCTACGTGTCTGCACAGTAGCTACATAGCTACATGTATATATATATATATATATATATATATATATATATATATATATATATATATATATATATATATATATATATATATATATATATAGTCTAACCCAAATTTTCTTTGTAAAGCTATGTATACTGTATGTTTGTTTTGCCATAAGTATACACCTTCGAAAAATACCCCAATTCCGACAGTCACGAGTAACCTAGTGAATTTTTCATTCTCTGATAAGTTGTTCTGTCCGTGCATAATTTAGTCAGCACCAGCAGCCAATCAGCGGTCAGCTCAAATGACAATATATACACCAATAAGAAAGTTTGTTTATGCATGACGTAGCTGAAAAAATTGAACAGAAAGAGCACAACAAATTCGTTTTGATAATAACTGGTCCTATATTATTAAGTCAATCTCTTACAGACGCCAAGTTCGTTTCGTTTCTCAATCAAAACGTTCTTTAATCTGTTAAATTTTAAAACTTTGAGCAAACAGATAAGTAAACAAAACCGTAAGGCTCGTGTCTTAACAGTCCGACGCTTATTTGAGTTTACCAAAGGCGGGGGGGGGGGGTGTCTAAGGCATATTTTTGGTAATTTTATTATGTAAATGTAGATTTGAATATGAACCCCCTACCCCTCCTCTAGACCCGGGCATGGCGTGCGTAATCTTAGATCAGACTAATCTTCTTGATTTCAAAGAGCCGTGGCAAAGTGGCCAGCAATGAAATAGACAGGCCTACGTCACTTTGCTGTTTGATACAACTACCGAAATTCCAAGCTCTTGTTAAATGGTTCTAAACGTGTAATGTAGAGGGGCGGTTTTATAATTATAAAAACCTTATATATTAGAAAAAGTGTGTTTCTTAATAAGAGAGAGTAGGGGATGCAACTGTATTTGAATATTTGTTTTTGTTTACATTTTTACAATAACAGAACGTCGCTTATCGAGTGGATACTGTATCCAGGTATATATTATTTGTGGAATCTTAGGTAACGAATCTGTATTTTATCGTAAAGCCATTTCGGCGATCTATCAACTCGTTTCTCACTTTGATTGAATTATAATCTTTAAACAAACAGATAAAGTGTATAGAAGTCTAGTTTTCGTATCTTAACGCAGCAGTTCTTCGAAATTACAGTCAATACAATGTATATGGAAAAGCGTGATCTGTGTATTTACACCGGGAAGACAATGCAAACTGTCCACGTCCTGTAAGAGAGAGAGAGAGAGAGAGAGAGAGAGAGAGAGGGAGAGATAAAGAGAGAGACAGGGAGGGAGAGAGAGAGAAAGAGAGAGAGGGAGAGAGAGAGAGCATGGAACATGTTTATTGTTTTGTTCTTATGGCCAAAAGAATGAAGACTCATTTTGAAACTTAAATAACCAGATTCGTTTTTTATGTCTATGTTAGAGATGAATGAGATAAACTACGATATAATTTCAAAAGAAAGAAAGAAAGAAAGAAATACAGCAAGAAAGAAAGAAATACAGACAAGAACCTTGAATATTATAGATTTTGTTGATGTTTTACATGTATGGATTGTATCTCTTATTACAAAGAATTAAGAGAGCTACTAGAGGGTTGTCGGTGTGTTGGTCTAGCTATATACAATGTACAGCAGAAAGCGAAGTTTACCGTTTGTGAAGTACATGTAAATGAATTGAACTGGATTAGGGCTTTTTATTTGGAACTGGGTAAACTGAGTTTATTTTATTAACAAACATTTTTCATTGCTTATATAACTTAGTTTATATGTATAAGATACTTAAATTTTATTTCATTAGGAACATATTTTTTGTTCATCTTTGAGAGAGCACGGTGGTTGTGTCCATTTTTAGACTATTCTGATCTCCTTTAGAAAAAGAGCTTTTTTATAAGTGGATAGAAAAAAAATACAGTTAATTGGAAAGGTAAAATAACTGATTTTGTTTCTTAACTAAATAAAAATTCTTATGTAAACAATTCAAGACTTAAAACATAAGGCTGATCCTTTGGTTAACGCATTGATCATTCAGCCCCCTTGATATTGGTTTACACATTGACTTTTCATCATATACTTTTGTCATTTTTGCTCTCTATATCAGGACATTTGCCTTCATTTAAGTCATAAGGATCACACATAAGTTTAAGGTATAATATACCCCGTATTACCTACATAGTATAACGATGATCTGAGAAGGGTAAAGAATGAGTGATATAAGGCGGGTTACACAATGTTGCTTTCCTTTTTCTATCAATTAACATTGAAGTTAGGTATATACAAGAGTGTTTTAATGAGCAACGCCATAGACCATACACAGCTTGTATAGACGGTATTTACATGTGAAATGATCATATCCCAATAGGTATTCAATACAAACCTGTCAATAGCAATGAGTACGGTAGGACGTTTAATATAGGTATACAATACAAACCTGTCAGTATTGAGTACAATAGGATGTTTAATATAGGTATTCAATACAAACCTGTCAGTATTGAGTACGGTAGGACGTTTAATATAGGTATACAATACAAACCTGTCAGTATTGAGTACAATAGGATGTTTAATATAGGTATTCAATACAAACCTGTCAGTATTGAGTACGGTAGGACGTTTAATATAGGCATACAATACAAACCTGTCAGTATTGAGTACGGTAGGACGTTTAATATAGGTATACAATACAAACCTGTCAGTATTGAGTACGGTAGGATGTTAATCAGTACCGATAGAACCAAACACAGCCTCATGATCACCGACTTATCCAAAACATCCTGTCTAACAATGGCGTCTCGGCCACTTCCGGGATCAGATAACGGGACATATACAGAGGTACTCTCATATCAGGGCAGGCGAGGACTAGTGATAAGCTCAGGTACCAATAGTATATTAAATAATTTACAATATCTTTGCGTTTATTTCGGTGAATGAAAAGAATTGGTTATCTTTAATAAGCTTTGAGAAGCTTCTTATGTTAGCTCCACAGTGCAAGCAGTGCTTAGTAATTGTAAGTAAATCACGATTTAATTAATTTCATGCGACATATAATTGATCACGGTATACAAAGGTAGAGTGTTGTATTTAAAAAAAAACAAATTTATTCTTTGCGATTTTTGTTTTCCTCACAGTAAAGGATTCAAAATAGAACGTTTAAACGTTTGTGGAATATCAAATCTAAAGGACTGTAAAACTCAAAACCATCAATGATTTATTCCACATTAAAATTACAATAGACAATTGGACACAGAAAATGACCACATAAAGGACATAAAAACAACAAGTGTTTGATAAATCTAAAGAACTGAACATTCATTTAAAACAGCATATCATTAAGCAATGATTATGTATAACAAAACACATCAATGTTTCTTACGGTATAATTTTAATTAGTAACTAATTTTCATGTAAAATGATAATTATAGACATAGGAAACTTGTCTTTTTGCCTACGTGAACATAAATGATGAACGGGAATGATAGAGTAGGCGGACAGGCGGGACTCGTCATCAAAGCGTTGTTTTATTCTGGTCATGAAAGAAACCGTAAAAATAGTTGACTAAATAAACATAATTAATCAATCTCATTTGTCAATGAATTCATAAGCTTACATCAGATAATCTTTGAGTTTACAAAAATAAAGAAAAGACAATCAATGATCTACAGATTTGTCGTAAATGTTAACGTTATAACATACATGTATAACTAATATTCTACAGATTTTTCGTAAGTGTAATACTTTGTACAACATGTAGTAGCTATAATCTCTTTACCACATACAATAATGACCTACACATTCGTCGTAAATGTAAACGATACGACATACAATTAATGTTCTACAGATTTGTCGTAAATGTAATGATTTCAAAGCAACTAATCCGAAAATGTCGAAAACCAAATTCTTGGTTAAAATTCCAATCTTAACGTACATATTTTCAAAACTATCTTAAAATGTTTTTTTCGTTGTACAAAGAAATTGATATTTATGTTGTTATTTTTAAAAATCTCTTTAAGAGTTCTCTATAAAAAGTTAAAATAATTTTTGATCATATTACATTTGGCACGATATGACGTAACAGTGTCACGTGATATTTGAGTCATATATTGCCCATTTCGACATTCCTTGTGTTTCTGTAGTCACGTGGTCTGTCTTTTCCCTCGCGGGGATTATTTTTACCAGTGATGTAATAGGGTCCAGGGTTCTTCACGGGCCCTATCTTTTTATCATTCTGTAAATCAAAGATATTCAGTTTATGATATTTTGAAAATTAGAATTATGTTGAACCACTTCATTTCAAGGCTTTAATCGATTTGGTTGTACTTTGACCATTCTCAACATACACAACTCCAAATAACTACACGATCTTTAGCGGGTTGTTTTACTTATTTACACTTTAACAGATCATATATATATCATGCATCTATTGTATCAGTTTAAAAGAATAATGTTCTCTGTACATGTATATATTAAATATTTCTTTGATTTGAAAAAAGTACACGTGTCCTTATTTGTTTACTGTACAACTTACCCTTCATCGTCAGAGCACTCCTCTGTTGTAATCGTTTAAATCCTTATATAATCACGCACCTGATTTCTGATGTATAACTATATAGCTGACTATTCTATAGAATGTTCCGTTTTATTGATTTGTTAATCACGCACCTGTTTTCTGATGTATAACTATACAGCTGACTATTCTATAGAATGTTCCGTTTTATTGATTTGTTAATCACGCACCTGTTTTCTGATCTTTTTGTGTTTGGGGTTTTCACTAGGAGTGTTTACAGAGCAGACTTTGATGAAGACACCCATTACAACCACCGCTCCCACGGCTATCAGCATTACACCCCACCAGTGTATCTGTAGAAAAGCATACTTATATATGATAATTAACAAAGCATTCGTATCCATGATAATCAATATTACATCCAACCAATGTACCTGTAAACAAAACGTACTTATCAATGACAATCAACATTACACACCCGAGTGAATCTGAAAACAAAACATACTTATACATTATAAACAACATTACACACAACCAGTGTACCTCGAAACAAAGCAAACTTGTACATGACCATGGCCATCAATTATGTATGCAGTTACCCCCCCCCCCCCACTCCCTGTAAACAAATTTTTTAAGACATATCCATTAAATTCATTACGAATCCCACCTGCGCAAAAAAGCAACCCATTTTAATGACATTATCAATATATCATAATTAACATTGCCCCAAAAATAAATCTATTTTTCTTTTAAATGACCCCCCCCCCTCCGAAAAAATAAAGACCGATGCTTTATAAAGACACGTCCGTTATATCTTAAGAGGGATGTGCGGCCATTTTGTTTATTTAAGTTTAAGAATGTAAGCATTTCTTGATCTGGATTGGTGCAGCCCGAAACTGTTCAAAAGTGATGCCAAAAGATATAAAAGCAATAAATATAAAGTCCTACATGTTATTTTGTTTAAACAGTATGCATACAAGAACAGAAAACGCCTTTTTAATCACTTAAATGTCAAAATGCACAGGTACAGACTTATTTTGAAGATTTAAAAATCTTAAAAATATGAAGGGGGTTCAATGGTGTTCTCTTAACAACCATTTGTTCAGAAAAATGTCTAAGCTTGCTTATTTAAGTTGTAACTTTGTCTCAATGTAAGAAATCCTATTCTTAAAATGGGGCTCAAAAACCACAAGATATATTTGTCTTTGTCTATGGATGTAAATTGCAGATTTATTTTCATTTAAATATGATGAATACTTTTTTAATTGAAAGCAATCACTTTTTGGACTACTTTCCCATTTCTTCAAGGATTATACTTCAATGTATTCTTAAAGAACATCCCCTTAAACAAATATGGGACAGGTAAAGAGATGCATATCAAATTCCAAACGGATTTTTTTGAATTGGTATTTATTGTTTTTTTCTATGAAAATATAACGTCAATGTGACTCTACAGACACAGGAGTTCTAAGTTTAAACTGGATTTTTTATGTTCTTAAAATAGATCCCATGCCGACTGATAAAATTAGGGTACTCTATCTGAGGCAAAGTTACAACCTAAATGCTCAAAACTCAAACTTCTTCTCAACAAATGGTTGTAGAGATGACAATAATGATCCCCTTCATAGTTTTCCGATTTTTAAATCTTCAAAATAAGTATGTAGTTGTCCAGTTCGACAGCTGTTTTGAGTGATTAAAAATGCATTGTCCTTTTCTTGTGTGCATACTTTTTAAACAAAATGACATATAGGACTTCATAATTGTTTCCTTTATATCTTTTGACATCATTTTTGGCCAGTTTTGGACAGAACCAAGCTAGTTCCAGAAATGTTTACATTATTATTCTCAAATGTACAAAATGGCACATCCCCCTTAAATTAGATATCTTTTAAATAAGAACACAATCACAATGATCCTGAAACAAACAACACCCCTGATGTTACTCAAAGTTAGACAAAAACAGGTCTTATGTTAAGAAAATGAAACTATATTTATTTATATTTATCATATATTGATAAACATTCTGAAGAAAGACAATCACAAAAAAATACGGAGATTTCAATTAGAAAACATGTACTCACAATAATCCAGTCTTTGATAGACGAAAGTGTCTCTTCTCCAAAAATCAGGTTCTTCAATCTTTCTAGGGGCCCCTCATTGTCGACACCACGACATCTGTGAAATACGTCACAATAACCGCGATAATTGTCACAAGGAGTGCCTGAAATGTAACAAAACGTCACAAATACAGCGGTAGTTGTCACAGGTAGTGTCTGAATTGAAACAATACGTCACAAAAACCGCAGTAATAGTCATAGGGTTTGCCTGTAATGTACTTATACGTCACAATAACAACGGTAATTGTCACAGGGCTTGCCTAATATGTAATAATACGTCACAACAACCGCGGTAATTGTCACAAGGTGTGCCTGAAATGTTATAATACGTCACAATAACCGTAGTTGTCACGGGATGTGTCTGAAATATTATAACACTGCGGTAATTGTCACAGAGTGTGCTTGAAATGTAATAATATGTCACGAATACCACGGTAATTGTCACAGGGTGTGCCTGAAATGTAACAATACGTCACAATAATGCGGTACACTGTCACACGCGTGCCTGAAATGAAATAATACTTAACGAAAACCACGATAATTGTGTGTGCCTGAAATGTAATTATGTGTCAATGGTGGTCATAAATGGTAACAATGCAAAATTAATTTTTTAAACAACAAAGGATAAGCTAGAGATTTTAAAGTTATGTGTTTCGTTCGATGAAGCAAGCACTAAAACAATACAAGTTATATTTCATTATCTTTACATCAATGAGATGATGAATATCTCAAATGGCTCGCTTAAATAATGGGAAATAGGATATATACATTTCAGATGATTTTGTTTGACATTGACCTATGACTTACAAATTTTCTGTTTGACATAGAACTTTACCTCAAGCTCAATACCTCTTTTTTGTTTATTTTTAGCAAGATTATACCAATGGGAAATAATTCATTGTTGAAAGACTTGAAACTGGAGATATGTTATGACCTTAACATCTATCCTTGCAACTTGGCTTAAGGTCGCTGTACACCCTTTACCCATATGTTCAGTTTACGTGAAGTATGAGTCATATAGGTCTAAAGAGAGAGTATATATGGTAATCAAAGTACTGAAGAACTGACGGGAGTTGATTTTGTCGATGTTTAGATGTAAAGAGAGAGTATATATGGTAATCATGCTATGAAACGTTTTTGAGTGGTCTGATATTACCTTGACCCTTGACCCAAAGGGCAATCTCTTGGTGTATTGTAAGCCAGATTGGACTGAGGGGAGAGAATACGCGGGTAGGTTAAGGCAACTTTTAGTTTAATGACCGTCAAAATTATGATCTATTTGAAAACTGTTTATTTTTATGAAAACAGTGTGTTATATTAATACCAAGTGAACGTGTTCACCAAGATATTATTTTTCTACTTCGGAATCGACTCGATCTTTGAAGCTGCCGTGCCATGGTATCACGTGACAGTTATAAATAGATCAATTTTTTACCTTAACAAAAAATCAAAAAGTGTAACACTACCCCGAAGTTCATTTGTCTGTTTGTTACATTAATTCGATCGTCAATTAGTTCAGGTTTATTAGTATTACTGCTAGAATCCTATTGTTAATCGCATAAAATAAATATTGTAAATATTTATCGGAAACCCTCTCAACTTCTATAATTTCATTGAAAATATTACGTATATTTCATTTAAAACAACAATTCACAGGATTCTAGCAGCACTTTTCAAGTAGTTTAGGTCATACACCGTTGATATTTAACAAAGTCATCTTTCATAATATCCGGGGTAGTGTTACACTTTTGCCTTTTTCTGTACACACTGACAGAGGAAAGGCTGGTCAAGCCATATAAATGTCGATCTGCTTACCTTATAACACTCGCTGATTAAACAAAATATCCATGCCTGTATTATCCTGATTATATCTTAACCGACACTCATCTAAATCTTAGGTATCTGTATTAAATAAGTCTTATTTCGGCATTGTTTACACTGCATTCCGAAGATTTGTCTCCCGACATGATCTTCTCTATTAAACATGCTTGTGACGTCATCAATGATAATTATACGTAATAGAGAAAAATCAAAGATATATTCAGTTAGAAGAGTTTTTAGTGATATTTTATGTCTGTATTTTTTATAATTTAAACCAGAGATAAAGTTAAAATCGACATGTTTCTGAGTAAAATATGACATCATGCTGCTTATTGTGACGTCATATCGATCAGAGGAATTTGATCGCTGTTAGTTGCCTTATCATACCCGCGTATATGATCCTGACAAAGATTTTTAAAAAAAATCTGATTATTCTATGGCCTTAATCTTTGACCTTAAAACCGTAAAGTTTAAGCCAGATTGTGTCAAAGGAAAGAAAAGATATGTTTCGGAAAAGTGATCTTGGAGGAAAAGACGGGCAGACTAATCACTATAGGGCGCCAGCAGAGCGTGGCTTTAATTAGGAACCTTGCAATGAAAATATGTTTTATATTTAAAGACGGGCAGACTAATCACTATAGGGCGCCTGCAGAGCGTGGCTTTAATTAGGAACCTTGCAATGAAAATATGTTTTTATATTTATCACATAAATGCAAATAAATGATTGAAACAATTAAACAAATATATACAAAAGTTGGAAAAATAAAGAAGAAATGATTCACAAAAAAATACTTTCTTGATTTAAAGAGTATAAAACTACAAGACTCGAATAAAACATAATAAATACCTGCAGCTACTGAGATTTCTTTCTCAGCGTCCAATCTTGAGTAATTTTTCACTTCATCTACAACAATTTTAAACTCGTGCGGAATATGTTTATTGTCTGAAACATAGCATGTGTCATTTTCATCTGAAAAAGAAATTAAATCGTTTCAATAATTTGTTTATATGATAGCAAAATTAAGCCTACTGATCTTTATCACAATCATTAGGCGGTAAATAAACTACCATAGGATCAGAAAAAACTGTTTGCAGTTACGTGCTTTTGCAGGCGAGGTAGCAGAGTCTTAGCTTTTGCTTATCATTTAGAGAACCGACATGGCTGATATAACATTCGTCCCATGTAGAGTTGTTTCCTATCTTTTTACAAAGTGATCCCTCACATACCTGTAATATATAGGAATCATCTTGGAGGGAAGCATAGAATAATTTTTACGTAATTTTAATTTGAATATCTTTTAGAAAGCAATTAGACTATCAACGTATGACTAATGTTTCAAATCAGACACTGCATGGTTTCAAGCTTACCCCTTGGATACAGACTTGGGAATAACCATTGCAATACGTCATATCCGGTTTTATCGTGATGCCTGGGCATGTTGCATTTACACCAGTATTTAAGTGAAAGAAAAAATATAACTAACTAATTAATCTAAAAGTCGAATAAATTGCAATGTATACCTTAAAAGTCTATTATTTATTAAGACTTATTGTGTATCTTATTCTTGCCGCCAAGGCATACTGTTAAAAAACGAACTGATGTCGCGTGTTAGGTCGCAAGATGGAACTATAATGATTTATATGCTGAACAGTACTGCTTGTTCAATCCTTTAACGAAAATCGGAATCATTTAAAAGAGACATTGATTAACCAATAAATAAAAAAAATGATTACCTAATCTGCAATAGTATTACAAAATAGTATATTACAATCAAATGAAGTTTATCGTATTTGCAGACATTAAGGCTATAATATCTGGCACCGTTTCATTTAACAAATTTTATTTATTTTTATATAATAACAAAACAAAAGGAAATGTGAGATGTTTTAAGACCAAGTCAAAGAGTTCTTTTGTAAAATGCAGCCCGGTACTTTCTTACACTAAAGTCCAACTTTTTTCTTAATTTTTTCAAGACAAAGAAAGTCAGAGTTGCTGTCTGAGGTCATTCATGATGCATGAGGTCATATGTGCCAAGTTTGCTTTAAATCAAATAGGGTCAAAAGGTCATACATAATCTCAGGTCAAAAATAAAGTCAAAGATACAATGATGTAAGGTCAGAGAGAGGCGAGGTCAGAGTTGCATAGAATCAAATGTGTTGAGTATGGTGTATATCACCTAAGGTCATAAGGTCATTCTGACATCTCTGGTCAAGGTCACACAGATGTAAGGTCAGAGAGAGGAGACAGGAGTTAATGGAATCTACCCGGACTGTTAGTCACGTGATTGTCTGGAGCTTATTTTGGGGGAATTGGACTGTAAACACAAATTGCTGCACTAACAGGAAAACTTTTAAATCAAAATTACAAGGCAATTTTGAACAGCAAATCAAAATAAAAGCCTTTTATAGGACAATTTCTAAAAGCCAATCAAAATAATTTGACAACTTTCAATAGCCAAAATAAAAAATATTTTTTTCATTGTATAAAACTTAAATGATTTTTAATGGAGGCTAAATTTTCTCTAACTTTTTGTGTTTGCTCCGAGAGAAAAGAAACCGGCACAAAGATAAAGAACTTAATCTACACATCACATATCATGGTAGGTCATAAACTCTCTAATCCAATATCGAAGGTGTTAATTTCACTGGTCACAAACTCTAACCCAATATCTCAGGTGTTAATTTCACTGTTAATGCAGCATTTTTATTCTTATCCTACAATGAAAGCATTCCTCTTTTGTTTTCAGCGGTTGCCATGGTTACCTTTTCACGATATGGGACCATCTTATCTCTTTGGAAGCTAGTTTGAAAAAAAACAAAGTGTCATCAAATTATGGAGGGACAAGTTTGACAAAGGGGGTAGGAGTGACCTTCCCCCAAACACAAAACTGAGGGGTAAACAATGCAGCACGTTTCTCATGCACACAAGACAATACAGGTAAATACAGGTAAAATGCAGGTAAAATACAGGTAAATACAGGTAACAAAGAGTAACAGTTGTTGAATCCAATACATGTCTATCCAATTATCAGATCTCTGTGCCCAAATGCAACAGATATTCTTCTGAATATATGTTTTTCTTTCTTTCCCAATATTCCATATAAGTGTATAGATATTGTAATGGTGTGTAATGGTTATTTTCATTCCCATGTTATTTTTTCCCAATTAACCAACCCCTTGAATTAGTAAATTTAAGATGGACCACATCATTAAATACACTAAATTTCTCTGTGTTAATTTTTCATGTTTCAAAAGAGGAAAAATTATTTTCTCAAGCCATTGGGCCAAAATAACATTGGTGTTGAAATTCACCTTGTGTACAGTCAGATCACAAAAGAAAGTGAGTGTTAACAGACTTCATCTGTGTCCGTATCATTTCACCTTTATATCTCTAACCAAACTACAACAGTGTCTATTTACAGAATATATCTCTAGAGTATAAGCCTTGTCTCAAATATGCAGGCAGTGACATTTCTCCTTATTATGAAATACATTCACAGTAATTCAGTCATCCGGGTCAGTTACAGACCCTAACAGCCATTCTGATTGGTTGCTTCCAACTAGTGCTGTCTTTGTATAAAAATTACAGTTTCTTTTTTCTGATACAAAAGACATCTGGACAAAATACACCAAAATTAAAGGGAAGCCAAAAAAAATTAAAACATGACACTGTAAGCTCAATACCTCCTTCTGCGGGTTGGACCACTAAACGAAAACGAAGTCAGATATATATCTACACAGCACCATGCCCATAATCACAAGCCCAGTATGGGCATTATCAGTTATCGCAAGCCCACTTGGGCAATATCATTAATCACAAGCCCAGTATGGGCATTATCAGCAACCACAAGCCCACGTTGGGCATCGTCCATGAATACTATTACTGACCCACACATTTTCTAACCCAGACATTAAATGACTCCATCTTTGGCTCCTATTCTATGCATTGTTCCCAAAATGATTACTTCCTATAAATTTAACTTCTTAAATATAACTTCCCAATAAATTGTTGCTCTTGAATTTTACTTTTCATTGAATTTCAATTCCAACAAATTCCACATCTTCTTACTTTCTTTAACATTAACTACTGTAATTTTACTTCAAAAAGAATACTTTACTAAGAATTTAATACAATTTTTTTTTCTGCTTTGCATTTATATCTACATTATGCAATATCTTGAGTTTTAAAAATGCTGCAAATTGTCTTATCTGTAATCTTTCAAAAAATTTGCTATCTGTTTTAAAATTGTGAAAAAATAATAATAAATTCTTAAAACCTTTTCCTCTCATGCATATCATAATTCATATATACATGTATCAAAACAATCACCAATAGATTTTACTTTTAAAAAAGTACCATAAAAAATATATATCTACAAAAATTGACAATTCATAAAATTTGAATGCTATGCATATATGAGATAGATACGGTACAACAGAGCAGATTATCATGAAGTTGATGCGTCGGCTGTTGCTATGGTAACAGTGACACAGGGCTATAATTATTACATGTATAATGGCTACACATCACACCCCTAATCTTGTGACAGGAATTATCAGTCACATACCTTTAATGAGTTCAGAGCAGTGTACGATTTCCTGTACGGACACCGCGACTTGGTGCGCACGTGCTGCCAGTGTCTGCTTGGCCTCCTGGGAAGGTTTCTGGACCACCTGAAAAATGGCCGCCAAAAAAGGTGGTAAGATAACAGAATCACAGGCCCCACATTTCTACAACAATCCCTCCCCACATATTAACAGCTTCAATAACAACAATCCTTCCCCACATATCAACAGCTTCAATAAACTTGGTGTTTTGAATATTCTATTACTGACTCTATGCACACTGTGTGCTAACTGTGCACATTGTGCTGATTTTTTACACTGTGCTAACTGTCCACATTGTGCTGAGTCTGTGCACACTGTGCCCTGTACACTTACCGTGCTGACCTGCTCCAGTAGATCTTTGTAGACAACAGCACAGTTCTTGCCGGCTGCTATCGTCTTCTGTCGGACTTCTGTTGTCTCTGCAGTGCTGGCTGTGCCCTGTCAACACACAGAAACATCAATATTCTTAACATTTCTTGGAAATACAGTTTCAAGGAAATGTAAATTTGTGGACAATGATCTTATATGTTTTACATTGTACTCGAATCTCTAGCAGAATATAACATACCCTGCATGTTGCCAGTAAATCAAAGATGGCCTTGCGTCCCATGTTGGCACAGATGATGACGTCCTCTTGGCGACCCGAGTTCCCAGCAGCCACTGCTTTGGCGGTCGCCGTGGTGGTAGGTTTGGTCAGTCGGATCAGATCTTCTGCCGTTGCTTTCTTCTCTGGCAAGGTTCCAGCCTCGTACGACTATGAAAGAAAACATCAAACAGTACAGTGTCTGTTGATGAAGGAGAAAAAACATAAATTGGGAAATAAACCATTGGACTTTAGTCAGATTACCCCTGGATAATCTTAACCTCCTGTCCTATGGTCTCTATGGTAGACTCCAGGGGGCCTGAGTTACCTGTATTTGTACCTGTAGTTACCTGTGTATCAGTGTATTACCTTAACCTCTTGTCCTATGGTCTCTATGGTAGACTCCAGGGCCCGAGTTACCTGTATTTGTACCTGTAGTTACCTGTGTATCAGTGTATTACCTTAACCTCCTGTCCTAAGGTCTCTATGGTAAACTCCAGGGCCCGAGTTACCTGTATTTGTACCTGTAGTTACCTGTGTATCAGTGTATTACCTTAACCTCCTGTCCTATGGTCTCTATAGTAGACTCCAGGGCCCGAGTTACCTGTATTTGTACCTGTAGTTACCTGTGTATATTCAGTGTATTACCTTAACCTCCTGTCCTGTGGTCTCTATGGTAGACTCCAGGGCCCGAGTTACCTGTATTTGTACCTGTAGTTACCTGTGTATCAGTGTATTACCTTAACCTCCTGTCCTAAGGTCTCTATGGTAAACTCCAGGGCCCGAGTTACCTGTATTTGTACCTGTAGTTACCTGTGTATCAGTGTATTACCTTAACCTCCTGTCCTATGGTCTCTATAGTAGACTCCAGGGCCCGAGTTACCTGTATTTGTACCTGTAGTTACCTGTGTATATTCAGTGTATTACCTTAACCTCCTGTCCTGTGGTCTCTATGGTAGACTCCAGGGCCCGAGTTACCTGTATTTGTACCTGTAGTTACCTGTGTATCAGTGTATTACCTTAACCTCCTGTCCTATGGCCTCTATGGTAGACTCCAGGGCCTGAGTTTCCCGCGCGCCTTCATCCTCCACGGTCTTCACTGTCTTCAGTAGCAATGTCACGTTGGTCACCATCACCTGGAGGGGAGATTGATATTTACAGTTTACTTCATCTGTTGTTTTACACATACTCTCATTTTCATTGATAAGTGATTGTTTTCATTAACAACTGTCTTATCATACATCCTTATTTTTGCTAATTTTCTTTTTTTTCATCTGTTTACACTACAAAAACAAATTTCTGATAAGGCAGGTCAGACAAAACTTTTTAAAACAATATTTACTTACCTAATAATGATTTTTTTCAAGTGTTTGATACATATGACTTGGTAATACTGTTTTTATTTGATGACTATTAACACAAACTTCTACAATATTGTTTATCTCTGAATGTCATAACCATCCTTCACCTCGATCAAAATCAAACACGTTTCTCTGAACAATTATTTTTAATTAACACAGACATGTTATACAGAGTCAAGCAAGATATGTAAATAATAACAAGATATACAAGGCTTCCCTATCTAACACACATCATAATACATTAATGGTCACAACATGGAGATATCCTTATTCAGCCCTACCTATGACATCAATTACACTATCAAATTAAATAAAATATTCATTGAGACTTGAGTTTTTCTTTCTTCAGACTTATTAAAAGGAAAAGCATTTGAATTGTTCATGCAAGAGTTGTCTTTCTTATCAAATGGGTCAATGTACCTTAAAGCTTAGCCTAACACAATGAAAAACAAGATTTTCTTGTCTGAACAATGCATTGTCTTTCTTATCAAATAGGTCAATGTACCTTAAAGCTTAGCCTAACACAACAAAACAAGGTTTGTTTGTCTGAACAATGCTTGGTTTGAGATGAAATCACAAGCTTGTATGAACAGGGAGACACAATGCAGGTGTCTGGAGATCTCTGTATGTTCCAGCCTCATGCTCTCAAACGATTTCCTGTACGGACACTAATTGACTTGAAAATCCACAGGGTTTGTCCTTTGACCATGCCAAATAAGTGTACGAAGTTTGATAAATATCCGTGCAAGAGTTTTTTCTTTTCAACTTGTTTCCAAGCTGAACACACAAGCACAGCAGCGATGCTATATCCCCTTCGGAAAAAGTTGCGCGAGGGGATAATAACAAACATTCAAACACACATTAAGCTAATAACTCTATTAACTCACCATAACGTTGTTCTGTCACGCTACTTTCACTCTGGGTGATTGATAACTCTTACTCAAAAATTTCGATTGATAACTCGTATTCAAAGTTGATTATGACATTGATTTAATGACATAATAATTTGTAATAGTATTAATGGTTTGGAAAGGCACATGCATTTCTTATTTGTTATTTTACAGAAGTGTGCAATCTATGATAAATATTTTTAGTTTTAAATGAATTTTGTCATAATGTATGCCCCCTCCTTTACAATGGTTACCTGTATGTATAGTAGGTTGTATGTATAATTCTATGTTACCTGTACGTATAGCAGGTTGTATGTATAATTCTATGTTACCTGTACGTATAGCAGATTGTATGTATAATTCTATGTTACCTGTACATATAACAGGTTGTATGTATAATATTATGTTACCTGTATGTAGAGCAGATTAAATTGTATGTATAATTCTATGTTACCTGTACGTATAGAAGGTTGTATGTATAATTCTATGTTACCTGTACGTATAGCAGGTTGTATGTATAATTCTATGTTACCTGTATGTATAGCAGGTTGTATGTATAACTCTATGTTACCTGTATGTATAACAGGTTGTATGTATAAGTCTATGTTACCTGTACATATAGAAAAAGAGAAAAAGAACTTCCTCCTCAGCAGTAGTGTGTCCACGTCCAACACCCCTTGTTCCCTCAGGGTCCTCGAATGGTCCAACCACTCCACTGAAAAATTGTCCAATCAAAAGTCATATACAAAACATCCAATCAAAACTCATTTACAAAACATCCAATCAAAACTCATTTACAAAACATCCAATCAAAACTCATTTACAAAACATCCAATCAAAACTCATTTACAAAACATCCAATCAAAACTCATATACAAAACATCCAATCAAAACTCATTTACAAAACATCCAATCAAAACTCATTTACAAAACATCCAATCAAAACTCATATACAAAACATTCAATCACAATTCATACAAAACAAAATGTCAAAACTTTTAAATTCATTTATTTTAATCTTAATTTCATCAACTACTCCAATAAAATTCATTTGATCAAACTTTATGAAAATGTCCAATCAAAACATATCAATGAGAGGAGCCTACGTTCGTCGTCCGTGTGGAGTTTCTTTCTCATCTCCTCGAGCTGCTTCTGGTCATTGGCGATGGACTTGTCTCGGCAGAGAGTCAGTAACTTCTCTTTCTCGTTGTCCGTCATCTCGCGGACCAGGGAGTATTCCTAATGGTTAGAGATACATGGAGAATAATACAACACTACAGAAAATATGTTGATAGGTGTTGCTGTATGTTGCTAACACTTACCCATCTTGGTACAAATTGTGTTGCCCAACTGTGTGGCTGTCATTCACCTTACTTAAGTGTTTGCGTTGCTACATGTTGCGTGTGTTATTATTTGGTGCTGTATGTGCTAACATCTGTCCATCAAAAATTGACCCCCACCAAATTAAATGATTCCACAGTACCTATCTTGATATAGATGGTGACCATCAGTTGCCCCACTGTGTAGCTGTCATCCAACTGTAACTTCTGTGTTTCTGTGTTTCTGTGTGTTGAGAGTTACAGTGTGTTGCTATATGCCGTGTGTTGCTGTAAGTTGCTTTAGGTTGCTATATGTTGCTTAGACTTACTTATCTTGGTACATATGGTGACCATCAGCTGCCCCACTATAACTTCTTTTTTTGTGTGTTGCTATGAGTTGCTGTATGTTGCTGTGTGTTACTTTATGTTGCTGTATGTTGCTTAGACTTACCCGTCTTAGTACAGATGGTGACCATCAGCTGCCCCACTATAACTTCTTTTTTTGTGTTGCTATGAGTTGCTGTATGTTGCTGTGTGTTACTTTATGTTGCTGTATGTTGCTTAGACTTACCCATCTTGGTACAGATGGTGACCATCAGCTGCCCCACTATTACTTCTTTTTGTGTGTTGCTATGAGTTGCTGTATGTTGCGGTGTGTTACTTTATGTTGCTGTATGTTGCTTAAACTTACCCATCTTGGTACAGATGGTGACCATCAGCTGCCCCACTATAACTTCTTTTTTGTGTGTTGCTTTGAGTTGCTGTATGTTGCTGTGTGTTACTTTATGTTGCTGTATGTTGCTTAGACTTACCCATCTTGGTACAGATGGTGACCATCAGCTGCCCCACTATAACTTCTTTTTTTGTGTTGCTATGAGTTGCTGTATGTTGCTGTATGTTGCTGTGTGTTACTTTATGTTGCTGTATGTTGCTTAGACTTACCCATCTTGGTACAGATGGTGACCATGTGACAATGTTTTTACTGTAAATGTCTTTCCTGTTCCAGCTTGCCCTGTTATCAAGATATTGTGATCATTTTAGAGTGGGTCATCGTACAGTGAGGTCGCCTTTAACGAATCACTATAAGTAAATTCGCGTTGATAGTACGTAACCAAGCCCGAGTTAAATTCATAATACAACATTGTTTTATTGTACCACACTTGACTCATTACATCATATATTTCTTTCCCAACAACCAATGATTAAACAAAAATTATCGCTGTACTTTGATAAACGATGTTTTCTCCTTTAGCGGATCATTTTCTCCATTACCGAATCACGTGATATACAGCTGATTATTTTTTGTTAGGGACAGTGTCGAAAATTTTTTTTTAAGTTTTAATATGCTTTAAAGCATGAATAAGAAAAATGGAAAGGCAAATATTTTTTTCATTTTGAGTGAAGTGTTCATTCTATTGAAACCGACAATTCATGAAAGATAACAATGAATTCAATGGTAAAAAAAAAAATGACTGCATGATTTGTAAACTTTGATCCACCAATTTGTTAAAAATCAATTAGTTTTTAGTCATTGTAAGTCATCAATATTGTTAATTTTATGAGATACGTGTATATGAACATCTTTTCATGAAATTACAAAGAAATATACAATGGAATGTAAATGGATCGAGAAAAAACCGACATACGACATACGAGGGTTTTTCCAAAATTACATTGACAAGTGACGTTATTCAGTTCATAGAACTCACTGAATGATGAAGTTTGTGTCGCAACGGGTTTAAGTTATTTGCATTGAAATTATGTGTCGATATTGATTAAATTCTGTATCAGATTGGGTTTTTGTAACATATATGTACTACATCATAAATTTTTCATGCGGCCCAACGACACTTAAAAAAAAAAATAAACATTTATTTACAAACAAAGATAATTGAAGAATATCGCGAGAAAAATAACTCATGGAATAAAAAATAAAAAAAAAGAAGAAGAAAAAAATGAATTTAAATTTCTGCATTTTTTTTATTTATTAAAGTAGTCCGAGTATCGCACTACGTCATAATACGGATTTTACAATATTGGTTCGACTTTTACAAAGCGTTTTTGATACCTGGTATTGATTTTGCTCTACATCGCTGTTGTAAACAATGACACTTATAAGCAATTAGAATGGTAATATATGTATTCTATGAGAGACAGAAATGAATAATGCTGAGAAACTCGATTCTGTTAAAGTAAAATGAAAAACGAAGTTTCTGATTAACCAGGATCTCAGGTATGCTTATATCTTCTTTGATTTGACCCCCCCCCCCCCGAATTTTTCTTTTTCTTTTACCAAAACCGGTTTAAATTTAGAGACAGAAGCTATTTCGAATTTAATCAATCGTCAATTAATTAATGTTTAAATGATATCTAACATTGTTGACAGATCTATGCAGAAAACTGTAGCAAAATGTGATTTTTACGGATTTTTCGTCAGGGTCTACTTGGTTAAGAGCTTATAGCGTGAAAAGTAATCCGTCAACATATAAATTTTTTTACCAAATTTTTTTTTCTAAGATGTCAATCTATAGAATAAACACCATAAATTTAAGTTTGAGTCCATAAAATAGTAAAAAAAATTACCAAACGCGATACTAGCATTGCATTTTTTGTATTCTATTTTGATACATCAGGTCCATAATTGGCATAAAGCGTACTTACTTACAAAAATTATTGATGAGATATGGCTTAAATAAATATTTATACTCTATTTTGTATGTTCAGTTCTAATTTTCCCAAAATCAGTAATCATTTTTAGGAAAAACGGACGTCTGGCAAATTTCATAATTGTCAATAATTTTCGCAAGGGGGTACACCCGTCTGAGAGGTGATAACAAACAAACTAGCATGTAAACATACATATTTTCTTTTGTATATGTATTGCTAGAATGTATATTTATCATTTAAAGCTAAGCTTTTAATGATTGAGCCCATTTAGTGCCGAGTATAGGATTACCTTAAAAAAAATTACCCATTCCGAATTTTTTAAAGATTTTTTAGCACGTACGTTATAAAAGTTGAAGAAATACACACGGTAACTAGTTATTAAAAAAGGGTTTTAAAAGATCTAGAAGCATATCCTATGGCGATTTTAAAGTAAAAAAAATAAAATACACAAAATTGCCTAAAAATGTGTTTAGTGATTGTATAGTTAAGCAACCAAAAAACAAAAACAGGACCCAGTATTGACATCCAGCAAAAAAAAAAAAAAAGAAACCTCCACCGATAGAAATGGAAGAACCAATACCGGGAAGACAGATGTTTTGAATCGGCGATCATTTGTACTATGAAATATTTTAAAACAAATCTAGAAATGTATAGTGAATGACTGAATGTGCAAACTGGATAGGTGTTCAAGGAATATAAATATTTTCCATGACCTGTACATGTATGGAATCAGCGATCGTTTGTACTTATGAAATATTTTTAAAACAAAAATAAAAAAGTATAGTGAATCTGGAAACTGGGTCCATGTTCAAGGAAAATAATATTTTTAGGAAATATTTTTATAAACTACTAAATGTCATCGAATACGAATAACTTTGATTTGTAAGGCATGGGTTTTTAAATCAATAAATACAGGGAATTTGGGATACCAAAATATGGTTGAAATCATAATCGAATGGAAACATGTTCTAGAAAATGGGAATGAGATGTGTTTTTAAAATCTCTTATTGTTGTTTCTGGGTTTTTTTTTATTATTGAAGCAGATGTGCAAAAAATCGTAGCGGTATCAATTAATTTGGACATAATCCCTCCATGATCAGTGGCGGATCCAGGAATTTGAAAACGGGGGGGGGGGCGCAGTTAAAGGCAGGGGGTCTGGGGGCCGCCTTGAGGCCCCCAGTGGGTCCAGGGCGAAGCCCTAGTCGGGGTCCAGGGGGCGAAGCCCCCTAAGCTCCTGAAATCTAGATATTTTGAAAGGAAAAATCATGTTGTCTGGAGGGCCAATTTTTACTTATTTTACCGTCATTTTAGTCACTAGAAATGTTACCAAAATGTTATGAGAATTTAATTTTGAAGTAACAAAAGCTGCAGAAAGAATTATCTTCACAAGTTTTCACCGATTCACATATAATAGCATCTTCCCTGTTTCGTGTTCTATCAAAATTTGCACCACCATCATCAGATAATATTAGCGAAAACAGAGTGTCAGAGTGATCAGTAAATATTTTTTTACAGGCAAGAACATCGTCAAGTATTGGATGATCAGCATAATCACTGGCCCGTATAAACAACTCGGCTGCAACAATAATCCTTATCTTCCAGGAAAGACTCGTATCGCCTAAACAAAATTAAATGATTTTTTTCTAAATATTTATGACTGCATTATTTATTAATGTTTTATATGTGTAGTTAAAGCAATATATACAGTGCACTGTGTCCTGTCGAAACTCAATCAAAATTCAAGCATTTTTTAACACTGGTAATTTTTAAGCCACACATTTTTAACTTATAAAAATATATATGATATTATAAATTGATAGTACTGGTATTAAAATTTTTGCTTCTAAAAAATGGTCAGGAGATCTAGCCTAAAATTTGCTTTTACTTGTTTAATTTCATTTCCAAACACTTCTAATTATTTCATTTTCTATAGCAAGTTTTCAGATTTTAATAAATATTAATTTTAAAACAAATTACCTGTTATGAAGATGGAAACGCAGTTGTACAAACAATTCCCGTCACCGGGAACCTTTTAGCTTCGTAACACAAATTATCATCAGGAATAAGTGCATTTGCCAGCGTGTCTTCTTTCAATCTCTGAAGCATTCTATTTTGGGACAATCTCTAATGATATCTCGAATACCGTTGATAAGTTGTACATGAATGACTTGACACTGACTTTTGTCACGATCTAGGTCAGACCGCCGAAGTAATTCAAAATTTTCCATGTTATCCATGTTCAATTTGCAGACACTGCAGCCGAAAGTCAGTCGTACATAAACCGAGTCTTACACTAGAAGTCCACTCGTACACAAGTTGAGCCGTTCCTATTTTTTTTTTAATTACTAAACTATGTCGAATGAAATAACACTTCTACATGAATATGCCTACAAATTATAAATCTTTGTATTTTTCATTTTACAAATTGAATTTAATATTAAAGTAAAGCATGACTTTATATTATCAGAAAAAAATCATCCTCAAAAAAAAAATAAAAAATCAAACGGGGGGGGGGGGGCGCCCGGCGCGCCGGCGCTGGATCCGCCACTGATGATCCCCGCATCTCGGTGATTCGTTATTGGAACCCTGACTACCCACAACATTATAGCTAATATAATTATTCTCTGATTAAGAAAATGTTTGACGCTTTCAGTGCTTGTAGACAGATAATTTTATCAAACATCTGTACCAAATATGCTTACATACAATGAGCCGTTCACATCAGAGCTCAACCGAAAAGTGAAAGTAGTCAGCTGCACGCATGCTTTTTGTCTGCGTCTTCAAAAAGCTTGTTCATGTTTGTTTAGAAATTACGACATTAAACGAGATAAAATTTAATAGTTTCATGATAAATAATTAAAACAAGAATAACTCTACATGACAGGATATGTTAAGTTAAGTATTGGACCTTTAATAGAAAAATACAAAATTGTTTATCTGAAAGTGATTCGTTAAAGGAGACGATTTGTTAAAGGCAACCTCACTGTACCATTTTTTAAAGAACGAATATTGATAACACATATTAACGTCTATCTTTTTCGATTTTCAAAAAAATGGTACGAAAACCCACTCTATGGTAAAAAGGAAGTTTTCTTGTTTTATTTTTTAAGATTGGTCTTTAAATGGCTAAGTCCAGTTGTTTACGTAATACTGATAACAATACAATCAGCTATATTACTCCCTATAAACAAGCGAATCGGTGGTGTAGTGATAAGCGAGGAGTTCTTTGAACAAATGTCACTGTAAAAGCGAGTGTTCGAATCGTACGCGTTTTGGGTTTTTTGTTTATCTTTTTGTTTACATTGTTAAAATGTAATTTTCTTTTTATACTTAATAATATACATTGTTAAAATGTAATTTTCTTTTCTTTTCTTAATAATTAAAAATTTGCTAATATTAACTTGAAATTATTTGATATGCGTTTTCTACTACTTTTATGAAATATGAATTGTATGTTATTCTCTTTAAAATTGCACGATTTCATATTGTAAACAGATGGTTGTTGTGCATGCAAGAAACTATTAAATGGCAAGATAAAACGCATGCGCGGATCTAGAGGGGGGGTCGGGGGGGGGGGGGTCCCGACCCCCCTGGAAAATGAAAATTTATTAAATTTACATAGTAAAATTATCGCGAAAATATGCCTCTGACCCCCCCTGGCAAACACAATTATCCTTCGGACCCCCCCTGGAAAAATTTTCTGGATCCGCGCATGAAAACGTTCCATCTCTGAATCCTTGAGAGTCTTGTTAGCACAACAGGGACATACGCTGGACAAAAGCATGGAGTTGTGCTCAAAATGCAGAATACAATCTTAAGCTAAGTCAAACGTACAGTGTGCGCCTAATGAAAATTCAACGATTAATTAGGCATGTATTTCACTTCCAATTGTATCGGCAGGAAAATCACAATACAAATGCGTGTTTTGTTGTGAAAGAAAAAGCATAGTAGTTGTACCAGAAGACACATAGACCACTCGGACCAATGACCAACACAAAGCAGGCACGTAGCATCAGGGGGGGGCAGGGGGGCCTGCCCTCCCCCACCACTTTTTCTCGCAACAACCAATTTTTTAAAATTTACATATAAAAAATTGAATTATCATGGAGTTGCCCCTCCCCCCCACTTTTTCGGGTGTATGTAAAAAATTGATATGAAAATAAGGAACTGAGGAGTGAAATTGAAAGTTATATACCACGCCAGCCCACCAGCCACCCCCCCCCCCACCCCCCCACGGATTAGGATTTTGAAGTTTAAATTTCCCCCTTTTTTTTTTTTTTTTTTTGGTTTGCTTGTTAAGATTTTTGGGATGAGTCTGGCCCCCCCACTTTCAAAAACGATGCTACGTGCCTGCAAAGTATGACCAGTGACGAATAACAAGTCCCCTTGTTGTACGTTAGTGGTTTGACTACCGCTGTCTTCCGTGTGGTATATATCATAGGCGTCGGAACCGCGATGGCGATGGGGAGGGGGGGTGGGGGCACTAACATTTTTTTGCAAATTTATACATACCAAAGACCTTTTTTTGCTTGTCAATATTTTGTACAAGTCTAGCCCCCCCCCCCTTTCAATTTGATTCCGACGCCACTCATTTTTTTTTTTGGAAAAACTTGTTTTAAATACCTACAAAAGGTGTTACCTAGATTCCTCCTGTTTCCAAAGCGGAAAAAAGGACTACTACAAATGGTGGAATCGACCCCCCATACTCTTTGTCGACTCCCCTGCGTTAAGGGTTGTATATGATGACTGAGGTAAATTAGTAAATAAAATATTTGTAGAAAGTAATCAACATTTTAGTATATGTAAATACTATAAAATCTAAGTACAGATACGCCTTTTTGGACATTTTCATTTGGACAATACTGTCCACCGTTTAAATGCCCAGTTAACTCGTACGTTTATTACTTCTTACTAGAGGTATGAGAAGGTCGTGGGCATTTGCAACGGCTTATTCCCCCAGATTCTATGGCACAAAGCACCACTAGGTGAAGGGGATTCAAGTTTGAAGGGCCACACTCTCTTTAAAGGGGAGATAATTGAGAATTATTGAAAATTTGTTGGTATTTTTCAAAAATCTTCTTCTCAAAAACTATTCGGCCTGAAAAGCTGTAACCTGTATGGAAATATCCTGAAACTTGTTTGGAGGCATCCTCAGGTAGTGTAGATTCAAGTTTGTTCAAATCATGGTCCCCGGGGGTAGGAAGGGGCCACAATTGGGGGATAAATTTTTATACAGGAATATATAGAGAATTTTTTTTTTAAAAATTCTTTTCAAAACTATTAGGCCAAAAAAAGCTCAAATTGGCGTGTAACCATCCTCAGATAATGTAGATTCAAGTTTGTTCAAATCATGGTTCCTGGGGGTAGGGCAGGGTCACAATGGGGGATAAAATTTTATGTGTAGAGAAAATCTTCTTCCCAAAACTATTAGGACAGGAAAGCCCAAATTTGATTGGAAGCATCCCCAGATCGTATAGATTCAAGTTTGTTTAAATAATAGTCCAGGGGTAGGGTGAGGCCACAATGGGGGATGAATTTTTACATAGGAATATATAGAAAAATCTTTAAAAAAAATAGTTTAAAGACTATTTGGCCAGAAAAGCTTAACTTAAACTTGTGTAGAGGCATCCTCGGGTAGTGTAAATTCAAGTTTGCAAAATCACAGTCCCTAGTGGTAGGGCGGGACCGTGATGGCGGTTTGAATTTTTACATAGGAATTCATATATAGAGAAAATCTTTATAAATATTCTGGGAAAGTTTTCGGTCCAAAACTCAGTACTTAGTGTGAAAGCACAGGTTATGCAGATTTAAGTTTGATGAAACCATGATTCCCTAGAGAAAAGTGAGGCCATGCAATGGGGGGGGGGTATATAGGAAAAGAAAAAAATCTTCATACAGGTACAACAACAAAAGGGGCTTGGTATTTACCAAAAAAAGAGGTGGATAAAGATTGGCAGATTTTCAATTTTTTTTTAGCAAGATCTACTGTACTTAGTTGTCAAGGTATTTTGATACTGTAATGCTAATTTGATCAGAATTAAGGCAAGTGTTGCTCAGGTGAGTGATGTGGCCCCTGGGCCTTTTGTTTTAATGTACATATGATACACATTTTTTAAAACAACGATAAAGGGCGATTTTAACTGCGTATTTTACTTCGATACCATAGAACATATATTGAATGACCATTTATGTATATTTTTTTATTCGGGAACAAATTGTTATAAATTTCAGTGTCTGACAACCGAGCCCCTGTGGTTTTAAATTCAAAATAGATTTTAAAAAGGTAAAAACAGTAGGGTTATGCTATTTTTTTATTTCTGGAATATAAAATTACACATATTAAGCAATTTATTTTTCGAATTTTGTCTGGTTAAGACAGAGACATATCTTTTTATATGTTTCTGGTTTAGATATTACATTTTAGGTATATGATATATCAAAAATGCGACATTGTGGGGTAACGGTATATACAAAACGCGTAATTGTGGATAAACCGTATATGAAAAATGCGGGATCGCGGGTTAACGGTATATATAAAGTGTGTGATTGTGGGTTATCGGTATATACAAAGTGTGTGATTGTGGGTTATCGGTATACACAAAGTGCGTGATTGTGGGTTATCGGTATATACAAAGTGCGTGATTGTGGGGTATCGGTATATATACAAAGTGTGTGATTGTGGGTTATCGGTATATATACAAAGTGTGTGATTGTGGGTTATCGGTAAATACAAAGTGCGTGATTGTGTGTTATCGGTATATATACAAAGCGCGTGATTGTGGGTTATCGGTATATATACAAAGTGCGTGATTGTGGGTTATCGGTATATACAAAGTGTGTGATTGTGGATTAGCGGTATATACAAAGTGTGTGATTGTGGATTAGTGGTATATACAAAGTGTGTGATTGTGGGTTATCGGTATATACAAATTGTGTGATTGTGGGTTATCGGTATACACAAAAGGCGTGATTGTGGGTTATCGGTATATATACAAAGTGCGTGATTGTGGGTTATCGGTATATACAAAGTGTGTGATTGTGGATTAGCGGTATATACAAAGTGTGTGATTGTGGATTAGTGGTATATACAAAGTGTGTGATTGTGGATTAGTGGTATATACAAAGTGTGTGATTGTGGATTAGTGGTATATACAAAGTGTGTGATTGTGGATTAATGTATATAGAAAGTACGTGATTGTGGGTTATCAGGATATATATATATAAATTTGAACCCCGTCTGAGGCCCCAGTTTTGGTCCGAATGTCATGATTTTTATATTTTAGAATCTTTTCTATAGAAACTATTTTTGGTGTAAATTTGGGCGTTTCTGTTGTTGTGGTTCTCGAGAAGATTTTTAAACATTATCTTTTCTACGTGTTTCTATGTTAAACTTTGAACCGCGACTGAAGCCCCAGTTTAGGTCTGAGGGTCATGATTTTTATAATTTAGAATCTTCACTATATAAGCAAGCTTTTGTGTGAATTTTGGCATTTCTGGTGCAGTTGTTCTTGAGAAGTAGATTTTTAAGGACACACACCCTACACTCACTGTTTCTTAATTATCCCTCTTTGGAAGAGGGCTGCGCGCTTTATTTTCACAATTTAAGATCTCCTTTCCATAAGAATACTTTTTATTAAGTTTGGTTAAATTTGGCCCAGTGGTTTTAGAGAAAAAGTTTAAAATGTTAAAAGTTTACAGGTGATCAGTAAAGCTCCCTCGAACCTTTTGTTCAGGTGAGCTAAAAAAAACTACAGTATAAAAACAGTGTTTATAATACTGCTCAAGGATGAACCAAGCTGCCATAATAAAATGGTTTAACGGACTCTGGGTACTTGGAAGGAAATCATTATTTTTAATTTATTGTTGAGTATTTAAAACATATCATTATGAATTCAAAAGGACATTGTTACACTCAACTTGAGATGGTTCACCTCAATAACTAATGTTCTAGTTCTTGTACCTAAAGTTACAGTATTGTCTGAATACGTTGAACTGTTCACAATGGTGAAGTCTGTCTGATTAATCCGTGTCCTCATTTTGTACCATGTATTACAGTAATGCCTGACTATGAAAAAAGACAAACAATATAGACATGTCACTTTAAGTTTATTGACTTTTATCTACAGCTCGCTACATTTCCCCAAACATCATTTGTATACAGGTATTATGTTTTTCATGGTAAGTGTAAACACAATAAAAATAAACATAATACTATATATAAGTTATAAATGTATTTCATCACGTTCATTGTATGGGTAAACACCAAAAAAAAAAAATAATCACGCTTAAACTTACGTACAATAATTCTCCAAAGAAAATGACATTAACTTGAGTTGTCCTATCTATCTGGTCAACAGAGATACAAAGTGTGAGAAATGTGCTTAAACATCATTAACAAACATATAGGATTAACAACATGCTAAATATAAATTAAGGTCACCATGACCTACTTTCACATTGATATTGAGTAAATGACTCCTGGTATGATTAATGGTACATCATTTCTAAAACACAAGTTTTTTTGTTTTTTTTCAAATACATATGTTCTAAAATAGTTTCACCATAAACTACCATAATTCTAATTGGGTCATCATGATGCACCAATTGTTACACATGCACAGCTCAAACTTAATGAATTAAACTAACATCAACTATTAATATATCGAAATTAAAACTACATAACATTGTATAAAAAACCATCTTAAACTTATCAAACTCTTATCAAGAGCTTATCAGATCACTTCTTTCCAAATGATCACGATATATTGTAAAAATACATTAACTGATATTCAATCCTACCAATAAAACTGTCAGGGATAAACACCATCAAATTCATTTCTCATTCTCAAGGGGAATAACTGTTTTTTCATCCTGACTGAAAAATACAAATTTGACAAAACCAACAATATGTGACACATTGGCTACAATTGTAATGGACATCTCCGTCCTAGCACCGAATGATACCAGAAATTTCAAAAGCTTAGATATGTAAAACATATTATATACTTACACAAAATTTACACCAAGATAAAATTGATAAAAATTGTATGATGACAAATTACAGTAGAGTTCACGTACACAAAAAAAAAACCGATTCCATTGATGATGCCTTATTTATAAAGAGTTTAGGTACACAGAGCACAGAGTCTATTGTTACGTGTTATATATGTAGATTTCACACGTACAGATACAAAGTCTATTGATGAGGCGTTATATATGTAGAGTTCACACACACAGATACAGAGTCTATTGATGACATGTTATACATGCAGAGTTCACATACACAGAAACAGAGTCTATTGATGACGCGTAATATATGCAGATTTCACCTATACAGATACAGAGTCTATTGTTGACGCATTATTTTTGTGCAGATTTCACGTACACAGAACGCAGAGACCATTGATGACGCGTTATTTTTGTGCAGAGTTCACCTACACAGCAACAGTGTCCATTGATGACGCGTTATTTTTGTTCACCTACACAGATACAGAGTCCATTCATGAAACGTTGTTTATGTAGAGTTCACGCACAGAACACAAAGTCCGTTGATGGTCGGTAATTATTTGGCTTCTGTAACTCCATTGGAATTATGGATAATCCTGGAAGGTTTTCTTCTGTCTCCCCATGAAGGCGTTTGAAAAGCAGCTTGTCTGCAAGAAACAAAAATTATTTATTATTGTATTAAATGATTAATACCAAATACTTGGGCAAGAAGGAAAGAAAAAATAACCAAGCTCAAATACTCCATGTTCTCCCATTACTTGACAACGCTACACATCATGTATGGCAGAGTATGCATTTAGGTGGCATTCTACACCACTTTCTGGCGCAGTGCGCAAAAAAGTAAATCTGGAAGCATGTAATCCTGGTACTGGCTGATTGCAACTGATGCGAATTGTATGGGGACCGCTTTCTTGAAAAATTTGTTAAATTAATAGAATAAATCAAAATTTTGATAAAATTCATTCTTTACATGTAAGGTGGTATGGGACACCTTTATGTTGTGTCATATTATTTATCGAAATAAATAAATCAAGTGTAATTTTATAAATTATAGTTTCTTTCCCATCATTGTTACCTTACAGCGCGGTGCAGTGGGTTAGAGCGCTCACTACGGACCTGTAAGTCACGAGTTCGAGTCGGGTTTGAAAAATTTATTACTTTTTCAAAATTTTCTAAAACATATTTTTTGGTAAAATATTGTGAAAGAAAATTCTAAACCAATGAAAGTATTTGAATAGTAATGTACTTTAATTCACATCATTATTGACAGATGTTCCATACCACCTTAATTAAAGGGATGGGAGGGTGGCTTTGAATTTCTCTCAGGTTGGGATACATAAATCCTAATTATCTCCCCTTGAAAAGGGGCACGTTCCTTAATTTTCACAACTTTGAATCTTCTTTGCCCAAGGGTGCTTTGTGCCAAGTTTGGTTGAAATTGACCCAGTAGTTCTGGAGGAGATGTTGAAAATGTGAAAAGTTGACGGACAGAGGACAGACAAACAAACAGACAGACAGACGACAGACAAAATGTGATCAGAAAGGCTCACTTGAGCTTTCAGCTCAGTTAGCTAAAAATGATAAAGGGCATTACTAGCAAAACATTATCAGATCAAAACTTTCTGCAATTATGCACATATTTAATCATTTGTCTTAAACAGCAACATACTAAATTCTAATGGTTCAAAATTTGAAGACAAAACATTGTAATTAAAATTTCCTAGAAATGTGCAAATCAACACATTGTGTTCTAACTACCTACAAAAAAAATCATTGCTAAATTCCACATTTGGACAACAAACTAAGTTCCATGGAGGTAAAATTCCCAGAAAGATAAATGAATTGGAACTTCCTAGTAATTAGCACATCTACACATTGTGTCCTAAATACCTTAAAAGTTTCATATATTTCATATTAAACATGATAAAATTCTCTGCAGCTGTTGAATATAAGTTTTGCTTAAAATCCAGGACTGACTGAGATAGGTCGAAGTCATTATTCTCTAACAATTCCATTACATGGGGTATAATAATGGCACAATTAGCAAAACAAGATACATTTTCGAATTGATAATGATCTGACATTTACAATTTATAATTGTTCAGTTTAATATTATATACTTCATGTGGATATTTTTTTATAATATTCCACATTCAGAAAATAAAACTTGTATAACATGATGTTTCTCACTCAGCAACAGACAGCCATGTTTGGATGATCACAAAGTGTGAAATAAACAGGAGTCAGTATTACAGTCCATGTGAATTATACACAGCTCAATTTCAGCTGCAGATGTTGAACAAAGTGACAAACAACATGTGTGGTTTTGAGAGCAGACTAGATTTGTACAGAAACATTTACAACCTGTCAATATCCCAGCTATCTCCATTATACGGCTGGTGCTGAGCTGGACATGGCGTCCTCATCAGGACGGGGTCTGTGTTCATCTACAACAAGTCATTAATTAGCTGTTAATTAATTAATTACATACATTATATGTAACGATAGAGCTACATCTACAAATTAAAACTTTAAACTGAATACATGATACTTGGTCTATCATTTGTTTAATAAATTAAGTCAATTAACATGTAACAAAACAACTGATTACAAATACATGCGTCATTGAGTTTTACTTTCGTTTAGTTGATGAGTTGTTGTGACGATGTGTCGTGTATCGGGTGTCTCCATCAGGACGGGGTCTGTGTTCATCTACAACAAGTCATTAATTAGCTGTTAATTAATACATACAGTATATGTAATGATAGAGCTACATCTACACATTAAAACTTTAACCTGATTATCATGACACTTGCTTTAATATTTATCTAAATAATTAAATTAAGTCAATTTACACGTCACAAAATAACTGATTACAAATACATGAGTCACTCTATATATATCAATTTAATTAAAAACAGCAACCTGCTATTTCTATTCACTAAATACAATGACATGTAACTGTACATTTAATTAATAAAATAATGTATCTAATTTCTGTTAATTTTAGATAAACACTGAATCCCAATGACTGGTAGACACAGCTAACCCTGTAACAATGAGTTGTTTATATTGACAAACAATCACACAGATAAACATGTCTTACATGTATCTTATTGACTGATAATTAACACGGACTGTGTGTCTTAGTTATCTATATCTAATTAATGTGAATGATAATGACTCAGACTTACCTGTCAGAGCGTCCTGTCTGGTGATATACCTGTAGACACACACCTTGTTGTTGTCCCGTGATCCTGATCCGACCCAGAGACGGTGAGTGTTGACATCATAACTCAGGCTGCATGGATCACCCATCTCTTGTGGTTCTGTCAGTAGATGTGACAGGAACCGACCGTCCTTATTTATCATCTGTACTGTTTTGGTATATCTATCACACACCAGGATGTGTGACAGCGCGTCAGTACAGATTCCACGTGGCCATATTCGTGATCCTGATGGAGGTCCTGTGTAGGAGAAACGATGTCTTCCTCCACGCTCTGTCACCACTACAGCACGAGACTCAGAGTCAGACACCACGACATCCCCATTTTTGTTCTCTGTTATATAGAGAGGATCACTATACAGTCCCCGTCCTGTGTTGTTGTACTGTATGGTTTGTGTGAGTTGTCCACTCTGGTTGTACCGGGTTACCTTGCCTGTCATTGTCCTATAGTTATACATCGCGACCAGTAGATCCCCAGTGGACGGGGACCAGTACACACACCATGGTTCCCATGTAGAGTCTGTTCTCTCTATAAATGTGGTGGTTGTTTTCATATCCTTTGACAGTTTGTTGATGTTATAATTCCTATCTATATAAATCAGTTCACTCTCACTGTTCACTGTGTGTAATCCAGATATATCACTATCTGAATCCTCCACACGATGTAGAGGGACACCTGTTGTGTCTGTCTACATGAGATTGTTCCAATGACTGACCCAGACCCGGTCTGATGTCACACAGGAAATGTGATAACAACGACCAACACCTGTCACTGTGAGAGATTGATGGAGCTCAGCACCAGACGTCAGTTTCAGCAGACACTGGTTTCCTACGCGTCGGTTTCCTCTCTCTGTGATTTGGATTGCACTCAGTGACTCCATCACATCCTCCTTGTTGAGTGACTCAGTCATGGAGAGCTGGCTGGTGTGGAGTGTAAGATGTATCTGGGGGAGGGCTGTCTTTGTGAAGGAGAGGAATTGTAGCGCACTGAATGTGAATGCTGGCTGTACATATCTGTGTTCATATCTCCTTAGTCTGACAATATGTCTGATCATTTCTATCTTTTGTTTTTTACATCTGTGTTTGAAATCAAAGTAACATAACACATTGTTCAATAGATCATTTGCCACTTTGTCAATGAGATCCTTCAGTTTCTGGGCCTTTGTTAACATCTCTGATTGAAGGGGGGAGAATTCTGTGTGACAGGTTTTGACATCAGCTTTGATTCCTGTCAGGAGAACAGGTCTGTAAAAGAGAGCCTCACTTCTGATGGTGTGAATGGTTCCTCTGTGTTGTTGTCGCTTTGTTTTATAGGATGTTCCAACATCAAGTTGTCTGTGAGTTCTATGTTTTCTACAGTGGAAACAGACAGGAACTTGACAAGGTTCACAGTACTTTGTATAAACATGGCTAGGATGTCTCACACAGATCTCTTGTGTTGGGATGTAGTTGATTTTATCACGGTGTGACACAACATCATGGTCTATTGTTTGGAGATCTTTTACATGGTTCTCTTTACACTGGGGACACAGATCACATGGACACGATACACAATGGTACGCTGTGTCCCCCGGACACTTAGAACACTGATTTACTCCGTATGGGGAGCTTGCTGTGATGTATGGGGAGCTTGCTGTGATGTATTGCGAGCTTGCTGTGATGTATTGGGAGCTTGCTGTGATGTATTGGGAGCTTGCTGTGATGTATTGGGAGCTTGCTGTGTCCATGATGTGGGCGGTCTGGGTCACAACCTGTTCAATGAAAATAAAGAGTTTTAGGAATTTTATTGTTTGTATAAACATTCAATGTCAAATTTTAAAAGAAATATATTTGGGTTTTTGAAGGAATAATATATTTTTCCTACTTAGATAATTGACGGTCTATTATTCTGGTTCTGATTATAGAGACACTCAACCAGTAGAAAAATACAACATAAGATTGCTGAGTGAGAAAGAGGTGCTCTCTCTCTCTCTTCTCTCTCTCTCTCTCTCTCTCTCTCTCTCTTTATCCCTACATTTCTTTCTGTTTCTCTCTCTTGGATGTGTACATAATTGAGAAAGTGTACTATATGATTTTCTAGCAGAGAAAGTCAGAGAGAAAAAAAAAATAAGATGTAAAGTACACATCACAATTAAGTTAATTCAATTACCGGGTATTTACTGTCTCAATTTACCTAACATGTACTCCTGCTCTTTCTATTTCTTTCTCTCAATCTCTGTTTCTCACAATTTCAATACTAAACATGCACTCTTGCTCTCTCTCTTTCTCTCTCTCTCTCTCTCTCTCTCTCTCTTTCTCTTTCTCTCTCTCTCTCTCTCTAGATCTTATTCCTCCTCTCTCTCTGATTTTTTTCTAACACATGCTTTTTCTCTGTCTCCTCAGATTTCTCTTCTAAACATGTATTTTTGCTCTCTCTTTCTATCTATTTCTCTCTTTCAGACAAACTCCATTAAACATGTATATGTACTAAATATATCTTACTCTTAAAGATGTAATCTCTCTCTCTCTCTCTCTCTCTCTCTCTCTCTCTCTCTCTCTCTCTCTCTCTCTCTCTCTCTCTCTCTGACCTATTCTTATAAACATGTGCATCTTACTATTGTAAGTTCTCTCTCTTTTTCTCTCTGAGTTACTCTCTGTTAAACATATGCATCTTTCTATTTCTCTTAGACATGTAATCTCTCTCTCTCTGTGTCTGTCTGTCTCTCTCTCTCTCTCACATTATTACTCCTTCATTCACTATCTCTAATTTTACAGCTAAACACGTACTTCTTATCTCTTATTTTTTCTCTAAGCCTCTGTTCCTCATTATTTCATAAATAAACATGTAAACACTTTCTTTCTTTTATGTAAACATGTGTATCTTACCTATTCTCTCAGACATGCAGTCTCTCTCTCTCTCTCTCTCTCTCTCTCTCTCTCTCTCTCTCTCTCTCTCTCTCTCTTCTTGTGACTTACTCTTATACATGTAAACATGTGCATCTTATTCTCTCAGACATGTAGTCTCTCTCTCTCTCTCTCTCTCTCTCTCTCTTTCTTGTGACTTACTCTTATACATTTAAACATGTGCATCTTATTCTCTCAGACATGTAATCTCTCTCTCTCTCTCTCTCTCTCTCTCTCTCTCTCTTGTGACTTCATCTTATACATGTAAACATGTGCATCTTATTCTCTCAGACATGTAGTCTCTCTCTCTTTCTCTCTCTCTCTCTCTCTCTCTCTCTCTCTCTCTCTCTCTTGTGACTTCCTCTTATACATGTAAACATGTGCATCTTATTCTCTCAGACATGTAGTCTCTCTCTCTTTCTCTCTCTCTCTCTCTCTCTCTCTCTCTCTCTCTCTCTCTCTCTCTCTTGTGACTTCCTCTTATACATGTAAACATGTGCATCTTATTCTCTCAGACATGTAGTCTCTCTCTCTTTCTCTCTCTCTCTCTCTCTCTCTCTCTCTCTTTCTTGTGACTTCCTCTTATACATGTAAACATGTGCATCTTATTCTCTTAGACATGTAGTCTCTCTCTCTCTCTATCTCTCTTTCTCTCTCTCTCTCTCTCTCTCTTGTGACTTCCTCTTATACATGTAAACATGTGCATCTTATTCTCTCAGACATGTAATCTCTCTCTCTCTCTCTCTCTCTCTCTCTCTCTCTCTCTCTCTCTCTCTCTCTCTCTCTCTCTCTCTCTCTCTCTCTCTCTCTTGTGACTTCCTCTTATACATGTAAACATGTGCATCTTATTCTCTCAGACATGTAGTCTCTCTCTCTTTCTCTCTCTCTCTCTCTTTCTTGTGACTTACTCTTATACATGTAAACATGTGCATCTTATTCTCTCAGACATGTAGTCTCTGTTTCTTACTCACAGACTTAGTATGTAAACATGTGCATCTAACTATTTTTCTCAGACATGTATTCTCTCTCTCTCTGTCTCTCTCTTCTCCTCTGACTTACTCTGTTAAACATATGCATCATTCTATTTCTCTCAGACATGTAATCAATTTCATTCTTTTATTATTACTTTCTCTCACTATCTCATGATTTTACAGCTAAACATGTACTTCTTATCTCTCATTAAATCTGTTCTATTGCTTTCTATCTGTTCTCTCTATCCCTCACACTCTCACTACCGAACCTCTCTCTCTCTTTTAACATGTAATCTTGTTTTCTATCATCCCTCTCTTCTCTCTATCTATCTCTCTCTCTCTCTTTCAGATGAACTCAACTAAACTTTGTCACTTACTCCCTTACTCTTGTTGTTCCATATCTATCATTAAGGTCTTCTGTTTCCAACGGAAGACCTTGTACTGATTCTGTTGGAAATTCTTCATTATTATTTTTCTTCTTTTTCTTCTAGACGTTTCTTTAAACTGTAATATCTCGCTTGTTTGTCATTAGATTGTATTCAAATTTTCAGAATTTATTGGAAATGACAATAGCTTACTATAGCACAACATTTTGTGAAATCGCTATTTCCGGTTTTGAGTTATTCCCCTTTGAATATTTTTTTAGTGGGTCTTGTGTACCTGCAAAGGCTCCGAGTTGATCCGTAGCAAGTAGTTTTAATTTACAAATCTTTAACGTAGACATCTTGAACGTTGTCCTCCTAGTTTTACATGTTTGATTAACCCACGTTTACTTCTTAAAAAATTACATCGATATTTATGTTTCAAAAAATGTTAAATGTTGCTTATATGTTTGCTCAATAACTTTTTAGTTGTAATTTTTTTCTAGTCACATATCGAACAAAAGTTGTGCAGAATATTAAGAGCTTTCATTTGATACCATAAAAAAGGGGCTAGCCCCTAAAATGAGGGGTCAAGATCCCTTAAAAGTCTTTGCCTCATAACTCTAAAACGGTAAATTTTTCGATATGGGCGTCGCTGCAAAAAATGTGGTTTGTGACTTTATTGATCTCGCAAAACTGTTTTTGTGTTCAGGTATTGCATAATATGAGGGTAAAACGTAATACGTGTTGACCAGTTCTCGCGGCAATTTGGCCAAGTTAACGAAACTCTCCGTCGCCTGCGGCCGAGAAAATCGGTCACCATAGTCGCGGCTGGGCTACTTAGCGGTCAGCGGTTATCTAATACACGAGAATTGCGTCTCTCAAATATTAGTTTATTTAGCCGCAAACTCAAGAATTGTTTTAGTTTTGATTACACATAAAAGTTTATGGACTAAACGATTAGGTAATAATAAAGAAATCGTTCAGTTAATTAATCTGTTAATAAAAGCAATGTCATTCACAATCTAAAGCAATATCAGACATACATGAATGTAGATCAATTGTGGGTTTCAAGTTTAAAATAAAGAACTTCTATTTGATAGAATATGGTCATTATAGTGCAAACTTTTCAAATCTTCCTGGGTTCTGAGCTGTGCGTGTCTGTGTGTTGTACCTTTACGTAATCTATCCTTCGTCCACTGCCAAGGAGATCAGCCACGGCTGCACTACCTAGCGGTAAGCGGTTATCTAATATACAAGTTTCGCACACAGCGACGCACACTTAGATGAATATGAACGTGTTTGAGTTTATATAGCCGTAAATACAAGAACTGTTTTAAATTTAAGTTATAAAAGTTTGTCCATCTTGTATTTATTTTATTAAAAATTTGAGTATAAGTGAATATTAATGAACGATATTACTCCAAATCGGAAACATCGTCAGACATAAATTAATGGTTAGTTTGTATACCTAAAAAAATTTAACCCCCCCCCCAATATTAAATGATGATCATCCCTCGCACATGGCCGAGGAGATCCAGCGCGAGTGGACAAGTGATCCGCGGTCGGCTCGTGTTCTACATGTACCTTATCACTCGTTCATGTTTCATATTTTGCACGGACAGAACCGCATTTTATTATGTTTTCAACTATTATATAGGTTTAAGATGAAAAGATAAATTTATTTTACTTGTACAGTTGATTAAGCATTGATTTAATTATACGAAAGCGTACAAGGTAGTTTAAAAATCAAATCAAATTATAATCAAAGTTCAATGTTACATGTTTGCGGTAGGTGCTAGCACGATAAAAGAATATCCTGAATTGAGGCAATTGATGATTATTTGAAAGGATATTCACATGAGTTTTAAACAACTTTAGATTAGATTCAATCGGTCACATATTAATCACATCTGTACTTTTTTCTACATGGTTGTTCGTTTCAGTGTGGAAGCTGCGCGTCCCCCTCCTCCCGCCCCACTGACAAGTGCTCGCGCTGGATTTTTTTTAAGTTGGCGAAAAGATATCCAGATCTGTCGAAAATCATTTTTGGTGACTTCTCCTTATGTGTAACATTTTCTCCTCAACGTGTTTCGTTTTCCCACCCGTTTGTTTATTCGGTCAGTCTGTGTTAATTCAATCGCCACGTGCGACCGAAAATCTTGTGTCGCTTCTCAGAACATATGTAATTGAGTAACAGTTGGAAGGGTGCTTTTATAAACAATAAGACTATTATTCGAAGTCAATCATCTTCACATTGAAGATGTGAAATCGTAACCTGAGAATGTGGCTAATAAATTAACCTGTTAAACACGCTAAACTTCTAAAGTTATGAACAGAATAATTCATAATGTATTATAATTAAAAGTTTGAAGTAAAAGGAAATTTTGTTCTTGGGAAATACGACTGCATTATGCAATGCAGTCGATCGCTACAGAAATCATCAAAGTACTGCAAGTGTCGACATATTTCTTATTTCTTTGAAAGACCATTATAATTCACTTGACTTGCAGACTATAATATAGTGACATATCTCGGGCCTCCCAGAAATGTATGGGCTTCTCAAAGTTACACTTAAGTGAGACGTATCATTAAATAATAAGAAGACACACATTTCCCTGTAGAAAAGTTCAGAGAAGCCATCAATTTTGACTAATTACTAAATTTTGTCAGCACGTAATAATTCTAAACTTGCACATAGTCTTCAAAAATGCCACGAGCTCTGCTCTAGTTTAATATTTATTGTTCTGTATAACATGTCTGTTTGCTCTCTCTCTCTGAAACTTGCTCTTATACATGTAAACATGTGCGTCTTACTTATTCTCTCAGACATGTAATATCTCTCTCACTCTCTCTTTTCTCTGACTTACTTACTCTGTTAAACATATGTATCTTTTCTTAGACATGTAATCTCTCTCTCTTTCTCTCTCATTATTACTTTCTTTAATTGCTATCAAAATACAATTCACACCTAATCCTCAAATTTGTGCAAAATGGGAACCCACCAGTGTATACATGTTAATTACTGGTTTACGTCCCATGCTTTGCTATTCCCTTAACCCTGGTTGATTTTTAACTGCTGCCCCCCCCCCCCCTTAAGATAAACTAGCCCTGATATTACCACAAAGGTATGTTTCTCCTCGTCTAACATATCAATAATCAAATGGGAATGTGGGCAATAGTTATATTGTCAGTTCCTGGGTAAGAAGTTGATGTTGACCTCGGCCTATGCTCTTGAGAAACAGTTCTTATCCCAGTACTAACACAATGACCACTGCCCTCATACCCATTTAAAAGATGTATACTACATGTAAAATGTCTATGAATGACACACGACGACAAACGTGGGATAGCAATGGGTCTCCTGAGTGACTCAGGTGACCTAATAATACAGAGTATAGCTACATGAACATGGTGATATTACATGAATACTATACCACATATATTCTCTCTTTGATCTTTCAGTCAACAGCACAGTCAAACACAGCCTGGGAACCTGTAAAAAGACCATCAACTGTTACATTCTAGTACTTGCTGATAGCCCGCGCAATTGCGGGATTTAATATTACATACATTTATATGATACAATGCTTCACAAGATATCTGTGAGCCAATGCTCACTAGTGATACCCCCGCTCTGATGTAAATATGCAAAATAAGCAAAGTCGACATTTAACAAAAAGCTGGCATCCGATTGGTACAGAAATATATCCCATAATATGGCATGCCTAAACAAATAGTGTGTTAAAATTTCAAGCATCTGCGATTAATAGCTGCTGAGAAATCTTTGAGGAAAATTTGTTTGAAAATTTTGGCTAAAAATAAACAAAGTCGTCATTTAACAGGAAGTTGACGTTCGATTGGTACAAGAATATATCCCGTGATATGGCATGCCTTAACAAACACTGTGTAAAAATTTCAAGCATCTGCGATAAATTGTTGCTGAGATAAATATGACAGAAATTTTTGTTACGGACGGACAGACAGACAGACAGACAGACAGACGGACAGACGGACATACGGACAGACACACAAGGGTAAAACAGTATACCCCCTCTCCTTTGGAGCGGGGGTATAATTATATGTTGATCCATATTTTTTGGTTTATTTATGTAAACATAGTGTCTGATTTTTTTCTTAGTTGCTTTATTAACCTTTTGTCAAACTCGCAAAAATCTACATTTACTATATTAATTACTGCTTACTCTCAAACATGTACCTTCAGTCTATGTTTATTCTCTCTCTTTCTCTCTCTCCCTCTCTCTCTCTCTCTCTCTCTCTCTCTCTCTCCACACACACATCACCATAACTTAGTTATAGAAATGAGGGCCGACACAGGATTTGCCTTCTGTCTGATTGGATTGAAACACTGTTTTTCAAATGTGACACATATCTTCAGTATGTTCTTATTTACAATTCATCTATGAAATACAGAATGTAACTTTTTATAATAAGGTTATAAAACATGGATAAAATGCAGTTGTGTCTTTACCCCATGTAAAGAACAGACTACAATTGCTATCAAAATACAATTCACACCTCCGTTGACCTCCGCCTATGGTTTCGGGCAACAGTTCTTACCCCAGGACTAACACAATGTGAATGACTACTGCCCTCATACCCATTTAAAAGATGTATACTGAAATGTCTACAAATGACACACGACGACAAACGTGAGATAGCAATGGGTCTCCTGAGTGACTCAGGTGACCTAAAAATACATAGAATAGTTACATGAACATGGTGATATTACATGAATACTATACCACATATATTCTCTTTTACCTCTCAGTCAACAGCACAGTTAGACACAACCTGGGAACCTGTAAAGAGACCATCAACTGTTACATACTACAGACTGATATAACCTATCAGTCAACAGTCAGACACAGAGAACCTGTAAAGAGACCATCAACTGTTACATACTACAGACTGGTATAACCTATCAGTCAACAGTCAGACACAGAGAACCTGTAAAGAGACAATCAACTGTTACATTCTAGTACTTGATGATATCCTGCACAAGTGCGAGATTTAATAATATATGCATTAATATGATACAATGCTTAATATTTCAAATATTATTTTTTTGTTCATTTTTGTATATATTTTGTCTGATTCTTTTCTTAATTGTTTTCTTAACCTTTTCTTTAAAATTGAAATAAAAAACCAACTGCATGTCTGGATTATTACAGGAGTGGGGATGACAAATCCAAAATAAAATGGATGATATATACATATTACATACCTATATTTAAGTATTGAATCCTTATTTTTTGAAAGATATAGTCTCATAACTGCAACGATGTGTGCATACAAATTGAATAACGCGCGTTAGAATAAGGATTTAATGCTTATATTTACATTTTTTTACCTTCATGCCTTATACCTCAAAATTACTGTATTATCCTATGGGTAAGTTCAAATTAATGGAAGAGCCACAGTAACAGCCACAAGCGTGATCTTTGATTTTCGTTTGTGATGTTGCACTTAACAGCGTTCAACGTTTGTGACGTCACAATTAAAACTCGTGATTTAACCTTTTAGTACCCTGTCTGTGTTATGGTGCTATATCTGCAGTAGCTTTACATGCAAAATATATGTGGAATGTAAATATACATATGATATACCCATCAGTTTTTCTTCCTTGATACTGTCAATTTCACAGTTTGATCTGAGTTTCTGGATCACCACACTGTGGTTTTCCGATTCCGTATCACTGCTCTCTGAAACTGATAACGTCTGTATTTCAGCCCGTTTTTAAAAGAGTTTATATAAAATACAGTCAAACTTCGTTATCTCAAACTAGATGGGACTGTTTAAAACCTTTGAGATATCTGAGTATTTGAAATATCAAGGTACAATACTTTAAGCGGAAGGAAAGTCAAAAACACATTTTATTTATATTAATAAAGTGTTTTAAATCATCACACGTGGTCATGCTGTGTTGAAAATAAACTACATAATCAAGCTATAATGCACGTTTGAAGTTAGAGAAATTGTATTTACACGAGATTGACATGATGTAGAACTCTTTTGTATTGAAAACCAAGTTTGGTTTACATACACGCATACAACATATAAAGTGCTCTGAATAAAACGCTGGTTTACACCTTTCGTTACTCAAGTTATCGACTGAACAAAAATAATGTTTAGATTCAAAAGTCAATCCAAAGAATATTATATGTATGCATAAATATATTATTTTTTATTAAAGCACACAGTGGGCCAATTCATTTCATTTTGTAATCCTACAAATTTATTCTTATCAAAATAGAATGATGTCGATTATTTGTTTCAAGGACCCCGCCCCCCTCTTCTCAGTACAAATGTATTATATATTCAAATACATTAATGTATTAAATTAATTAAATTAGTTTATTAAAACATCCTACCATATTCACCATTCTATTAATGATCACTATTGATGTGTATTATTTGTAGTATAGGAAAACGGTCTAGGAAAAACAAAACATTTTTTTATGAACATTCATCGCCCAGTCACCTTTCAACTTTCCTATTTTATGTATACATGATTTATTCATATAGATGTAGAACACAATCTGTTCATTGTTTACAAATTAATGTAAAAGGTTTGCTACCAATCTTTCCTGTATTAAAATGTATGAAATTAAAAGACGCTAGTGTATGCTAGTAATGCAACTGTTAAACGATAAGCACGTGCCTTTATCATTGTGATGTCATGATCAGAAAAAAATTCACACATTATTGAACGTTTTCGCTATTCTGCAGGTTCATAGAAGGAAACATATTTGCAAATATAAATATCAAGTATTACCTTCTATCTATACTCTAAGTAAATTCCCAGTAAATATATTCACCCTTTACATAATCATTCAATATAATTTCATTGCTATACTCTGTCCCGAGTTTTTGCTTCCACCACTTTTTGCTTGATATTTCAATAATAGTAAATACCTTTGTGCTCAAACTACGTTCCTCCACTAATATGAAAAATGTCCAGATTATCTGTTTTGAAACGCCCCTTCTACCGCTTCAGGTTTCAATACACATCCAAAAATTGAAAGTCTACGGAGATTTTGCATTGCATCAGCCATTAATAAGCCCGGAGGATAATGTTAAAAAATTACGCGATGTATTCCGAGTGTATTCCGAATGGAGAAAAGATGTAAACATTTCCCATTACAAATCTCCGTAAGAAAATTGTTTTCGTTCCTGTGAAATTTAATGAGTGAAAAGGGATAATTGTTCATTGAAGATATCTTGGATATATTCCCTTTCATCGATTTCAATTGTATTTCTTTCACAGGTATGTGTATTTTTATTAAAAATCGTCAAAAATTGATGGAAGCAATAACTTGGGACAGACTATAGTATATATTTTGATACAAACTCCCACTGACTTGGATTCGGCTTTCATAAAGTTTGCAATGCGGTTTTTAGATTCATTTGTCGATGAACAAAAAAATTTATACAGTCATTCCTATAGGGAACGGGACGTTTCGCCCCTATTGACGTTTCGCGCTGAGACGTTTCGCTCCTAAAGACCTTTCGCGCTGAGACGTTTCGCACATATATATATATATATTTCGCGATTCTAAGATTTTTTTTTATTGCTGTACATTGTACATTGGAACAAACGCACATACACATTGACTTCAGTATCATCGAAATTTGTTTCTTGTAAATAAAAAAAAGATGAAATATCATTTAAGTTTACATCTAATGCCCTCTAACATGCGTTTGAATTACTTACTGCTAATTTTTGATTACTTTCTATATTTCCAAGTAAGATTGCTTTTTGTTAACTTTCAAAATCGGTTCTTATAATTCTTAATGGTCTTGATATTTCGAAAAAAAAAATGTTGTAAATTATTTACAGGATATGTCATAACTTGGTGTTATAAGGGAGATAACTCAAATTATCAACCTCTTCAGCATAACTTACCCTCTCTCTCTCTCTCTCTCTCTCTCTCTCTCTCTCTCTCTCTCTCTCTCTCTCTCTCTCTCTCTAAGTTAAATGTGTTGTCATGATAATCAGTCCCTCTACACCTATCCACCCACCACGCATTATTCACAACCTTTCACCTCGCATGTTTTATCATTAAAACACGGCGATAAAGCTCTGCCATTCGTTCAACTGTATTTGAAATCATGAGCGTGATGAGTTTTTATACATACATGAACTCGAATAGGTTTCGAGTCCCGTGATCAGGTAATATAAATAGTAGAACCATGCGGTGACGTGGCGCGCTAGGCTTGCTCGTTAGTTGTATGTGTTTTAAATAAGGTAAACTGGCAGATAGAATGGAATGCAGTTATATAGGACTATAGAACAATGAGAAAGTTTCATTATTTTACTTCCTTACTAAACAAAGCTATAGAAAAACAGAGTTGTTTAATCATAAAAACATAACGGGGCTTACTCAGAAACTTGCAAAAAAAAACCACCACGGTGGGCAGTGCTGTGCACGTGGCAGAGACCGGACCAGTATTTGAATTTAAGCACGAGGGTCGAGGTCCCAAAAGTTGGCTGAATTTGAAGAACTGTTTCAGGGGGGAAATTTAGCGAAGGCCGCGCTCGTTATTGACGAGGAGAAATCTGTTTACAACAAAGAAACAAAGTCATTAAAGTGGAATTTCCTTACCTGGTAACTAACAGTAAAGTATTTAGTAATAAAAGATATTATGATATATAAACTGTGCGTATGTCAAATAAGCAAAAACTGAGGATAAACAGATGAATAAAAATTCAATTCAGTAAGTACATGTAACATCAAAAACCCCTGCGAGATTCGAACTCGGAAAGTAAGGATCACAAGCCCGACACTTCACTCGACTATGTAGTAAGTTATATGTGTTTTCCATTAAATTCTTTTTATAAAACAAAGTGTCCTTTCGATCAGAGGTCAGACATTGTGTAATGATGTTACTAGTTTTCCACCTTAAAATTGCTGACTGGGACACAGTACACGGATATCTGGACGTCCTGCTGACAGACGCTACTGAAGACGCTGCTAAGCTTCGTTACGCTGTGGGTCGTGCTGCAAGGAAAAACGCTTACAGAAGTTGACCGGACTACAGGCGCAGGGGCGGTTTTGTACCCAGTGACTTTTTTCGTGGCTTTAGCCAGTCGTATAGCTCTAACGACAAATTCAGCAATGGAACCTCCAAAGTCAGACTCACGGGATTTTGATCACATGGTTAGGGGAATGTTCCTATCTTAAAGGACAACCAACCCAACCCTCTCATCACTTAATACTAGTGGAGTCCCAAAACACTGTAAATGGTTAAGTTAAGAATATGTTTGAACTGCATGAAAAAAATGAATGAGAAGAAAAAATATTAAAGTTATCAGCGTTAAATTAAAGCTAAAAAAATATTTGTAATGCTAATAGTTTCATTTTGAATGTCATAAAATTTGGGTATACAATTCCTTTAAAAGAATTTCCAACATGAATTAATTGAGTATTAATTGAAAATCAAAGTACTGAAGTACTGATGGAGTTGATTTTATCAATTATCATTTATTCAAAATCAACGATATGTGATTTTGCCTGGCAAGTAGTATCAGTAATCGAAATATTTCTGAGAAATTGTATGGATCCAGGCAAGATTGAACTCTTGTCTTGTTCAACCAAACGCTCACCTGTCTCCGTTTATCTCCGCAAGAGAGACTGTTTTGTCGGATATTACGGGAGACAGCCAAGCCTCTGTTTGAACGAGACTACATTGAACTCTAGCGTAGGAATATATGCGACTTTAAAAAATAACACTGTTTGTACAATTTGAAATCTTATTATTTTCATGGTATTAATAAATAAGTTTTCTTGAAAAACAATGCTTCAGAATTCATAGCATCGAATTTATCGATTATTTTCAAGAACTAAGTGTTGTCAGCGGTTTTGATTTGTGCTTAGGTCCAAACACTGTTTCACTTTCGCTTTGCCCCAATAAGTGTATAGGAGAGTTGATTAAAATCAACTCCGAAAAAATGATCATTAAAAATGCAGAATTTGTTGATAACGCTGTTTTAAATCTTCTTGATAATGGGTGTATAAATATATCATAAGGTTTAATAAACCACCATCAACAATTCTGTTTTCTGATCTTAGTGATTTTGCAGGCATAGTCTAATCTTTTGAACAAAATACAAAATTGTACATCATATGTGGAGTGGCATTAATTTATTGCACGGCGATATCACAGTCGTAAAACGTATTGAGCAATTATATCATTCTAAATTAATAATCAAAGAACTGAAAGTACTGAAAAGCGCTAACCTAGCTTGGTTTTAAGAAAATTTACTGTGTGCAAGCGTAGGCGGAAATGAGCCTTATTGAAATTTTGGTTTATGTTTAATGAATATCAATTAAAAGTATCGAAGGCCAGATTTCTTTAAATATATGTTACTTTCTGAAGATGATGTGAATTAAAGCTGAACACGACTTGTATATGGATACTTGCCTGAAAAAAGATATGTTAAAATCACAAATTATACCTTTTGAACAGTAATTTATCACAGTTTTTGACATTTTCTTGCAAAAATCGATTTTATTTTTCTATACTTTAGCTTCTGAATACGCACTATATTTTTTCATAACTGCATAGCATACCGTGCTGATGTACGTAAGCCCCGCAAACCAATCGTATCTACTCGGCCATTTCCGTCACCCAGATAACTGGTTCCCTATACCTCTTACCAGTTTAAATTATGTATATTTCTGCTCATAGAGGGCAGTTATTCCTTGCACCGGAAATAGAAGTCTAACGACAATAAAGCGCTGAGCTATGCTTAGCGCTTTAAAAAAGGAATTAAAATTGTGATCAAGAAAATGTTGGCACCTCAAACCTCACCTACAGCCCTCATGACAAGCGTGGTCCATTAAGTGAATTGACTTTTAGATCCCCCTTATAGTTTTACATGCCCCTTACTAATATAAAACAGGTTAATGAATAGTATATAACTAACATTCAAAGATATACATGATCTGTACTCAAGGCAGAAGAAGAGAGAGAGGCGCCTTGTAAGCAAGTTGAACGAGGACGGCTGGACGAGGCGGCGCCTAGACAATTCGTACCTCGTACCTAGTGTCACCAGGACCACTATCACCTATCATTTTTAGACACATAAATACGAGTGTTCATTTTGTATTGGGGGTACCATGTTATATATTATACCCTAATTTCTGTACGTAAATATAGTATGGTACGTATAGCAAAACACAAATGTATCAATTGCAAGAAGTGAGAATGTGGTGCTTTGTTAATAATTAAATAAAGTGCACGTGTAACTGTTCGCTCTTTTCTCGAGGTCAATCTGTGGAGTGACACGGCAAAAAGGAAAGGAAAATAGACCCACAATTCAAAGCCGTCGTCACGTGATGTAGTGGTGTTCCCCATATTTTTAAATGGAAGATGATTATGGAATATTTGTAACATATCACTCATTATTCTGAGTAAGCGCCCGTAAACTGATTCATGAGATATCGCATTATACACATGAATTTATAATGGTTTTCTCTTTCGTTTACTAATATACCAACACATTGATACACTTAACCCCCCAACCCCTCCTAACAATGAGAAAAGCAACAAAAACAAAACGAAACAAAACAAAAACAAATAAACAAATCTTAAGAGAAGATTATTACGACCAAATCAAATCAATTCATGGATACGTGCCTTTTTATGCTGATAGATTGCATTGAGGTGCATAAATATTAACTGTGTCGCTTGGTTGAATTTTTGTGCTTATCCATTTCTTATACTATAAATATTAATTATCTTCCGTATTAAATTCGATTCTTTAGCTGTTATGGAAAACACATTATACTATAACAAATACCACAAATACATTGCTGTGAACAAATGACATTTTGCTCACCATAAATAATTTACAGCAATGTTATTTTCTATTTATAGTTATTGCATTGATTTATTTTAGTTATTACAATAATTGATAAGAGAGAGAGAGAGAGAGAGAGAGAGAGAGACAGAGAGAGAGAGACAGAGAGAGAGAGAGACAGAGAGAGAGACAGACAGAGAGAGAGACAGACAGACAGACAGACATTTGAATTTGGAACTAAATAAAGCATGTACTGATGTTTTTAGAGAGCCGCTTATTCAACTAAACCAGACGAGAAAACAACTTAGATCTCTTGTGTGAAGAAGCTCTTTCCTGTTTTATGGGCCGTAATAATGTGTTAGAGACACATTGTGGTAGATACAATGGATGCAGGTCGATGTTCAAATCTGACTCATCCTTCCTCATACTACATGTTACTTCCTTATTTCGCTCAGAGATTATCAAAATATTTGACAGTTAAAGACAAACCACTTATACTATATATTTAGTTTCAGTTTCAAGTTTATTTTTTTAACTCACCAGTTGCTTTTAATATATATATGTTATATTTATTATACATGTATATATTTATATTTATATTTTGTATAGCTGCCTGTGTAAATGTGCGTTTCTTTTCTTTTTTTTCTTTTTTGCACAGTATTGCCTATATTGTTCTCCAAGTGCAGTGTCATTGCCGCTCTCTCTCTCTCTCTCTCTCTCTCTCTCTCTCTCTCTCTCTCTCTCTCTCTCTCTATCAATCAATCATTCAATCAACCCATCCCTTTTTATAAATATCTCTTGTTTTCTTTCTACAACATACATGCAGTACCCCATTACTGATTTTTCGAAAGATAAATTGTGGGATTGGATCTTCATTGTGAGCAAGCTATTCCCTGGCCTATAGCTGCAACTGTTCCTTTATGGCATTATGATAAAATGAATATTTGAAGGAGTTTGCCAGAAGTTAAGAAAAGAAAAGAAAGAGTAACAACTGTACGGCTTTGAAATTTAATAATATACATCATAACATATAGCACAATAATGCTATCATTGGTGCTATTTTTTTTATATTTTTTTTTAAGGGAATTTGTTGTGCCAATCTCCTTTTGTAATACTTCAAATATATTGCAAAAGTTAGTGCAAAATTAAATTCAGATGACACGTAAGCGCAATTTTAGCAATTTGCACAATGAAGGCATGAAATCAGACATAAGAGTAAGAAAATAAGAGTATTCATGGTATCATAACACACAAATTGTATTCTTTATCAAATCATAAAATGAATAATTATCTCAACGAGCTGAACTACTTTCTGTTCAGGAGGGGGTTTTTTGGTCGCCATTTTTGATCGAGGAAACTGAGTAATAAGAGAGGGATGAATGGCCATGCACGTACCTACTTTATAAAGTCGTGAAATATATCAACATTTTAGAATTTATTTTAGTCGATAAATACGGTTGGCAATACATGTATTCAATAAAGATTAAGGACTACTCTAAATAAGAATATACATAAACGTGCAATAACTTATATATAAGATATATAATTTAACTTCCGTATTGATATTATATGCAGATGAAGAGTTGTGTTTCAAAATCATTAAAAAATAAATACTTTTTACTTACCGCTTTAGACTTGTTAAAGACACACTTGTTACTTGTAGAACAGAGGTAGAGGTTATTCGAGATTTTGTAGCGCAGTTAGGTCAGGGTTTTCTTTCCGTACACCAAAGTCTGTTGGTCGGAAGTTTGTATGGTCACGTGACTTTAACAAGTACAGTCTGTATACGGAAACTGCTTGTATAAATAATAAGTTGATGATAAACAGCTAAAGATTAAGTACAGCAGTACTCTCATTTTTTTAAACAAGCTGGATTTGTATATATTTTGATTTCTTTTTTGGCAATTTTTACGGGGGCTTGATTTTACTAGGGGATAGGGTGTTGTTAATATTTTATTTAACGCTTATAAATTTCCTCGTTTAAGCATAGGTGATCAATTTCCCTCGTTGCTTTTCTTTTTAGGTTTTATCCCTAAATAAGGTCAAAGACGGACTATTACCTTTTTTTGAAATCTTCCAATATAAAAGTTGACGCACACAAACACTCCATTATTATCTACAGTATGTATGTTTGTTTACATGTAGTCTCTCTCTCTCTCTCTCTCTCTCTCTCTCTCTCTCTCTCTCTCAGCAGGACATGTTATAATGATGTTCTTATTTGTTTGATATATATTGTGGTTAGGTTAGCAAATAAAACGCATGCTTAATCAGACACATTTATCTCGGACTATTGTTAAGACTGATGTATTTGTCTGATAATTTGTTTTGACTTTTTTTAATTAGAATCAAAACAATTCCCCGGGGGATGGGGTGGGGGTATGATTTTGATTCTCAGTGAATTTTGTTTTACAATGGACGGACAGCTCAATATAGTCAATAAGATCAAACAACGTGATCTGGATTTGGACGTTAAGTGTGTAGTAGATGAGATTTTGATTAAAAAGTAATAAATGAAAATATAATATAAATGTAAATTAATAAAAGTTTATCAAATTAAAATAAATAAATTCTAATTCTTTCTTTTACTATTAAGTTTGTGCTTTCTACCACTTTAGATCGACACACATACACTCAAACATTTTACATTTGTGACAGTGGGTTGTCCCAAAGATCAACAAGTCCACTTAAGGGTTCTTCATTTATTCAGATACATGTATAGGGATTAAAGGATTAAACCCTGTAATATAACTAATAGATATCAGCATAAAAATGATCAATGTTTACAATAAGTTTCAGCATAAAAATATACAACCATATTTAAATATATATTCATGAAATGCATTACTGCTCAGAGTTCACTAATCAAACTATTTGTAAAGAAGGATAACTATGAGTATAATGCATAATTCTTACAGTGTCAAGAAGAGTTACTGCTCTTGAACACAATTTACAAAAATATAGAAATATGTTCTACATCATTATCAATATCAATATTTGATTAAATAAAAATAAGTTTTTAATGTAGCTCCTTTGTAGATTACATTATATCATGATACATATAATAAACATAAAAATATAACTTTGCAACGATCACCTGTTTGTGGAACAATGTTTCACAATTCTGATCACTCTGATAATGGTAGTACTCTCTAACTACAAGTATTCAATATGGTAACAATAACTAACTTTTCACATATATTAGAAATGAAATACTATAGCTTAGATATCAAAACTATGAGTTACTGGGATAATTTATAAAATACATTCTTTCATAAATAAGGTATTGTAACCTCAAAAAGTAGAATTAGCTAATGGGCTAATATCTTGCTTCAATAGCATTAAAACCATGGATTTTGCTCAGATGTTTTCCCACAATAGAGAGCCTATTTGTTTTGTATTTGTTGGTTGCTTAATAATTATTTTTTGTTTACTATTGACAGGTTCATAGATTTTTATACAAACCTGGTTGACTTTAAAAGGAGGTTTAACAAATAAAACTAAGTCCATATTTTAATATTACCAGTGCCATCCTCATTCATTCTTTATGTTCCTTATTTACTTTAACAACAATCAATATCAGCAAGCGATCATCTAACTTTCTTAGACTTATAATGGCAACGTTTCTCCAGTAGTATTGTTAAACTATATTTTAATAAAGAAAACAGTTAATTATCAGATCTACTTTAAGGATGGCCAATAAATCCACCCTCAGATCTACCTCAAATATTCAGATACAAATTGTTAAGCTATAAACTATAATTTGGTAAAGAAAACATCCATATACTTTACCTTTGGATGAGTTTCTATATTTTTATATGAAGCTCTTTTTTTAAAGGAGATCAATATAGTCTTAAAATGGTCCCAACCATTGAGCCCTCTTAATACGGGTTGTGACACCTTGTTGGATTCACTGTAGAATTAGTGTTACAGCGTTGGGGGTTAATAATTGATATCATGCTAGGGTAATTATTCAATGGTGGATCTAAAGATAAATGTAGATAGGGGAGTGTGAACAAACAATACAAAGTTTTATATGTCATTTGTGTTGTTTATTTGTTAATGATGGGTACTCTCTATAACCATGAACATCTAATATTACAATAACATCATAACAGTAGATACATAACTGTTCTAAAGCTATGTTAATGAATTGTTATTACCTTTAACTCTGATTCACTGGGAACAATGCTTCATGTTACAAGATTGTTAATGATTATTATTGACCTTAACTACTTTTCACTGGGAATAATGCTTCATGTCCAGATTCAGTGAAAGAGCCAGATCTCAAATACTGCAATGACTATTCCCAGGTCTGCAAACAAGGGGTAAGTTGTTATTACAAAGACATTCTCTGGTCTGCCAGCAAGGGACACGTTTGATATTACAAAGACATTCTCTTGACTGCAAACAAGGGGTAAGTTGTTATTACAAAGACATTCTCTTGACTGCCAACAAGAGGTAAGTTGTTATTACAATGACATTCTCTTGACTGCAAACAAGGGGTAAGTTGTTATTACAAAGACATTCTCTGGTCTGCCAGCAAGGGACACGTTTGATATTACAAAGAAATTCTCTTGACTGCAAACAAAGGGTAAGTTTGTTATTACAATGATTTCTGCAAGAGCAAGTTTCAAATACAATTCTACAGAATTTGAGTGTAAAATCACAAGAAGCAATCATCAAGGCTTTTGTTTTTCAGAAGTCGTTAGCTGTATGGTTTTGCAAATTAAAGGAAGCTACTAACAATAATAAAATTATTATAATAATATTAATGGTTTCTTTTCAGTTTTGCACAGGCTCCCTGTGTCTGAAGGTCGGAACACCAGAAGATGGGATAACTCCAGGTGATTGGGAGGAATGCTTTGTTACACTGCCTGGTGATCTGACAGTACAACAAAAGGAACAGCTGTGTTACTTAGCCTGTAGTAAGTATTATTGTCTAATCTGTAGTATTATAGACAAGTTGTCTAATGTGTAGTAAGTGTTATTGTCTAATCTAAAGTATTATAGACAAATTGTCTGACAGTACAACAAAAGGAACAGCTGTGTTACTTAGTATGTAGTAAGTATTGTTGTCTAATCTATAGTATTATAGACAAATTGTCTGACAGTACAACAAAAGGAACAGCTGTGTTACTTCGCCTGTAGTAAGTATTGTTGTCTAATCTATAGTATTATAGACAAATTGTCTGACAGTACAACAAAAGGAACAGCTGTGTTACTTCGCCTGTAGTAAGTATTGTTGTCTAATCTATAGTATTATAGACAAATTGTCTGACAGTACAACAAAAGGAACAGCTGTGTTACTTCGCCTGTAGTAAGTATTGTAGACAAGTTGTCTAATCTGTAGTAAGTATTATAGACAAGTTGTCTAATATGTAGTATTATAGACAAGTTATCTAATATGTAGTAAGTATTGTAGACAGGTTGTCTAATCTGTATTATTATAGACAAGTTGTCTAATCTGTTGTAAGTATTATAGACAAATTGTCTAATCTGTAGTATTTTAGACAAAATACTTATTCTAAATATATATCTTGTATAATCAGCAGTCATAAAAGCACTGTGAAAAAGTGCAACACTACCGCGTTGTAAACAGTTTCTTGTGATCGTTAACTAAGCCAGAATTTCCTCAGACAAAGACAATGTAATTTTAAGAACGATGTTTATTACTTTTAGTCCTGATATTACAGTTAGTTGATAAGCTGTTAGTAGTTAATAATTCTGAAATAAAAGTTAAAATTATTATATAAATGTTTGTCTATACAGATCCTGTACAAAACGGTAGTATGTGGGTCAAAGGGTTGGACTAATACCCCAAATACACAGAAGTACAAAGACTGATTTTATAAATATTGTCATAAGGCTAACACAATCAAGAAACATTTATTTGTAAAAGGTATAAATACAAAATAGACTAAATTTTACATTACTACAAATAAGATAACTTTTTTTTAAACTCTAAAAGACTGTTACATTATTTTCTTTGCCATTTGGCACATAGCTAGTAATTACACAAAAAACTTTAAGGAAAGAACTGCGAACGCTAACGCCCGTTTCCTGCCTACATTTTACATCCAAATATTTCGGAATTTCTGTCAGATATTAAAAAACTAAGTTTTCTAATAAAAAATATAATCAAATCCTAATCAATTAATATAAAAATAAAATTTGTAATCAAATTAATTATCTTTAAACAAAAGTTTTGCTAACGCGGGGCTTTAAAAAAATTTAATTGAAATCGGTCACTATGAGTGAGTAAAATATTTTTTAGCGGCCAATATGTGCATAAAAACTTAATAATAACATATTTACGATACGTATTAAAGTAAAATTTCATTTTAATTCTAATCTGTTAATAATTTTGAGATAATTTACAAAGCAAACTTCTTTTTTTTTAAATGTATTTCGGTCTGTAGACATATGTTCCCCCCCCCCCCCCCCCCGTGAAACAACAAACTGCTTGGTAAAAATGCTAAATAACAATAATTAAATCCCCTCAAAAGGAAATTTTGTTTCACGGGGGGGGGGGGGGATGTTTTGAAAACATTTTCTGTTTTCCGTTATTTTCTGTTATGAAATGAGCTATTTTAACCCAAAATACAAAGTTATGTATCTCTTTGTTTGTAATGACTAAATCATTTATATTTAATGAAAATATACATAAATGTTTACATTATAGTAAAAAAATAACATAGATTAGACAACTTTCAAAAAATTACTTTTAGTTAGGCGGCTAGACAATGCTTTCGTTCGCAGTCCTTTAACATCTTCATTAACAAACTTGTATCACACACTGTGAATAAACTTTTTTCCTTTTCATTTTTATACACACATGTTCCGAGTATTAGAAATGATTTTTTTTTAAAAATTAACTTTTAAAAAATTATATCATTATACCCTAGTTTTTTGTTCAGGGGACTGTACATTTAGCAAGGATAAAAACTCCCACTTAATATCAAAACGTTGCATTTTCCCAATCCATTGGCCCCAGTCACAGTACCAAAAAATGGGTGTGAGAGGCCTTGACAAGTTGTAGTTCATGCTGTAGATCAATCTTGTAAATCAATCTTGTTAATTTTTGTCTGTTTTGCCATAGTGTGATTAATATGTTGGAGTCTTTCAACAGAAAAGAAGAATGACTCTGATGATACATGCTATGCCACAAACCAGAACCTGGACAGTTCTAATGCCCTGTATGCTCTCCTACAAGATGTCAACCAGCGGAAACAGTCCAGCGGCGGAATCAAACTGGCAGCCGGTAAGAAATTTGTCTGAAACCCCAGGTGAAATATATATTGTCTCCCTGTAAGAAATACTGTGGAATCATTAGACTTACTTGTGGTTCAGTTTTTGTGGTATTCGTTAATAGCTGTCACCCACGAATCAGAGTTTGCATCCTCGACGAAAACTAATTATAAAAGATTTATTTTTCCTACTGAAACTATAAACCGATGCATCCACAATACTACATCCCCACAAATAAAACAAACCCACAGTCCCTGGAAATTGGCCTCACAAAATTAAATGATTCCATAGTATGACACACGTATGCAGAAATAAGTTGCCTGTCTGGTTGTTACTTTTAACACAAGTCAAAACTTAACCTGCTTCTCTTTAGAAGGAGGGAATCAAGTAAATGATTAGACCTGTCAACACTTTTATATTTTGCTGTTCTCGGAAAGTAAACAAACCAAACCTACCCAATCAAAATCCTAGTCTTAATCCTCGGTCCTGCATAAAAAAAGCTCCTGTAGGATTCATCCATAGTTGGGAAATATTTGATAGACAAATTAAGATTTGAAAATGAAATTAAATACTATTAAATTTATGATACAGATTCACCATGTAGTAATTTTAAGCTCACCTAAATCGTTGGTTCGGGTGAGCTCTTCTGATCACACCCATCCATCTGTATGTCAGTCTGTCCGTTCGTCTCTAAGATTTTCTTATTTTTGAATCCTTCTCAAGAACCACTAGGCCAAATTATACCAAACTTAGTACAAAGCATCCTTCTCGGAAGGGAATTTCAAATTGTTTAAAGAAAGCAAATAAAAGGAGATGCATGAATTGGTTTAAAAAGCTTCTGCTTAAGAACCACTGCAACAGAAATGCCAATATTTACAAAGAAACTTGTACATACTAGTATAGTGAAGACTCTACATTGTAAAATCCTGACCCCCGAACAAATAATGGGGCCTAAGAGGGGTTCAAAGTTTGACATAGAAATATAAAAGGAAATTGTTTTAAAATCTTCTTCTCAAGAACTATGATGCTACAATTTAAGAGATTACTATGCAAGCATCCTGATATGATAAAGGTTCTAAATTGTTCAAATCGTGGGGTCCCAATAAAAATTTAAAGTGTAACTTAGAAATATATAGGGAAATCGTTGAAAAACTGATATAGAATGATACATCCTCAAATAATGTAGGTTCTTAATTGTTCAAATCGAGACCCTATACCAATACTGGAGTCCCAATAAGGGTTTAAAATTTAACTTAGAAATGTATAGGCTTAGGGAAGATGTCGAAGAACAGATATAAAACTATACAAAAACTGTTGGTCTGTTGAGATATGTAGCCCATGGGCCTCTTTATCCCACAGTTTCACAACTTATGTGTTGATTTTCTATGATCTAGGTTCCCCCTGTAACAATTACCAAGGTTACTGTGATGTGTTTTCTCGTTGCCGTGGCGTTGATAATGAAGGACCACTACAACGACTGAAGAACTTGATATTTAACGAAAAAACGCTTGCCAATATAAAGAACTGGATTATTGTAAGTCATGCTGAATTATTGTAAGTCATGATGGATTATTGTAAGTCATGCTAGATTATTGTAGGTCATGCTGGATTATTTGTAAGTCATGCTGGATTATTGTAAGACATGCCGGGTTATTGTAAGTCATACTGGGTTATTGTTGGTCATGGTGGATTATTGTAAGTCATGGTGGATTATTGTAAGTCATGCTGGATTATTGTAAGTTATGTTGGATTAATGTATGGCTTGGTGGGTTATTTTAAGTCATACTGGGTTATTTTAAGTCATACTTGATTATTGTAAGTCATGGTGGATTATTGTAAGTCATGGTGGATTATTGTAAGTCATGCTTGATTATTGTAAGTGAGGGTAGATTATTGTAAGTCATGATGGATTAGTGTAAGTCATACTGAGTTATTGTAGGTCATGCTGGGTTATTGTAAGTCAGACTGGATTATTGTAAGTCATACTGACTTATTGAAGGGTAGCACTAAAAATAATTGTTTTCCCTTGGACTGAAATGTCACACTTTCATTGGTTTAAATATAGCATGCGATTGCCTCATATATCTTTATGTTTCTTTGATCAGAATTAATATTTGGCAATATAGATGTTATTGACTGACATTTCGCCTTGTCATTTCAACATTTCATATTATTATTAAATATTGATAATTTTGAAAAAGTTTACATGTAAGTAACAAAATTGGACAAGATGTTAGGCAACTTGTATCCATGGGTTTGCGTCAATCATCACTTTTTGTGAATAAATGTGTCACTTGATTGTCCTCGCGGAAAACAAGACACTTATTAGCTTCGCCTCACCACCTATGAGATTGATCAACCCGATATATTTCTGTAGTCAGTCAGTAACAATACTAATAAGTAAAAATGTCTGGCCAATATGAACAAGATCTTGATAATGGTAGGTAACAGTAAAATAAAATTATGTCTAATATCAAAAACTGAGTTATTGTAAGATAAAAGGGTTTATCTTCTGTGTCATATGCAATATAGTGAGAATGATGATGGCTGATCTACTGATAGCAGTGTGATATATGAATATATAAATGTAATGTTGTAGGAATATTGGTGGGCTGTGTTACTGATGACTATAGGCCTTATCCTGTTTATGGGATTCTGTGCTGTATCTAACATGTTATACTGTAAATAACTTGTGTTATATATATAGTGTAATGTTGTAGGAATATTGGTGGGCCGTCTTACTGATGGCTATAGGACTTATCCTGTTTACGGGATTCTGTGCTGTATCTAACATGTTATACTGTAAATAACTTGTGTTATATATATAATGTAATGTTGTAGGAATATTGGTGGGCCGTCTTACTGATGGCTATAGGACTTATCCTGTTTATGGGATTCTGTGCTGTATCTAACATGTTATACTGTAAATAACTTGTGTTATATATATAGTGTACTGTTGTAGGAATATTGGTGGGCTGTCTTACTGATGGCTATAGGCCTTATCCTGTTTATGGGATTGTTCATCTTGTTCTGTGCTGTATCTAACATGTTACACTGTAAATAACTTGTGTTATATATATAAAATGTAATGTTGTAGGAATATTGGTGGGCTGTGTTACTGATGGCTATAGGCCTTATCCTGTTTATGGGATTCTGTGCTGTATCTAACATGTTATACTGTAAATAACTTGTGTTATATAATGTAATGTTGTAGGAATACTGGTGGGCCGTCTTACTGATGGCCATAGGCCTTATCCTGTTTATGGGATTCTGTGCTGTATCTAACATGTTATACTGTAAATAACTTGTGTTATATATATAATGTAATGTTGTAGGAATATTGGTGGGCTGTCTTACTGATGGCTATAGGCCTTATCCTGTTTATGGGATTTTTCATCAAGTTCTGTGCCGTGCACACACCCAGCTCAAACCCTAACGCCAAACCAGCCTTGAAATTGACGGACACACTGAGGCGACGACGTCGTCAGCCAGAGCAACAGTACCGGGCACAGGTAGGGTGGTCAATGACCTTGACATAGTTATTTGAGGATAGATAAGGACAAACAGGAGTGGAGTGGTTAATGTCCAAGGTTGTACTTATATTACAGATAAAATCAGATTTTATTATCAATTTTAGTGTATCTGGGCTAACGAAATTTGTGCTGTACAACGAATGGTAAAACTATAGTTGTGATCAACAACTGATTAGATTGACAGAGTAATGATGATAGACAGAAAATGTTAGACTCTGTAGGTGTTGGGTTAATGAAGTGAGTGGATACATCATTGGCAGAGTCACGACTAGTCACAAGTTTAACTGTTGGTGTACAACACTGTCTTGTAAACATGGACGTAGTCAGGTATTACTAAACTAATTACAGATTATGCATTTAAATGGCACATTGTATTCAAAGATCTTTTTTTTTTTGGTTTCGGTATTTGAATTTGAGAGACAAGTTTTTGTCATAGTCTTTGTATATATCAGTGTAATGTCATTATTCATTGTGTGTAAAGGTGCTTACATGGATGTGATTGACAGTTATCATCTTGTAATATAAAAGAATTATTAATTTTAAGTACATTGTTTAGTACAAGCTCCTTTTTTAGTACACACACCTTGTTTGGTACATACTCCTTGTTTAGGGTGATAAAGATATTTAAGTCCTTGTGTAAGTTTGTTATGACATAAATCCTTATGTAGGTTGTGAAAAACATGCATCCATATGAAAGGATGTTAGGTTATTTTTCGGGATTTAAAAAAAAAATCAGTCTTTATATAGATTAGAAGATTGTGCTTTAAAAAGGATGTTTAGGACCATACTCCTAATGTAGGATGTTTACGACCTTAGTCCTGGTGTAGGATGCTTAGGACCATAGTCCTAGCAAAGGATGTTAAGAACCTGAGTCCTAGTGTAGGATGTTTAGGATCTTTTTCCTAGTGTAGGATGTTTAGGACCATAGTCCTAGTGTAGGAAGTAAAGGACCTAAGTCCTAGTGTAGGATTTTAAGGACCTTAGTCCTAGTGTAGAATGTTTAGAACCTTAGTGCTAGTGTAGGATGTTTAGGGCCCTAGTCCTAATGTAGGAAGTAAAGAACCTTAGTCCTAGTGTAGGATGTTTAGGACCTTGGTTCTTTAGTAATGAGAGATATATTTGCGGACTCAAGGGTAAGATGGGAGATGATTATTTATCGCATTAATTTTCTTAATGGTCATTAATGGGTAATGAGGTTGATTTGCCTTCCAGTCTCATTTTTATAAAATTTTATCTTTCTTATATGCTTAACTAACTGTGTAATGCACTAACAATGGTGTTTTTCACTCATAAACTGCTAACACTGTTGTGGATCATACTGCTACTCAATTACTAACAGTCAATATCAAACTAAAACCTTTCTCCTGACATCTTGTTCAAGTATTCATTAAGACTCAAGTTATGGTTTTTGGAGATTTATTAAATAAAACCTTAAATAATTAATGAAAAGAGAATGATTACTATGTAAGAACTAAGTGCTATTAGAGTTACATGTATTTGTAACTTTAATATACTGTACTAGTGGCATAATAAGCTATTTTTTTTTAAATAGTATATTTGTACATATACTTTGCCTTTTTAAGTTTCTAATAAGGGGTTACATTTTAAAGTCTTCATACTTTTATGAACTTTTATAATCTTCTTAACTTTTTAGCTCACCTGAGCTGAAAACTCAAGTGAGCTATTCTGATCACATTTTGTCTGTCGTCCGTCTGTCCGTCTGTCTGTCTGTCCGTCTGTCCGTAAACTTTTCACATTTTCAACATCTTCTCAAGAACTACCGGGCCAATTTCAACCAAACTTGGCACAAATCATCCTTAGGCAAAGGGGATTCAAAGTTGTGAAAATTAAGGGCCACACTCGTTTTTATGGGGAGATAATTAGAAATTAATGAAAAATTTCGAGAAATTTTCAAAAATCTTCTTCTCAAGAACCAGAAAGCCAGGAAAGCTGAAACTTGTGTGGAAGCATCCCCAGGTAGTGTAGATTCAAAGTTGTGAAATTCATGACCCCCGGGGGTAGGGTGGGGCAACAATGGGGGGTCGAAGTTTTACAAAGGAATATATAGAGTAAATCTTTAAAAATCTTCTTCTCAGAAACTAATCAGCCAGGAAAGCTGAAACTTGTGTGGAAGCATCCCCAGGTAGTGTAGATTCAAAGTTGTGAAATTCATGACCCCCAGGGGTAGGGCGGGGCACAATGGGGGGTCAAAGTTGTACATAGGAATATATAGAGTAAATATTTAAAAATCTTCTTCTCAGAAACTAATCAGCCAGGAAAGCTGAAACTTGTGTGGAAGCATCCTCAGGTAGTGTAGATTCAAAGTTGTGAAATTCATGACCCCCGGGGGTAGGGTGGGGCACAATGGGGGGTCGAAGTTGTACATAGGAATATATAGAGTAAATCTTTAAAAATCTTCTTCTCAGAAACTAATCAGCCAGGAAAGCTGAAACTTGTGTGGAAGCATCCTGAGGTAGTGTAGATTCAAAGTTGTGAAAATCATGACCCCCAGGGGTAGGATGGGGCACAATGGGGGGTCGAAGTTGTATATAGGAATATATAGAGTAAATCTTTAAAATTCTTCTTCTCAGAAACTAAACAGCCAGGAAAGCTGAAACTTGTGTGGAAGCATCCTCAGGTAGTGTAGATTCAAAGTTGTGAAAATCATGACCCCCAGGGGTAGGGTGAGGCCACATTGGGGGGGAGGGTTGTTAAAGTTTTACAAAGGAATATATAGAGTAAATCTTTGAAAATCCTCTTTCAAAAACTAATCAGCCAGGAAAGCTGAAACTTGTGTGGAAGTATCCTCAGGTAGTGTAGATTCAAATTTGTGAAAATCATGACCCCCTGGGGTAGGGTGGGGCCACAATGGGGTGGTCGAAGTTTTACATAGGAATATATAGAGTAAATCTTTAAAATTCTTCTTCTCAGAAAATATTCAGCCATGAAAGCTGACACTTGTGTGGAAGCATCCTCAGGCAGTGTAGATTCAAAGTTGTGAAAATCATGATCCCTGGGGCTAGGGTGAGGCCACATTGGGGGGGGGTGTTAAAGTTTTACATAGGAATATATAGAGTAAATCTTTAAAAATCATCTTCTCAGAAACTAATCAGCCAGGAAAGCTGAAACTTATGTGGAAGCATCCTCAGGTAGTGCAGATTTAAAGTTGTGAAAATCATGATCCCTGGGGGTAGGATGGGGCACAATGGAGGGTCGAAGTTTTACATAGGAATATATAGAGTAAATCTTTAAAATTCTTCTTCTCAGAAACTAAACAGCCAGGAAAGCTGAAACTTGTGTTGAAGTATCCTCAGGTAGTGTAGATTCAAAGTTGTGAAAACATGATCCCTTGGGGTAGGGTGAGGCCACATTGGGGGGGGGGATGTTAAAGTTTTACAAAAGAATATATAGAGTAAATATTTTAAAATCTTCTTCTCAGAAACTAATCAGCCAGATGATTCTTTATAATTGTTAAGACTTTGGCTCCAGGACAATTCTTCGGCCACATAAGAAGGTTCAGAGTTTGATGTAGCTTAATATCCCATATTTAAACAATTGTAAAGGATCTTTTTGAGGACTGCAATACTCAACATGTGATTTGACTATAAAATCATCCTGTTAGAAAAGGGACTAATGATTATAAACATAAGAATATCCAGGGGGGGGGGGGGGAATAGATTTTATTTTTACAGGATCTACATGTTTTATTGTACATTGTCCAGATTGTTTGTATTATGACTTCATTAAGCTGATTTTATCATACCCATTGTTCCTCAGGTGAGCGATGTGGCCCATGGGCCTCTTGTTTTCATAACTATTGCTGTCCTTAATCATTTAACTGTTCCCCAGCATAACTGTTTTCACCAAATCAGCCACGGAATACCTATTCATAGATTTAATGTAGGGAGGCTGTGTTGTCATCAAGTCAATCATTAGATTTTCTTAAAATATTTCAGTATTAAGACAGGCTATCTATTCAGATATTTAATGTCTTTTAACGAGGCTATGTGGTAATCAAGTCAACCATCAATATACTTTTTTTCTTCAAATTATTTGTTAATAAATGTATAACTTTTTATACAGTGAGGAAAAAGTTCATAAATTTTAACCTTGAAATTATTATTTGTGTTAGTTTCTATATCTTTACAGCACTTGTTCTAAAATAGATTTAATAAATATAATAGTCTGCTTAAAAGAAGCCACAACAATCCAAGTCTCAGTTCAAGTGTTTCTTATTAACCAAACATTTCTATCATTATTTAAGTAATAAGGAATCTTTCGTTGAATATTATGAAGTGATAATTTTGGTCGGGGCGTAATCAAATCTATCATAAAGCCGGAAGGGCTTTATGATAGATTTGATCACGCCCTGACCGAAATTATCACCCCATGATATTCAAAGAATGATACCTTATTACTTTTATTAACATAATTTTTAACCATCGCACGATTAAATATTTGAATATTAATAAGCAAATCCAGCTGGCGCCTCAATTTGGCGTCATTTGAAGTTATGGGTTATATAGTACAAAATCGATATCTAGTGTTATCACAGGCAAGACACTGTAAAATGTATATTTAAAAAAATAAGATATATCCTTAAAATCAAAGAGGAATTCTGTTGCAAAATTATTAATACTGTTTTTTTTTAACTTAGCAGTCAAATAAATTGTTGAAGGAACCCTAAAGAGCATTTCAAAATTATTGATATGGTTGTAATGTTTTGGCAAAAATTGATTGTAGTATCAAATTTTCATTTTTTATAATTTTAATGAGACCGATTTGGTTCGGTTTTTAGTGTAATCACCACAATTTCAAAACTCTTCATTTCTTTACCGTAAGTTATTTACACCAACTCTTGTTAATTTCAAGGTTTCAAGAAAATCTACAATCTTCTGATTCGTTTTATGAATCAGAAAATAAAGGTGCATTTAATTAAAGCAAAAAGAAAATTATCAATTTCAGCACTACGAAGAAAACACTACATAATGTAAATTTTGATATGTGATTAGTAATATCATTTTCTACCTTACTGTAAAATTTACTAAATTCTAACGTCTGGTTTTTAGTGGTGGTCATCTAAGAATATCAAAACACAGCAAAGTGTACATGTGTACTCATTTCATGTTAATCTCTCGTGAAAAGTTTTCATGTGAAAGTCATGCGAAGCTACATTCAATAAAATCATTGTTAAATTAACCTTTATAAAATAACATTGTCTATGAACAAAATAAAAAAAAAACACCAGAGCAAACAATAGACAGAATGTAAAAAGGATTACTAGTATTTTCGCCCAGTGATTTTTAATTTTATTTGCTCTTCTACACTAGTTTCACCCCGTCTGTAATTCGTCCAATCATCACCCCGTCTGTATTTCGTCCAATCACCACCCCGTCTGTAATTCGTCCAATCATCACGTCATCTGTAATTCGTCCAATCATCACGCCGTCTGTAATTCGTCCAATCATCACGCCGTCTGTAATTCGTCCAATCACCACCCCGTCTGTAATTCGTCCAATCATAACGTCGTCTGTAATTCGTCCAATCATCACCCCGTCTGTAATTCGTCTAATCAGCACGTCATCTGTAATTCGTCCAATCATCACGTCGTCTGTAATTCGTCCAATCATCATGTCGTCTGTAATTTGTCCAATCCTCACGCCGTCTGTAATTCGTCCAATCATCACGCCGTCTGTAATTCGTCCAATCATCACGTCGTCTGTAATTCGTCCAATCATCACGCCGTCTGTAATTCATCCAATCATCACGTCGTCTGTAATTCGTCCAATCATCACGTCATCTGTAATTCGTCCAATCATCACGTCGTCTGTAATTCGTCCAATCATCACGCCGTCTGTAATTCGTCCAATCATCATGCCGTCTGTAATTCGTCCAATCATCACGTCGTCTATAATTCGTCCAATCATCACGTCGTCTGTAATTTGTCCAATCATCACGCCGTCTGTAATTCGTCCAATCATCATGCCGTTTGTAATTCGTCCAATCAACACGCCGTCTGTAATTCGTCCAATCAGAGTTGTGTGATAGGTATTCTTTCTTATTAATACAGTTATTCGAAAGATTTTTAAATTTGCCCAGTCTTAAATTCACTCATTGGCAACGAGGATAAAAAGGACGAACATAAAACTGAAGCGTTTATTTCACTTAATACTAGTAACTGAATTTTTAGCAATGAAACACATGATATGACGCTGTCTGTCTGTGTTTTGTAGAACCACGACACTCAATATCCTTTGATAGTTGTAAGTATTTATATCCTGTCAAAGGCAAATCTGTATGTGTGAATAAACCTCCATATATCCTAGAGCTGCACATCAGCGAAATCTCACAGCCAGTCTAAAAACAACACTCCAGACTGGAACCAACTTACATAGCCCATGTCCATAACATCAGAACCATATTTCCCCTGCTTTCTTTTACATGTACTTTAATAGCAAGATGACATCTGAAAAAAGTTCCAACTTATGTATGTTCTCACATTCATTTATTACCATTATATGTAAGCAAATAAGCGTTTTGGTATGAAGTGAAATTAGGCGACTAGCCGTGAGATTTGGTTGATGTCGGCCATTATCTATACAGAAACCTTACCAAATTTGTGTGCTTACAACTGCTGTCGTAGTTTGCACTAGTTAGATAACTTTTTAATGTCTAGTCTAATTGTACTTACTTATTATCTTTTGTAATGAAGAAGTCAGACTTGGTTATAATAAAAGAACACATGATTTAGGATGAGTATATCATGAGTTGCACCTCAGTAATATGCTCAGTTACACAACAAATAAAGGCGAGAGAAACAAAATATTAATTAAAACAAATGCAACGCAAAAAGTTCTAAATGATTAGTTTAACATATAGATATGTGTAATTAGGAATCGTTTTATCCATGTTACATTTATGTCTCCTTTCCCAGCAACACTCGCTAGCAGCTGGCTAACAGCTCCAAAATGTTTGCACATACCTGCCTTCTTAATTCATATAACGCTTTCTTACACCTCCATAAACTGAATTGGTTTAGAATCATTTCCTTATAAGGAAGGTACACTCATTCACACATAACATTCAGATTTTTCAAACGTACTTGGCGTTCTTTTGTTTTCATTGAAAACCTGATGTAGATAGTAAAGGTTGTGCCATTGAAGATGTTGAACAAGAAAATGATAGATGCCATCATGTTTTGATATAGTACTAATCGGTTCTATATACTTTAGATGGATCTCTAACTTCATTGGTTGTATCTGCTGATCACTCGGTTCTCTATACTCTAGATGGATCTCTTACTTCATTGGTTGTATCTCCTGATCACTCGGTTCTCTATACTCTAGATGGATCTCTAACTTCATTGGTTGTATCTCCTGATCACTCGGTTCTCTATACTCTAGATGGATCTCTTACTTCATTGGTTGTATCTCCTGATCACTCGGTTCTCTATACTCTAGATGGATCTCTAACTTCATTGGTTGTATCTCCTGATCACTCGGTTCTCTATACTCTAGATGGATCTCTTACTTCATTGGTAGTATCGCCTGATGGTTTGTGGCAAATTGTACGTGTTCAGATATTGATGTGGTTTATATTTAAAACTTGTAAAGTTATATCTGGTTATGACCAATCGTTTAGGGATAGAAAGAAGATAAGTGGAAAGAAACTGTATTCCACATGCTATCATGGAACTACACAGACATGGTCATTAAGTAGAATGTTGTTTTCAGTTGGGAAATGTCTTCAAAGGGAACATTCACTGGCAGTGTGTAAGTTCCTGTCATTTGGTTGCATGTTAGAGATGAGCTGTTTACGTAATACACTTATTTCAGTAAACCCAATGACCAAGTTACATAAAGTTGTATATATTGAAAACAACCCTAAACGTTACCCTAATAGTATAACCAGTGTTTGTACTTAAAGGCATTACTTGATTATAAGATTTGTACACGTCTTCTGTAATTTTGTAATGAACTTCTGTATCAGACGAATTTTACGCTTAGAATTAGACGTAAACTTCAAAACTAAAGCTTCTACAGTTACGTATAGTATAAACACTTATTGTTAAAAACTGAATCAGATGCAGAGCCTTTTTTTTATAAGGTGAATTTTGCGACATAGTAATGTGTATGTCCTTTATTTACAAGCAACCAAGAGCAACATAAAAGATTTAGGGTAAACGTTTAGCCAATTTAGCCACACGCACGCTGCCGCTTCCATACTTTCTCGTTTACCCTTTTCGCCTCTTACACTACGGCATTTATAGTAATGGTGGTGGGTGCCAGATGCATTATGGGTATAACTAGATAACATCACGTGTTGTACTGGGTTTTGTTTTCCACCAAGTATTTAAGAATAAAGAATATAGGGGACTATTGAATTAAATATGAACAATCTGGGTTTTTTTTAATTTTTTTTTTTTGAAAAGTATGTGCGAAAATATGTTCGATTAATTTATAATTTATAATTAAAAAGATAAATGTCAGTGATTATTTGAATCTTATATTTTGAATAAATATTAAAGAATTTGTTCGTAATGTAATTTATATTCTGATAAGTGTGTGCGAGAGGGAAATTAGAAGTTGTAATTTATAGCATAACTAATCTACTCTTTCCTTGAAAAAAAAAAACGAACATTGAGATGCAGTTAGTTTAGTGTATTATACCATTTCTAAAGATACGATTCTAAGTTCTGTTTTATTGTATAAAGGTAAGATTTTAAATTGTGTTTTATTCTATAGTATGGTCAATAAATCTGCTATAAAGCTGATAGATAATTAATAATAATCTTTTTTTGGTTAAACAATGTTATAAATTAATGTTGGTCAACAAATGGTACATGTAAACGGGCACAGTTTGTCTTTTTAACAGATGTTTAACATCTTGTGGTAATTACAATTCAAAATGAGAACTTGCGTTGCACAAAAAGATCAATGTCATATGCCGAAAAATATTTCTAGAAGTGACGCTTTTGAAATTCGAATGATAATATTATGTGTTTGTACAATTGAAACAGTAGATTATTTGGAGATGTGTAATCATAACTAAGCAATTTAATTGCATGCACTTACTAATATTTTTTCTTCATTTTATAAAGACTAGTACAATTTGTTACGTTATATGTTTTGACGAATGGTATCTATACTGAGCCTTGTTTTTATTTCTTATTGTAGGGCCCATCGGGACCCCCGCCGCCATACTCAGCACACGGAGGCCCACCACAGGGGCACAGGAAGGGAGCAGGGGCTAAAGGCGGGAGATACAATAATTTAGAAATGCGCAAAGTTTGAACCATATATCATCTAAATTGAATTCATCGTATTTAATGGTTTTTTTAACGAATGTACACTAGAAGAACAACATTTCCATATGTGTTTTGAATGATGTAGTCCTTTGGTATTTTTGATAATATAACATTTGTTTTAAAGATACAGATCTGTGTTCATTTCTTTGTAAATCATTATGCAAACATAATTCCTATTATGAAAAACAATATGACGGGGTATTGGGGTTTCAATTGTTCATTATTTTTTAATAAATTATTTCCTTCTGTATTTTGGTAGAATGATATTACATTGAGGCATTTTTGATTGTTAAGGTCAGGCGACACGTTCCTCAATTTTATATAACTTTTTCCAGGAATTTGTTGATGGTTTACAACTATTTTGACAAGCTTTCTTGCAAAAAATTAGGGTTCCTTACAAGGCATTTCTACAAAATACTAGAGTATGCAATTTCCTATATAATCTTCTTGGAAATACACTCGAATTGCTGATGTAAAAATAAATACATATACAGCACAGCAAAATTCACTATAGAGGAACTCTATCTCGGCCGGAGCAGGGATTTGAACTCACGACCTTCAGAACATGTACGCTTCTGGCAGTGAGCGGCCACGGTTCTAACCACTCGGCCATCTAGACACATAACCACATGTAATTAAATTTTAATCATTTTTAAAATAATTATAAAATTAATAATTTTATTGGAACTCTCTATAACGAGGAGATACAAAAAAGATTCTCGAAGAACGTGTCGTCTGACCTTAATATTTTGGAGTTTTTGTGCTCATGCATACAGTGTTAGTTATTGTTTACTTCAGTTTGAATCATGTTATAAAATAAAAGGCTATACTAATCATTGTAATGTAAGCAAATGTACGTTAAAAATGTGATCCATTGTTTCAATCAAGGCAAATATCTTCGTTATTAATTGCACTAATAGTATAACTATGTTTAGATGATGGCCTATCGAGTTAATGTAAATCATTTATGCCCTTTCTTATGGATTAAAAATATCAGGTTTTTCCATTGTGTGCTATTGAACTGACTGGAGCAGAATGACCGCACCTTGGAATGTGACGTAACAATGGTATATGTATTCTATTGGTCGTTCTATTTCCTAGCATAATTTGTGTTAAAAGGTTCCAGCTTTTCGTGGACTCTATCTAACCATCATTTTCCTTTATTTATACATATCTTTGAAAGTGGGTTTTTGCCACTTAATTTGTAAACGTTTGTTTTAATTATTTTAACTCTGTCTATAAACCATTTTAAGTTGTTAACAGTTCTTTAAATATTTCTTACGTCTGTTTGTGTCTTTACTGAGTACAGTATACGTACATTTAAGGTACGTGACAAGTCCCTTACAGAATGCTAGTCACGTTATCATATCCTTGTCAACTTTCAGTAGCAGCACTGTAGGAGCACAAAGAACTGACACAAGTAGAAACTGCAATATATCCTCTATTTTAATTGTATGCTATTCAGAAATACATTTAACCAATTTTGATGATGTACAGGCGATATGTAACTACATTTTTTAACAATTGTTTTCACTTTATTTCCCCCTTTCTATTTATTTTATTTCTTTGCAACTGTAGCCTAAAGAAAAGGACTGGAATGTTTTGTTTGTTTTTTTACGCCTGGGTCGTCAAATGATTCTTCAATCGCCGTAAAAATAATACATGTTTGACCTCCTCTCCCAGAGTTTTAACTGTTTCATATATCCCTATGATGAAAGTCCCAGGACATCTACTTAGTGACTTAATGGTTTAACACATGTTGTCATCTAGCCACCTACAAAACCAAGCACCTGCTAATGATGCTAGTTATTTATTTTGCTTAGTGCCATTCACAGGACGAATTACCAATCTATAAATATGTATTGTTATATGGGAAGTTGTCTATGTTAAAACAAGAAATTATCTGTGTGTTTTAAAAGTCAATGAGATCAGTTATTTTGGATATAAATATGGGTCGGCTTCATTATTCAACAGAATGGAGACAAAAGGAGAGATTGTAACTTTATGTTCCTTAGAAATTTAGTTTAGATCCAAGATCGGGAGTCAATAGATCGCTTTAATATAATTAGCTATTTTCATCAGTTTAGGTTCCCCTCCTGTTAATTTTTTTTGCATTGTGAGAATCTCGTGCATTGTTTAAATCGCTTTATTCAATCTTCTATAGATTTTGATTGATCATGGAATGTTACGATTCTTCTCTTTTGCTTAAGGTGGTATGAGACACCTCCATATTGTGACGTACTATAGAAAGAAATGTAAAGGTTCATACTTTTATCAACAGTAATATCGACAGGTCTTCCATACCACCTTAACATGTTTGTACTTTTATTTTCTCTTTGGTTGGTGCTGATGATGTTTTGTTCATTTACAATGTAATTAACGTAACAAATGTGTATCACCTCCTCCATTTATTAAATCCTGTGAATTAACCCAGTGTTTTGTAAAGAAAAGGTTGAGATGCATTCTGTTTTAAATGTAACGCATACTTGTAAACATTGTTATGAAACTTTCCTTGAGAGCTGTTGAACATAGAAAAAAAACATTACTAAAATGACACTAATTTGCTGTAAAACATTGTGTTATTTATTTAACTTAAAGTTTGTTTCGTCATGTTTATTCTTCGCTGTCAGACATTTATTTTACTGGAAACAATAAAACAAAATCATATGAAAAGGGTTTCTTTTTATTGATTGTCTAAAAAAAGGGTATTGAAATATTACCAAAAAATAGTTATATTGTAAAGTAATATAGGTAACACAAAATAAAGAATTAATAAACGAGGGAAAATTCGAACAGAATAAATGCAAATGGCAAATATTTAAATTGAAAACATTCTTGATTTTTATGATTCATAACTGGTGTTTATATTTGCACATCAATGAAATATTTGATATATCTATTGGTATATTTTTTACAATATTACGTAAATAGTTAAGGACGATATGGTTTATATATGTATTAATTTTTTTTCTTAATACTGTATTACGTACATAGTTTGGATTTACGTCAGACCGTGGAAGATGGTCATCTACAAAAGTCGTTCACCTACTTTTACTTTTACAATTACTTTTAATGTAGGGTTATAATTATGGTTTGTTATTTTTCATTTATGAATTGTGTATTTGTTAGAAATCGATTGATTCAAAAAATTTTAAATAAACAATAAAGATACATTCCTGGGATTCTTTGGTTAATATATTACTTGATTCGTTTAATAACTTGAGTTCTGTTTTTTGTTTGAGAATGACGAGTTATAATCTAAGTATAACATTGTGGGTCTTTTCAAATCAGAAATTAACTCTTTTAATAATTACGTATTACAAATTATTAATGTTCTTATTGCTAGACAATAATTTTTTTTAGACAAACTAAATCATAGCTCAATAAACAAAGAAAACAATGCAATTAAGACAAGTGCATGCTCGAGGCATGGATTTTAAATGGGTAGAGCCTATTCCAATCTGATCTTGAAGTATTAAAATAATAAAGACAAGTTGAGAGTTAGCTAGATAAGTTTGAATGAAATTACCACCATTTATTAACATTTCACCCAGTGACGAAAATCGGGGTTATGGGACACCCGCACTCAACATATAACTATCACCGGGGAAAATAAGGTGTTTCTATGATGTTTATATTTCCAAGATATTATAAAAATGTATTCTCCTGGAAATATTTTAAAAATTTTAAAATTCAAAGGGATGAATAAATGTACCACCCATATATCAATATTTCCAGGTGTCTATATTAAAGCATTGAATGATTTATTTGTGACGTCGTCGTGTCAATAACTGCCGTCAGGTGAGCAGTCAAATTGAATAACCCACGACGACCTCAAAAATAAACCATTTAATGCTTATATTTACATTCCCTTACTGACGAAATCAATTGTTTACTTAAATAAATCGATATAAAGTGCAGATCACGGAGGGAGTGAATAAGTAACAGCAAGAACAGCTGTTATATAAAACCGGTTTAAACTGGTTATTACATAGACTGTTGAGTTGAGATCGACGAGCATGAAAATATAATCCATGAAAAATAACTCTTGAAATTTTGCTTTCAACTATAAAGTCAACTTTTTTGTTGAATAATTATAAAAAAAACATGATGTTTTGACAACATTCATGAAATACATTTTTAACCGATAACATAAAAATCACTGTTTGAGAACTACTTATGTAAATTACTCGTAAATTCATACGCAGTGAATAGGTGTTGCATTTAGAGGCATTTAAACATCACGGAATTTAATGGAAAGAAACACAGTAGAATGTAAATATAATGTTATGTGCGAACAAACATTACCACACCTTCCTGCAGTAATGATGGTAGACTTCTTATAGTCTGCATTATTTTTCACCTCACCACATCAGTTTAAGCGCTTCAAGTCCTGCAAACAAGTTCATTTAAATTTCATATTAGCCTTGACACAGAAAGGAAGTCCAGTGTCAAACGCATTTAATGTACAGATGGTATACAAAATTTATGCTGATTTATATTCAGTTTGTTCTAATGCTAATTTTATCAGCTTTAACCATAATTTATGAAATTAGTGAAGAAAAATCCGAGTTGTTTAAAAATTGCTGGAGGTGTTGGAGGTGCACCATGTAAATAAATAAATACATGTACCCGCATTTCATATCTTTTTCGTACAGAGTATTCTCATCCTGAGACAATGTGCGACAAACAACTTGAAAAACGCCATCTGATATTAAATTGAAGAAAAAATGATACAGAGCTTCTAAGCAGATTTGCTCAAGGCATATTAATTAGTCATGAAAAGGTCTACATAGAGCGAGTGCTTTCCAATTCCAGTTTTAATATTGCCTCATGTATGGCCGGGTTTAAAAAAATCTAACATTACATTTTGAAGAAACTTTTTTTTTATTTTTAAATATAAAAATTTTATAACATGATATAATTTATTAACTTCCAGGGGGTTCTGTCTAAATCGGTACAAAAAAGAAACAAAAAAAACAAAACAAAAACAAACAACCCCCCCCCCCCAAAAAAAACAAAAAAAAACAACAACAAACAAAAAAACCCAAAAAACTAAATCGACCAAAAAATCAAATCAATTCAATATGTATATCCTTCCTGCAAAAACACAACCGAGTAGGCTTCCTCCATTTTATATATTTACTTTAATTTAATTTACTAACGACAGACTTATGGATTTTTCAGAATCTAATATAACTCATGTTCAATTTAATATAATTTACCAACTTCCAGGGTGTTCTGTCTATATCAGCACACGTACGTTTTATTTGTGTACAGACATTGTACCTGTACAGGTATAACCATGTTATCTGTAAGACAAATATGTATGAAATATGGCAAAAATGTACACTATCCATGCTAACAAAATCCAACAAAATACCGGATATATACATCTATAGCAAGGCAAACGCGGAAATCTAAAACATCAGATGGAGGATCAAGTACAAATGGCCAGTAAGCATTCCGTGATGACCGGTCGCACTTGTTCTTTAACTTGCTCATTGTCATGATCGGCATAATGGTAAAATACGTATACCATTCGTTGTTTGTCATTAATGAGTTACTTGCGTGTGAAAAACTAAAGCGCAAATGATTCAAAGGTAGTTAAAAATTGAAACAAATTGGTGTGCCATGGTTTTTTTCACTGTGGCACTTAAAGGAATATATTCCGTTTTTTAAGAAAAAATTTAAAGAAAGAAATGTTTTCATTTTTCCATTAAGGTACATAAGTTATTAACTTTCTGCAAATTATACTGTTTAAGTGAAACGCAGTTAAAAGTATTTAATATAAATTCGAATTTATATATTTTTTGACCGGCCCGATCAAAAAACGCCAACCTCTGAAATATTCATTAGCACGTGATGTGACAAGGTAATTTTAGAACGCATAGGCGTCGGAACCGGGGGGTGGGCTAACTTTTTTTTGCAAAGTTAGACCTAACCATAAGGGACATAGTATCATATAGGGTTTAGCCCCCCCCCCCCCCACTTTTCTTGCAGCAAAGATAATTGTTCCTAAATTTACCTTGAAAGATTGAGAAGTTGGAGTCATAGGCATACTAGCCCCCCCCCCCCCATGATTTTGGGGAAAAAAATTTGGTAGGTAAACTTTTTTTTTGGAAGTATAGGTATACCCCCCCCCCACACACACACACACGGATTAGGATTTCCCTGATTTTGGGAATTAGTTTTTTTCCCCAATATTCTGAGGATTAGTTTAGCCCCCCCCCCCACTTTCAATTTGCTTCCGACGTCAGTGGAACGTACACATAGGTCGATGCGGAAACGTGGTCGGTCCGTTGGCAGTGGAATAACGCGTTCGAAGAGAAAAGAAAGAAAGAAACAGTTTGACAGAAACGTTGTAAAATGAGATTCTATATCAAAGACCACTTTGAGCGGTGAACATGTGTTAGAAACGTCATGCTTAACTATGGGCTCATTGTCTGAATATGATAAAACTTGTAAAGCTATCACTCGAATACTTAAAATTTATAAACTGTATATGTTTTGAGTCGAGGGGCACAAGACGGGGTAGTTTTGACGTTCTATTATGTCATACATGTTGTCAGTGTATGAAAATAATGCACCCCTGCGAAAGTGTTCGGAATGTGTTTTTTTTATCGTTGATAAGTATGTAATAAATCCAGAGGTGTTCGAATGAAAATTCACGAGACTTCCTTGAGATTTGTTCAGTTCCTCTGAAATTTCGAGCGAAAGTATAAGTGTCCTGGTCGTTTTTTATATCATATACTACTTTGATTTATGTTAAATCATGAAAATCTATGAAGATATTTGTCTTATTGCATCGTCTAGCAGTTATTTAAACTAAACGATGATATTAAGAAAAGAGCTATCGTTCGTGTTCAACCACTCTACACGTAGTTGAAAATGTAAACATTGGGTTGCTTTAAAAATTCATAGCCATGTTTTATGCTTTTGGTGTGCAAAACTATGCTTTTTAGATAAAGAATGAGTGTCAGCTTTGTATAAACACTTAGTCTATCGAGTCATTTTCAAGTAACATTCTGCATAAAATAGTATAGTCTGTTTCACTATTGATGCTATGTCTATGTCAGGCGCTGATCGAAAATTAATCCTTAGAAGAGGGGGGAATTGCTCCTTAGCATGTTAATGAATTCAAACAAATGTAAACACACCTGTGGTATTACCTAGGTCTGCTTTCTGCTTTTCTAAATTACTATTTCCGCGCACATGCGCAAATCCACCTCAAAAGTACACAAAGCAGTGTAGTCAGTTACGTGTAAATTTTAAGGCGTAGTCAATTGACGGTGTTCACAAACCTTTGTTTGTGATGTGTGTTATGGTATATGTGTTAAAACGCGTGATTTTGCGTAATGGTATATGTGATAAAGTGTGTGGTTGTGTGTAATGGTATATGTGTTAAAGTGCAGGAGTGTGTGTAATAATATATGTGTTAGAATGTGTGATTGTGTGTAACGGTATATGCGTCAACGTGTGTGATTGTGTGTAACCACAGGCACCTGAATTTTTATTAATCAGTCGCTTAATAATTCATATATCGAAAAATTCTACCCCTAGTATATAGAAGTATTTATATATAGTAGGGGTAGAATATTCCCATATATGACTTAGCGACTGATTAATAAAATTTCAGGTACTTGTGGTGTAACGGTATGAATGTGTTAAAGTGTTTGATTTTGTGTAACGGTATATGTGTTTAAGTGTGTGATTTTGTGTACCGGTACATGTGTTAAAGTGTTTGATTGCGTGTAACGGTATATGTGTTAAAGTGTTTGATTTTGTGTAACGGTACATGTGTTAAAGTGTTTGATTTTGTGTAACACTATACGTGTTAAAGTGTGTGATTTTGTGTACCGGTACATGTGTTAAAGTGTTAAATTGTTTGATTTTGTGTAACGGTATATGTGTTAAAATGTTTGATTTTGTGTAACGGTATATGCGTTAAAGTGTTTGATTTTGTGTAACGGTATATGTGGTAAAGTGTTTGATTGCGTGTAAATGTATATGTGTTAAAGTGTGTGATTGTGTGTAAGGGTATAACTATGCGTTAAAGTGTGCGATTATGTGTAGCGTTATATGCGGTTAAATTGCGCAATTGCAGGGTAACAGTATAAACATAATAGTTCCTCATTCCGTTTAACATTATTTGTGTTAATGAGCATGACTGGGAGATGACATTATTCACGTAAAGTAAATAGAATTGCGGTAACAGTTCATCTATCAAAGTGTGTGATTGCCGGAAGAAGATATTAAGGTTTGTATTTTTTATAGTAAGGTTTATATAACAGATTTTATTGCACGCTCATGTAACACCTATCAACCAATCATGAGCTTAGGACAGATACAATATCAAAATTAGACAACATTGAGATGGTGACCATATAAAAAGAGCCCCGCTTAAATAATGGACAATAGGGTGGAAATAATTTCAGAGAATTTTGCTTTGACCTTGACCCATAACTTAACAAATTTCCACCTGTCATTGAACTTCTGTGTGTGTGCTTTTAAAAAGGGAGTTTTGTGTCATCTGATATGAATTTGACATTTGACCTACGAACATCATTCAAGGTCGCTGCAATTTCTTTGATCAAAGGCACTATGTATGTGATGTATTAGCAAGATTGGAATAAAGGGAGAGAAGATATGCTCTGGACAAGGATTTTACATATAATCCTGCTATGACCTTCACATTTGACCTTGAAAATTGGTTCAAGGTTACAATATACCCTTTACTCAAAGCTCTGTTTATAAGAAGTATCAGCCAAATAGGACTAAGTGGAAAATATATCTTCTCTGAAAAAAGAAATATTTGATGGCCTTATATGACCTTGACCCTTGACCTACAAACTTTATTCAAGGTCACTGCACACCCTTTGACCATAGACACTCTGTAAGTGAAGTATAAGACAGAATGGACCAAGGGGAGAGACAAGAATTTTATATATAATTCTGCTATGACCTTAACCTTAGACCTAGAAACATGGTTCAAGGTCAATACACACTCTTTACCCAAAGGAATTCTGTAGGTGAAGTATGACCCACATTGGACCAAGGGGAGAGAAGATATGCTCCGTACCAGAGATCTTGGACAGACAGACTGATCACTATAGGGCGCTCGCAGAGCGGGGCCCTAATAAGTGTTTCTAATAATACTCAGATTTAAACCTATCAGTCATAATGAAATTCTTGACACAACTTTAAGTACTTGGATGGGAAATTTATTTTGTAATTCATTGTTGACTAGTCTCTATTAACATCTAACTATAGTGAATACAAATGGAGATTGGTTTGTCGGTTAGATTTTGTTCACCCCAATAAATAATTGCCTTGTTCTTGTATATAAAGTAACAGCATCATATTCTACTTTTTTGTACCAAGTATTACAGTAATGTCCTACTAAGAAGAAATTCAAAACTATAAAGAAATATCACATTTATTTAGTTCTCAGCTTGCTACAACTCACAAAAAATCATTTGTATATAAGTAGTATGTATTTCATGGTAAGCATAAATACAAAAAAAAAAAATCAGTACATTTAAACTTGGTCACACTATTCCTCTAAAACTATTTACAAAAACATGAATTTTCTATCTACCTGATCAATATAACTCCGTTTTTATGAGGTAGAAATGTGCTTAATCCACCATTAGTGTACATATAGGTATATTTTTACAAAATTCATCATAAACCCCATACAAAGAGTTGCATCAGAGGATTAACAACATGGCCTACATATAAGCCTTACACCACTATTCCATGAAGTAATCTGTCATAACATTGTAAGTATTCAAGTCTTAGAGGATTTAAGACATGATTCAGCTGTACATTTTCAATATATTGACATACAAAATAAATCAACTACTTTAAAAAATGTTCATTGTTGCCATTCAAACAATAAAAAACAGCATTTAGGTCAAATTTCAATGCAGGATCCCCCTCCTCCCTTATCACAAATTTCACTTATCATGGCATTTTGTAATAATATATTAAATGATACTCAATAAACTCTCCTACAAAAAAATGTCAGGGATCAACAACATAAAATACAGATATCTCTAGGAAACTTTAGTAGAAGGGAGATAACTTTCTTTGATTTTAAACAGAAGAATACAAATTGGAGTTATCCCCCTTTGAATGTGTTGTTCAATCAATTCCTTGTGTGCAAATACAAACTGAACAAAAAAATCATCACACATTCGTCACATTTCTAAGGGACATCTCTGTCCCAGCACCAAAGTACAGCAGAGATTTATAAGAGATCTCAGGAGCTTATTATGTAAAACACACATATAGTACAACTGTCAAATAGCAACTAATACTAAACAGAATTAATAAATGGCAAACTAATGCTAAATATAATTAATAAAAAGAATGAATAACAAATTAATGTTGATTTTATGACGCGTTATTTATGTTGAGTCCACGTACACAGAAACAGATTCCATTGATTAACAAGTTATTTATGTTGAGTCCATGTACGGTACACAGAAACGGAGTCCATTGATGACGCGATATTTATGTTGAGTCCAGGTACACAGAACACAAAGTCCATTGATGTTGGGTAATTATTTGACTTCCGTACCTCTGTTGGAATTATGGGTAATCCGGGCAGGTTTTTCTACAGTCTCCCCTTGAACTGGCCTGAAGGCATTTTATAAAAGCAGCTTGTCTGTAAAAAACAAAAATAATTAATTTTTAATTGTATTAAATGATTAATACCAAATACTTAAAGGAGAGAAAAAGTGAGCAAGCTCAAATACCCCACATTCTCCCATTACTTCACAATGATACACATCATGAATGGCAGAATATGCATTAAATACAAAATCAAAGGCCTGAAGGGCCATAATGGCTTACGGTTTTGATATGACTATATTTACATGGATCGAGTATGATTCCCTCTATTTCTTACGGAAACTTTAGTTTATTTATAGCTCTATAGAAAGTAACTAGCTACATGTAATTCGTAGATCTATAGAAACTACCAGGACCCATATCAACATGTCCCATTTGTTGATTGGTCGAACCTTAGTGACCGAAACAGACAGGATTGAAATCTAGACGCCTCTTTTATCAATTGGTTGAAACCACCATTGCTTTTAGGAAAATCATAGACTGCATAAAATAATAATGATGATGTCAGACTCAAACTCCAATATGAGACAATTTGTTTCTTTCTTTTATCCAACGACTGAAGTACATTAACTGTAAATTCATTCAACTATATAGGACACAAAAACACTTAAAACCAACATGCTCTCAAATATCAGTATACCTTGTATTCCTACGCACTATGAACTTGCGCGAGAGTTGGTGCACGGTGCGCCGTAACAGCGCCACAGCCAGCGCGAAATCATTGCGCGTAAAAATAATATAACCAAATGATGAAATGTACTGCATGATATGTACTATAATTAATGAATTCTCTTGAAATCTACACCAACAAGTATTATTCCATTTTATTTGTATTTCATAAATGTATTAATATTTATTCATATTTTTCTGGGTTTTATCTACTTTTTTAAGAGGCTGACCTTCACAAGCTTTTATAGGAAATATAGATTCACAAGGCAGTTCATAAACACCTTATATTTTTTTGTTCCCTTTGTACAGAGATCAAATAAACTCTTTGGAGGGTGAGGGGGGGGGGGGCAAGAAAAAGGCAGAACTATGCAATTACAGCAAACTTGTTTTGACACCAAATTTAATTAAAATTAATTACTGCACTATAACTTAGCAGTCAGTCTCTCTTCACAAGACATGTGTACACAGTCATTTTCAGAGGCATACTATACGATGTCTCTATGTTATAGTAATGTGACATCGCTTCCGTATATGACTTGCAATCAAGCTTAACTGTATACTGTTTTCTTATTTGAGTACATTTGGTCTCAAGTTTCCAATATTTTTACGACAAATAAACGGTTCAATCATAGCACAACCAAGGTAACTCCATCGAGGGAACATTGTGCTATTTTTAGATCTTGGAAAATCCCCAACATTCGATAATGAAGAAGGCACATTATATTAAAACAAGTAGTAATTGCCCCTCTATTTATGCATTTATTACCTATTTATAATCCCAGTTTCAATATATCTCAATCATAAGTTCAGTTCTTTAACCGTTAAACACTTTCCCCCTTGCTGAGATCGATGTCGATCGAAGTTAGCGACGCTCTCTGCTGCGGGTGCAAACGTTTTTATGAAGATTGAACGAAATAACGACAACTTTACATTTACTTATCACTGTTAGGATCTGAAATAATTGGGAAAAGATTTTTTGCTTATAATACATGTATGTATCCATAGCGGAAAGCATGACGGCACTGTGTGATGCATGGCGGGGGCCTATACCTCTATGCAAAAACGGTCTAGGGAAAACACAGCAGTTAATATTCATTCGCGTTAGATTTCGAGTTTATTTAAATAAAGTCAATTCATATTGGTTACAATAACATAAGTGATAATAACATATGGAAAATATAATCTTGCTTAAAGATATTTATTATGAACAACAAACAGTTAACTTTGCAACATTCGAATAGAACTATTTTTTGTCGCGCATGTTCAGATAACTGAACTCTTTGCCGTAAAGATTATCCGGCAACTTGATGGCCGTAAGCCATAAAAAGAGGCCCAATGGCCACATCACTCATCTGAAGAACATTAGATATGATAAAATCAGTTAATGAAGTTATAATACAAACTATCTGGACAATATTGTATAATACATGTAGACCCTGTACACATTAAAATCCACCCCCCCCCCCTTCTAGGCAAATGATTTTTATAAGATTTTTAAAGATTTTTTCTCTTTATATTCTTATGTAAAAAATTGTCTCCTCCCACCCACATTGTGACCCCATCCTACCACAAGGGATCTTGATTCAAACAACCTTGAATTTACTCTACCTGAGGATGCTTTTACACAAGTTTCGGTTTTCCTGGCTGATGAGTTTCTGAGAAGATTTTAAAGATCTACTCTCTATAAATATATTCCTATGTAAAAAGTTGACCCCTACTGCGGCTCCACCCTACCCCTGGGGTTATGACTTTCACAACTTTCAATCTACACTACCTGAGGATGCTTCCATACAAGTTTCAGGTTTCCTGGCTGATTACTTTCTGAGAAGAAGATTTTGAAAGATCTATTCTATATATATATTCCTATGTAGAAATTTGACCCTCCCTCCCATTGTGGCCTCACCCTACCCCCAAGGTCATCACTACCTGAGGATGATTCCACACAAATTTCAGGTTTCCTGGCTGATTAGTTTCTGAGAAGAAGATTTTGAAAGATCTACTATGTTCCTATGTAAAAATTTGACCCCCCTTGTGGCCCCACCCTACCCCCAGGGTTCATGATTTTCACAACTTTGAATCTACACTACCTGACGATGCTTTCACATAAGTTTCAGCTTCCCTAGCCAAATGGTTCTTGAGAAAAAAAAATTGAAAATTTCTCAGAAATGTTCAATAATTTCCAATTATCTCACCTTGGAAAGGGCATGTTTCTTAAATTTCACAAACTTGAATCCCCTTTCCCTAATGTTGTTTTCTGTCAAGTTTGGTTGAAATTGGCCAATGTAGTTCTGAAGAAGATGTTAAAAATGTGAAAAGTTTACAGACAGACGAACCAACAGTTGACAGACAAAATGTGATCAGAAAAACTCACTTGAGCTCTCAGCTAAGTTTAGCTAAAAATGATACTGGGCATTACTAGCAAAACGTCAGATCAAAACTTTCTACAATTATGCACATATCTAATCACTTGTCTAAAACAAAAACAACATACTAAATTCTAAAGGTTCAAAATTTCCAAGACAAAAAATTGAAATTAAAATTTCCTAGAAACATGCAAATCAACACATTGTGCCCTAACTACCTACACAGTTTTACGAAATTCAATACAGCTGTTTGAGAAGAGTCACCCTTACAAAAATTCATTGCTAAATTCAACATATGGCCAAAATTCAAGTTCAATGGGGCTAAAATTCCCAGAAAGATAAATGAATCGGAACTCCCCAATAATTAGCACATCTACACATTGTGTTCTAAATACCTTTCATAAAATTCTGTGCAGCTGTTTAATATGAGTTTTGCTTAAAAACCAGGACTGACAGACAGATAGGTTGAAATCATTATTCTCTAATAATTCCATTACATGGGGTATAATAATGGCACAATTAGCAAAACAAGATACATTTTCAAATTGATTAAGATCTGACATTTACAATTTTTAATGGTTCAGTTATTGATTAGATTTTCATGTGGATATTTGTTTTATAACATTCCACATTCAGAAAATAAAACTTGTATAACATGATGTTTCTCACTCAGCAACAGACAGCCATGTTTGGATGATCACAAAGTGTGAAATAAACAGGAGTCAGTATTACAGTCCATGTGAATTATACACAGCTCAATTTCAGCTGCAGATGTTGAACAAAGTGACAAACAACATGTGTGGTTTTGAGAGCAGACTAGATTTGTACAGAAACATTTACAACCTGTCAATATCCCAGCTATCTCCATTATACGGCTGGTGTTGAGCTGGACATGGCGTCCTCATCAGGACGGGGTCTGTGTTCATCTACAACAAGTCATTAATTAGCTGTTAATTAATACATACAGAATATGTAACGATAGAGCTACATAGATCTACAAATTAAAACTTTAACCTGATTACTATGACACTTGCTTTGATTTTTGTCTAATTAATTAAATTAGGTCAATTCATATGTAACAAAACAACTGATTACAAATACATGCGTCAGTGAGTTTTACTTTTGCTTAGTTGATGACTTTTGTTGTGACGATGTGTCGTGTATCGGGTGTCTCCATCAGGACGGGGTCTGTGTTCATCTACAACAAGTCATTAATTATCTGTTAATTAATTAATTACATACAGTATATGTAATGATAGAGCTACATCTACAAATTAAAACTTTAACCTGATTACCATGACACTTGCTTTATCATTTGTCTAATTAATTAATTAAAATTAAGTCAATTAACATGTCACAAAATAACTGATTACAAATACATGTGTAACTCTATATATTTCATAATTAAATACAGCAACCTGCTATTCCTCTTCACTAAATACAATGACATGTAACTGTACATTTAATTAATAAAATAATGTATCTAATTTCTGTTTATTTTAGATAAACACTGACTCCCAATGACTGGTAGATACAGCTAACCCTGTAACAATGAGTTGTTTATATTGACAAACAATCACACAGATAAACAATCTGACTGTTATTGTAGTCTACAGAAGATCCGTGCACACACTTGTCTATTGTAAGGATTTGCTATGAAGTCCAGACTTAAACATGCCTCCTCTTTTTATCTTACGATACTCTAACCTCTCTATCTTATCTTTGGGTTGCCTCCCCCTCCTATCTTAAGGTACACTCTCCTTTTATAAGGTACACACTCCCCCTTTTATCTTTAAGCTCATTCCTCTTCTCTCTTACTGTACACCTACCTAGGGTTGCCTACCCCTTCTATCTTTGGTTCACTACCCCTTCTACCTTAAGGTACACTCCCCCTTCTGTCTTCAAGTACACTCCCCCTTCCATCTTAAGGTACACCCCCTCCCTTCAATCTTAAGGTGCACTTCCCCCTTCTATCTTAAGGTACACCTACCTTAGGGTTGCCTCACCCTTCCTTACATGAGTACATGAACTGAAGTGCCGACTCGGCCACGGTCTTAGTCAGGTCCAGGATGTGGGTCTGTTGTTTTTGTTATTCTGGATCAGCAAGGCGGCACCTACAGCACCGTCCGAGAGTGGGCCGAAGTAGCTGGCCATCATTGTCACCTGTAGATACAGGTGGTGTCAAAATTTATTACCTACCTATGTGTACATTGTGCTAACAAAAGGCATGTGAAAAATGGCCATTATTATTTTGGATTATCATTCAAATTTCACAGAGAAGAAAATGAGCCATGTCATCTCACATAATAAGTATTAAATATCACAACCGATGCTCTGTATACTGACCCTGTGACCCAGATTCTCCGGCTCTGCTTTAGCTGAGTCCTTGACCTTGGAACAAAGGTCATGGATTTATCTTGCACTCCCAATCATCTGTTCTTGGAATCCCTATAATACCATTCAACAATAATAATTAATGATTATTTATGAATATTGAAAATTGAGCATATTTTGATTACTTTAAAATCTTAATGAAGGGGGGGAAGGTGAACTATCAAATAAATCTGTTAAACTGTTGAAACAAGGGAGGGGGTGATACCTTAAAAATCTAGACATGAAAGGGAAGATTTGAAAACTTAAATATCTAGATATTGGGAATGAGGGGTTGATAATTTACAAATCTGGACACATGGAGACATATTGGTGGATGGGGAAAAGGTGGTTTTGGGTGGAATAAGTACTGACCCTGAGGGATTTCTCGGTCCGTTGCTGTAGACTCTAACTGATGGCAGCCAGTGAGGCCTGGTCCAGGTCGCGGATGGAACGGTTCAGTTTGTCGATCGACTCGTCACACTCACGCTGACCCGGCGCACAGTCCCTGAAATATACAGATCAAACAGGTCCTGATGTTTTACAGGATATATGTTTAGTTCAAGATTTTTACATTCCTTGAAAGTATACACTCAAATACTATAATATGTGTCAAGAAATAATGGATGTAAAGTGGAATGGACCTCAAACAAATTAAAATCCAGGTACACAGAAATACAGTAAAATACAATAATATACATGTCCGAAAATTTAAAATCACTTTTAGGAATGAACCAGGCTATTGAAGAGCTAACACTTTTGTAAATCTAGAAATGCTGACCAACGTTAGGAGCTGGCATTATAATAAAGACTTGCACTATACACTTACTTGATGAAGGAAAGACTTACTGATGGTGGACAAACTTACTTGATGGAGGACACGAGTCGTTTGATGGCCTCGGACACACTCTTGGAGTGGTTGGAGTACAGTTGGTAAATGGGCGGGTCCTTGGGATTGACAGCCAGCTGTTTGGCGGCCGTCACCATGTGACACGCTCCATCGATCATCGCCTTACCTGCCGACACAATGGGCTCTTGGGCCTTCCTTGCCTACATATATATACAGATAAGTCATCTGTGTGTCTTGTCCCAGAAAATTAGGAATAACTGCATAAAACTTTCTTGAATTATGAAACCCCACCATGAATATATTCAAGTACATTTCTAATATGGGGTTTTACAGGATAACATAATCCTGTTAGTTGTGTGCTTTAACTTGCTAACTGTCTGCTTTATGTAGCTAGCTTAGTAGCTATCTGCTATATATCGCCAGCTGTCTTACTACCTGTATTTATCGATAGCTTTTCATTTACTGTTATTACCTCTGGGCTGATCTTGGCTGGCATGCTGGCAAACTCGGGAGAGGAGGCAAATGTGGTGAGTTCATCCACTGCATCTGTCAGTGGTTTGGCGGCCTCCGTACATCGCTGGCGGTTCTCCTCCGTGAAATCCTGGTCCAGCACCTGAATAATGATGTCAGTAATATCATTTAAATCTTTGGGAAGCTTACGGTACAAAACCCATAAGAAATTTCATACAATCTAAACAGACACAAATTATAACAAATAGAAATGTACACCTAAAATTTTGACATTTGACCTTGACACTCACCTTGATGGCCTTGACAAGGTTGGCTGTGCTGTTGGCAACGTCCTTGGCACTCTGTACAAAGTGTCGCTTGGCGACAGGATTGGAGGTCTTGCTGGAGGCCAGGCGACAGGCATTACACAGGGCCGACGTGTGCTTAGCAACCACTGTTGCTGCTGACAACACCTACAAGGGGAGAAAACTCTAAATCATCTCTACACAAAACACATCCTGATGACAAGGTTAGAAATAATTACAAGTTAATCAAAGCAAAGTCATTACAAGTTCACTCTGTGTATGAAGTAAAATTGTTAGTTATAATATAAATTCTTAATACAAAACTGATCTTAGATCTTGGCAAAGGTATGAAAAGTAGATAATCTCCTCCATTCATCAAAGTATTTTTTCACGTAGTACACAAGATGTTGCTTGTATATATATGATACATAGCCTGATACCTCACAAACTTCTAACATTGAGATATACACACATACATGTATATCTGTTTTTCCCGATACACAGCGGTTCATGTTATATCTCTGATATTTCTTGATACACGATACAATTCTGTTAACTCTGATATTTCTTGATACACGATACAATTCTGTTAACTCTGATACGCTTTCTCCAGCAATACATGTTAGTAAAGTAAATAGCAACCCCCATTTAGCGCTGTTCGCGATTCTATGATATATATGATATATGATACACAGAAACATGTAAGATGCAGGTGATACGGAGTGAATTTCAACCTTAACGATACACAGTGTAAACTATCTAACAATCTTGTCTAAACTTCTATCACGATACGTAATGTCGTTTTAATTATATCGTCTGTGATGTATCTAGATTCTGTGTGACGTCATGCCACTATATTGTGCCCTGTATCTATTAATATCATATATACATTACAAACTCTTAACAGCCTACAACTGGAGAGTCTATAATTGTAATTACAATCCAGTGACACTCAAAGAATGCTTAAAACATGGTGGTCAGAGACCATGAACAGAGACTATTGAATTGTTGCTCTACACTATATAACAGAGACCATGAACAGGGACTATTGTATTGTTGCTCTACACTATATAATAGAGACCATGAACAGGGACTATTGAATTGTTGCTCTACACTATATAACACAGACAATGAACAGAGACTATTGAATCTTTGTTCTACACTATATAACAGAGGCTATTGAATTGTTGCTCTACACTATATAACAGAGACTATTGAATTGTTGCTCTACACTATATAACAGAGACCATGAACAGAGACTATTGTATTGTTGCTCTACACTATATAACAGAGACCATGAACAGAGACTATTGAATTGTTGCTCTACACTATATAACAGAGACAATGAACAGAGACTATTGAATCGTTGTTCTACACTATATAACAGAGGCTATTGAATTGTTGCTCTACACTATATAACAGAGACCATGAACAGAGGCCATTGAATTGTTGCCCTACACTATATAACAGAGACCATGAACAGAGACTATTGAATTGTTGCTCTACACTATATAACAGAGACCATGAACAGAGGCCATTGAATTGTTGCCCTACACTATATAACAGAGACCATGAACAGAGACTATTGTATTGTTGCTCTACACTATATAACAGAGACCATGAACAGAGACTATTGAATCGTTGTTCTACACTATATAACAGAGGCTATTGAATTGTTGCTCTACACTATATAACAGAGACCATAAACAGAGGCCATTGAATTGTTGCCCTACACTATATAACAGAGACCATGAACAGAGACTATTGTATTGTTGCTCTACACTATATAACAGAGACCATGAACAGAGACTATTGAATTGTTGCTCTACACTATATAACAGAGACAATGAACAGAGACTATTGTATTGTTGCTCTACACTATATAACAGAGACCATGAACAGAGACTATTGAATTGTTGCTCTACACTATATAACAGAGACAATGAACAGAGACTATTGAATCGTTGTTCTACACTATATAACAGAGGCTATTGAATTGTTTCTCTACACTATATAACAGAGACCATGAACAGAGGCCATTGAATTGTTGCCCTACACTATATAACAGAGACCATGAACAGAGACTATTGTATTGTTGCTCTACACTATATAACAGAGACCATGAACAGAGGCCATTGAATTGTTGCCCTACACTATATAACAGAGACCATGAACAGAGACTATTGTATTGTTGCTCTACACTATATAACAGAGACCATGAACAGAGACTATTGAATTGTTGCTCTGGATCTACACTATATAACAGAGACCATGAACAGAGACTATTGTAATGTTGCTCTACACTATATAACAGTGACAATGAACAGAGACTATTGAATCGTTGTTCTACACTATATAACAGAGGCTATTGAATTGTTGCCCTACACTATATAACAGAGACTACTGAATTGTTGCTCTACACTATATAACAGTGACAATGAACGTAATAAACTTTGCTGCTCTATGGTTTCCATGGAAACAATAAGACAGATGTGGCGCCAGACTATCTACGTCCTTTAGAACACTACTGAGGTGTAGACTGAGGACTATATACACTAACATTTATCACTAGAAAAGAAATCCCTACTAACTAGTTAATATGGTCAATATCCCCGAGTCCTGGCAAGTCTAACCTTTTGAGGTTGAGACAACTGCCAGCTACAAAGAAAATCTAATTCAGTCTGTATAAAAGTAAAATCTAATTCAGTCTGTATAAAAGTAAAATAGAAATTGCCTGCAGTTGAGACACGTTTAACCTACTGATGTACCCTAATTGCAGAGGTTGAGATAATCAAGTTCTAGCGAGTTCAATCTCGCCGAGTCTATACAATCACTACAGATATACAAAGTTCATCTGATAGATACACAGTTCCTACGGTGATACACACAGTACCATGGTAACTGTTACTAAGCAACAGTATAACATTTTAAACGACCCCCTCGTCAAGATGTCTGATGAAAAATGTAACAGAAAATGATTTAATTTTCACAATGGAGCTCCTCTTTGACAACAAGAAATGTGTTACCATGGCTACCAGTCATACAGACGAACTCTCTACAGAGAAGCTTACACAACAGTATAATGACTCTACGTGTTATATGGACAGGAAGTTTACAGAATTCTGGGAAGTATACAATTACAGCGTGATATCTTACATCATGCAGAGACCGCCTCTGAAAAGCGTGTGATACAAAAGAGAAAAAATACATAAATATGCATGTACCTCATATAATGAATATTTAAATCTCTGTGTATGAAAGAAAAATACAACTCATGAATATGGATGAACCAAAGTATCTCTAAAGCATAAACATAAAAGTGAGTAAGATTTTTCTAAGATCATAGAAAATTGTGTTCCTGTATGTTGAATATTTTTAATACAATGGTAATTTGAAATATAAATATGTTTAATTAAAGAGAATGAAGTTGATCATAAAAAATCTGACAACATGAATAATTAAAGAGATATTTAAAGTCGTATACGAGTTGGAATGACCCAGACATTGTTACACACTGTACCTTCTTTCTTTCAAACAATAGAAGCTGTTTAAACAAAAAATGTTGCAAATACAATATTAGCCATGTAATAAATTAATGCTACAACAAATCTTTCTTGACTTTCTTAAAAATATGCTCAATCAATAAAGCATGAAATAGAAGACTTAAATGATTGACAAAATGTAACTAATCATTAAGCACAAAAAAACAACGACTTTGAGCCAAAATTGTTCATGACCTTAACCCAGATTTTGTTTTGTCTTTAAACATGGAAGGCTGACAACACAACAATATGGTGGTAAATAGCTATGTGTACGCAATTTAACCCCAAAAAATATTTTGAAAAAGATAATAAACATTCCACACACAGATCTACAAGTAAACTAAGGGACACAATGCACAGGGTTACGTGACCACAAGGTCATGACCCCAGGGGTGAAAGGTCACCTACCATTGACCTACATCTTTCCGCCATGTAATACTAAACAAAGGACAAAAAGGAAATCAATTTACTTTGATTACTGAAATAAATCAAAATAACCAACAAATGAGGACAGAACATCGTGCTATGATTTGATTTCACAAATTCTAAAAGGGGGCTTTCCAATTGTATATTAATAAATCAATGCACAAACAAATCATATAGTTTCTTTGATGTTAAACAAGAGGCCCATGGGCCACATCGCTCACCTGAGGAACAATAGGTATGATAAAATCAGCTTAATGGAGTCATAATACAAATTATCTGGACAATGTACAATAATACATGTAGATCCTGTATAAATAAAATCCATTTTCCCCTGGATATTCTTATGTTTATAATCATTAATCCCTTTTCTAACAAGATGATTTTATAGTCATATCATATGTTGAGTATTGCAGTTCTCAAAATGATCCTTAACAATAGTTTATATATTAGATATAAACGTACATCAAACTCTGAACCTTCTCGGGAGGCCAAAGAATTGTCCTGGGGCCAAAGTCTTAACAATTATAAAGAAACATCAGGCTGATTAGTTTCTAAGAAGATTTTTAAAGATTTACTCTATATATTCCTTTGTTAAACTTTGACCCCTCATTGTGGCCCCACCCTACCCCTGGGGATCATGATTTTCACAACTATGAATCTACACTACCTGAGGATGCTTTCACACAAGTTTCAGCTTTCCTGGCTGATTAGTTTCTGAGAAGAAGATTTTTAAAGATTTACTCTGTTTATTCCTATGTAAAACATCAACCTCCCATTGTGGCCCAAACCTACCCCCAGGGTTATGATTTTCACAAATTTGAATCTACACTACCTGAGGATGCTTCCACACAAGTTTCAGCTTTCCTGGCTAATTAGTTTCTGAGAAGAAGATTTTTAAAGATTTACTGTATATAATCATATGTTAAACTTCAATCCCCCATTGTGGCCCCATTCTACCCCCAGGGGTTATTATTTTAACAACTTTGAATTAACACTACCTGAGAATACTTCCGAAGAAGTTTCCGCATTGCCGGCTGATTAGTTTCTGAGAAAAAGATTTTTAAAGATTTACTCTATATATTCCTATGTTTAACTTCGATCCCCCATTGTGGCCCCACCGTACCCCGGGGGTCATGATTTTCACAACTTTGAATTAACACTACCTGACAATGCATCCACAAAAGTGTCAGCTTTCCCGGCTAATTAGTTTCTGAGAAGAAGATTTTTAAAGATTTACTCTATATATTCCTATTTTAAACTTCGATCCCCCATTGTGGCCCCACCGTACCCCCGGGGGTCATGATTTTCACAACTATGAATCTACACTACCTGAGGATGCTTTCACACAAGTTTCAGCTTTCCTGGCTGATTAGTTTCTGAGAAGAAGATTTTTAAAGATTTACTCTATATATTCCTATGTTAAACTTCGATCCCCCATTGTGGCCCCACCGTACCCCGGGGGTCATGATTTTCACAACTTTGAATCTACACTACCTGAGGATCCTTCCACACAAGCGTCAGCTTTCCTGGCCGATTAGTTTCTGAGTAGAAGATTTTTAAAGATTTATTCTATATATTCCTATGTAAAACTTCGATCCTGCATTGTGGCCCCACCCTACCTCCGGGGATCATGATTTTCACAAATTTGTATCTACATTACCTGATGATGCTTTCACACAAGTTTCAGCTTTCCTGGCTGATTAGTTTCTGAGGAGAAGATTTTTAAAGAATTACTCTATATATTCATTTGTTAAACTTCGACCCCCCATTGTGGCCCCACCCTCAGGTGAGCTAAAAAGGTTAAGTTTACAATACAATAAGCTGTTAAAGTTGGTTTCTGGAAGAACAGACTTTGAAAAGTTTCTTAATAAATATTGACAAATATTTTACTTTTTTAAGCTTTAGTTTTTAAGATCTGTGTACAAACATAGAATTGTGAGCAAATCTCTGTATCTTGCTTATAATTCGAAGCTTAACACTCAAATATGGTTAGTAAATAGAAATTGTAAACAATTAAACACAAGAAACATGCACTACATGTATAACAAATAAAGAACACAATTTATTTTTTCGAAATGAATCATATATATACATGTATATACCTACATATTTCCGTCAGCGATATCAAACTCTATTTAAACTGAATAAACTCGAGAAAATGCCGAGCATCTCAACAAAACCTATTGCATTAATCTACATGTACCATTACGCAAAAGATAATGCCGAATTACCGATAGAATGAATTGTATTTCAGTACCCCTACATCCGATTTTGCTTAATTTGCGCAAGTAAACAGTTAACTGTTTGATTTACCGAAGTCTCTGTTTGATTTCATACGTAAAAATCACGAAATACAGACGATAGTTTCCAGGTTACAAAGCATAATGAGAACGAAACGAAAATCAGAACAAGCTAACACCAATGTCATGTGTGAAAACTGTCAACGCATTGAAATATTTAGCCTCAATTTACTTCACAAAATCGGCACCAATATATTTTGTATGTTTCAAAATTTCCCTTCATACGCGAACTGTTGCACAACAAGCAAATTTAGTCAGATCGACCCTTTTTCGTATAATGTCATGGCTGCTTTAAACAAAGAACTTCGTTTTAGAAGTATGGAATCATTTTACCGGATGCCGAACCCGATGTTATTAAACTGATTGAAACACGCCTTTCCTTTATTATTATTTTCGTAATAACTCAGATTTGAAACAGAATTACCACTTAATTTTTGCAATTTATATTTTCCTTCCCATAAGGATAATTTATGCTAAACTAGGTTGAATTTGCCTCGGTAGTTCTTGAGAAGAAGATTTTTAAAAATGCACCCCCCTTTTTCTACAGTTTCAAGGTTTTCTCCGCTTTGAATACAGATCAAACTTTTATTTCTGCAATTTATATTCGCCCTCCCATAAGGATGCTTTGTGCCAAATTTGGTTGAAATTGGATAAGCGGTTTTAGAGAAGAAGTTCAAAATGTAAAAAGTTTACAGACGGACAGACGGACAGACGGACAGACGGACGGACAGACGGACGACGGACAAAATGTGATCAGAATAGCTCACTTGAGCTTTCAGCTCAGGTGAGCTAAAAAGCAAATGATTTATTTACAGCAATAAATTCTGGAGAGGAGGAGAAGGGGTAAATTATGCTGTATGGATTCTGAGTGAGTTGGTTTTGATAAAAGTACACTGCTTTAATCCTGTTATATATCATGGAGCATCATTGATCTGCTAGAAGCCAGGCTACGTTAGCCACAGAATACAGAGTTACAGCTCAAAGGCAGTTAGTCTGTAATCAAACAGCTCCTATAGCAGGATATATAAGGAGATACTTCATTGAGATACATGTAACTCAGACAGGTTCTGCTACAAGCAGTCAGTTTGTCTAAAAACTTAATTCTTTTTGCAAAAAATGATGTCTTATAACCCGATTTGTTAAGAATAAAATGAAATTATATTTGAAAATTACCTCCCATTTCACTGAAAATTTAAATCTTAAACATTCACGTAAAAAAGTTTGCTTATATTCTTTCCTGAACTTTGTGGTTATTGGGAATTATGAAATAAATTCTAATACAACATAAGCTCATTCAAAGAGGGGCAATAATGATGTTATCACCAGTCAGCTCAATAAGCTCATTCAAAGAGGGGCAATAATGATGTTATCACCAGTCGGCTCAATAAGCTCATTCAAAGAGGGGCAATAATGATGTTATCACCAGTTGGCTCAATAAGCTCATTCAGGGGGGCAATATAGAGGTTTGAGAATTGATGCCATGTATTGCATTCTGACTGGTCCAACATTGGATCTGTAAAAGCTCCTACAGGGCTTGATTGACCAGGCTCTATACAGGTCCATTAGTAAGTCATTAGTCCTCCACTAATTAACCACTGATTAACGCCCTACCTGTTGCTGGGAGCTGGCCGGGTTAACCAGGTTCTGACACGCCATCTGTATGGCTGGATTAGCCCGGGCAAACTGGGACTGGTCCACCAGCCCGGGCCCTTCGGGGCTCTGACGCTCCATCAGCAATGCCCACAAGGTAGGCCGCCTGTAATTTAAAGGAAAAACAAATGTTATTATTCATTCATCATACATATTAGAAAGATCTGGCACTCCATCAGCTGCGCTCCCTCTCTTCAGAAAGTTTAAAGACGGTCCTTCTCTACAGACAGTTCCTCGGTACCTCTATATGTATTTTACATTCTTTCGTTACAAAATAACCATGCCATTTTGGAGAAAAAAAAATCTACAACTCATACAAATCAATCCCTGTGTACAGAGACTGTTCTTCTACATGAAGACTTTTGAGACGGTCCCTTACCTGTGAGGCGGCCTCAGTGAGTCCACAAACAGATGTTGAGAAGTTCCCTACGGAGTCACAGAAGTTCTCCAGGTCGCCCTTCTTGGCGTGGTTCGTGATCCCAGTCATAGAGTCTCCCAACAGCTGCAGGACAGAAAGAGGGGCGAGTTAGTTAATCCAGTAATTAACTAATTAACTGATCCAGATATTAACTTACCATTCAAAATATTATTAAATCTGAAGTGGTATGACAGGTATAATGTCAGTATGATTTATGAGTGATACAGTTGGCTTAATGATTCATCAAACACATCATCAATACATATACTGGTGAACTTATAGGAGATCAATATCATCAATACATATACTGGTGAACTTATAGGAGATCAATATCATCAATACATATACTGGTGAACTTATAGGAGATCAATATCATCAATACATATACTGGTGAACTTATAGGCGATCAATATTCAATACATATACTGGTGAACTTATAGGAGATCAATATCATCAATACATATACTGGTCAACTTATAGGAGATCAATATCATCAATGCATATACTGGTCAACTTATAGGAGATCAATATCATCAATACATATACTAGTCAACTTATAGGAGATCAATATCATCAACACATATACTGTTCAACTTATAGGCATACTTGCCAACTGATCCGATTTCGTCGGGTCACACCCGATTTTTCAACCCTTCACCCGATTATTTTTTATGACCCGGTGGGTCATGCTTTTCACCCGATTTTTGTCGAACAACCCGAAAATCTCCCGATTTCCGGATTTGGTTCGTAAAATACGTTGCGCGTTTGACTTCCAGTTATAAACCCAAGCTGAGCTTGGATTTACGTAACACGTAAACAATGCCGATGGCTATATCAGACACATTATGTGTAATTATTATCGTGAGTTGTTTTGACTAAGCGAAGGTTTAAATCATTAAGTGTGATGGCTTCCAATAAGAAAAGGTCTTCATCGGGGCCAGCGGAATCAAAACCAACAAAAAGAAAACGATATTTTTGTACCTATCAACATATCTGGGAAAATGAATTCCCATAAGTAAAACAAAGTAATCGAATACAAAACGAGGCTTTTATGTTCTATATAACGCACATTTGAATATTGGATTTTGTGCCCAAAATGATCTGACTAAACATTCAAAAACGCTAAGTCATGTATAGGATGCTTTTTAATACACATAACTCTTCCAAGTCACTTACAACTTTCATGCCATCATTTACAGAGTTCAAAAGCAAGGTTAATGTAGCAGAAACTCTTTTTGCATTTTTTTTAGCTGAACACAACCTACCATTTTCTGTGTCAGATCACTTTGCAAAATTCAAAATCAGCAACTGTTAGTTAAAATGCTTCTTTGCAATAAAGCATTACACATAAGTTTTTTACACATATTTCTATTGTATATACCTATGAAATGCATGGTAAATATGTCGTGAATGTCGTTACGCCCTATGACCAGATTTTTTACTTTCCAAATCTGGTCATGACCAGATTTTCACATGTTGGAGGTTGGCAAGTATGCTTATAGGAGATCAATATCATCAGAATAAAGCAAATATTACATGCATCCAAATATGTAATTCACATTTAAAGCCTCAAATTGTCTGAGTTTTTTCATATTGAAAACAATACCAAGGAGAGAGGAGTTGTAAACATTTACATGTAGTACGCACAGACAGGCGAAGGAACCAAGCTCAGGGCCACAGAATCTCAACTTGCTCATTCTCTGATTGACAGTTAGGCTTATTAAGGGACCATCATATAGTATTTGAGTACAGACAGGTGGAGGGACCAAACTCAGGGCCAGAGACTCGCCACAGACATGGGAAGGGACCAAGCTCAGGGCCAGAGACTCGCTCACTTCTGATCTCAGATTGACATCAAGGCCAATTCTCTGATTGACAGTTAGGCTTATTAATGGACCATCATATAGTATTTGAGAAGACACTGTTGTAATGAGTTTTCAGGCTTAAACACGCAACAAACAACAAAACAACACACAACATAATGTTGACAGACAACAGAGAGGGGGGGGGGGTTAATGTTAACACACATACATGCTTTCTCTATATTGGGTTCTGGGATTGTACATTGGGGAAGAAATCTGTTCTTTATAAATGCTTATTTTAGCAAAATTACCGAAACTGAATTTTAAAAAATACATATGATCATATTAGTATCTGATTATCACAAAGGCAACCCATACTATAAAATGAAATTTGTCATGAATTTACAAAGCCTTGAAACCTCAGATCCTATGAAATGAAGTTTCTAAAGATATTTTAAAATTAAACCAACAACATATTTCATTTAATTTTTCCAGAAGAAGAACAAACAATCTAGAACTTGTAAGATGATAGCTGCACTGTTAATTCTCTCTGTATATCACATGTATGCTGTCCAGCTATGTACTTAGTACAGATAAACAAGAGAAATATACAATAAGCTTAATACAAAGTTTTTCCAGGTACATGTACAGTAACTAGCTTGGTTATTTTCTACTTATCTAATTAATGAATAAATACAAGATTATTTTTCTATTTTCACATATGTGTATGCATAAAGCACTAGCTATATTTTTTTTTTTATCAAAACATGACATAGAAGTCATTTCCACAATTTTTTTTTGTTGGGGGGGGGGGGATTATATTCAATTATCAAAACAACAAAGGCTGACACAAAATCAAAGGCCGGAACGGCCACAAAGGCGTCAAGCTGACATTTTCTTTTATATAGAATGATATCAATAATTTGAATTTTTGTACTAATATATATAGTCGTTTATCAAATAATATTATAATAAAAAAGGAAATAAATTACGTTTTGTGCTGTTTCAAAAACAATATTCAGTATATTTCAGTATAAAATAGGTAGTGATGAGTTTATAATACAATAACTCATCGTGGTTACAAAAATCGAAGAAATTTCAAAGTTCAAAAAAAATTAATTTCTTTCTGCTTTAAAAAGTCTTTGCACATTTCACAGGCTCATAATTTGAATACATTAACAGTGTGTCCCTAATTATAATAATAAAACATACTTTTATTTATTTCAATTCCCGTTTGAAACAAGATTACCTATGCTATGGTTGTTTACAAACAAATCCACAACACGTGCTATCTAAAATGCTTGACCAAACCAACTGCATTATCGTGTTTATTAATTGCAACAAAATCTCTAGATAAGTTTATCGCTTACAATTATTTCGGAGACCATGCCCGATAACAAATACATTTACATATCAAATTTTATTTCTATCGGGCACAGTCTCCAATCAAAATGTAAGCGATAAACTTAAATAATATTTCAGTGAATGTTAACATTGCACCTTATTGTATTCATCCGCCATTTCTTGATTAAGCAAATTTATACTAATGCAATGAGTTGTCAATAACCAGGGAGGCAAATTTTGTTTTTTTGTAGACAATTTAGTTGAATAAAAGGAATACAAATCTTGTAATACGTTTAATACTTCAAGGAACTTATTTTTTATGCATTAAAAAGGCGGTACAGTGCATGAATTTTTGGACGATTGCCAATCCAGACGATCGCTAGAAGGCTGCCGAGCATTAGCTCGACGCCTTAAAAATGACAACAAACATGCAACTGATGATGAAATTGACAGAGACAAAGTGGAAAAAAAAAAACCCACAACCCCAGAAATAGTTCATAGAAAAACAGGTCTAAATCAAGATAACATTGAAAAAGCACCAGTCCCCCCCCCCCCTTCACATGGCTGGACCCTGACCCTGAAAAACCCTGTAGTTTGTGGGAACACAGAACAAGCTCAACATTGTCAATATAACGACCTTACACTAATTACTGGCCCATCAACTGTCACATGTACATTGTCAATATAACGACCTTAAACTAATTACTGGCCCATCAACTGTGACATGTACATTGCCAATATAACGACCTTACACTAATTACTGGCCCATCAACTGTGACATGTACATTGTCAATATAACGACCTTACACTAATTACTGGCCCATCAACTGTGACATGTACATTGCCAATATAACGACCTTACACTAATTACTGGCCCATCAACTGTGACATGTACATTGCCAATATAACGACCTTACACTAATTACAGGCCCATCAACTGTCACATGTACATTGCCAATATAACGACCTTACACTAATTACTGGCCCATCAACTGTGACATGTACATTGCCAATATAACGACCTTACACTAATTACTGGCCCATCAACTGTGACATGTACATTGCCAATATAACGACCTTACACTAATTACTGGCCCATCAACTGTGACATGTACATTGTCAATATAACGACCTTACACTAATTACTTGCCCATCAAATGTGACATGTACATTGCCAATATAACGACCTTACACTAATTACTGGCCCATAAACTGTGACATGTACATTGCCAATATAACGACCTTTAACTAATTAATGGCCCATAAACTGTGACATGTACATTGTCAATATAAAGACATTACACTAATTACTTGCCCATCAACTGTGACATGTACATTCAAAATGACTGTTTTTTCATTCACTCGATGTTTCATTAAGTTCATTTGAGAAGGTTGGGTGTTTCATTTGAAATACAAGTGAAGTTCAGAGGTTAAGATAGTGTGTGATTATGTGTTCTGTGAGCAAATATAAAACGATGTGATCAACCCAAGATTTTTTGTGAGGGTAGGGGATGGGGGTGAGGGTGGAGGTGGGGTGTTGAGCATGTCTGTTATAAGCTTTCTGGGTACAACAAAAATAGAAGAGATACAAGAAGAAGGTGAGATTTACCCAGACTTGGCCCTGTGATAAAATCCTCACAAAATCAGCCAATCAGTCGATAGCTTTCAAAACAGTATTATACAAACAGCCAATCAGTTTACAGCATTCAAAACAGTTAATTTACAATCAGCCAATCAGTCAATAGCATTCAAAAAAGTTTAGAAATGATTAGCCAATCAGATATTGGCATTCATAAATAATTCATAATATAGATGGCTGTAAATGTTAAAAGATTTAAATTAAAAAAAACAAAATTAAATATTAATCTAGTAGGATTTGGGAAAATTCTAGTTATACATTATTCAGCATATTGCAAAGGTTTGTAAGTAACATTAAGACGAATGAAAACAAACCTTAACTTCATTCTATATACAAGACAAAGAGATTTTCACAGATTCATTCTCTACACAAAAAAGTCAAAAACTGATAAAGCATCACTTTCTACTCCGACAGTCAGCCATCGTGCGACTTAGTTCTTGGATACATTCTGAGAGTTCACTCTCCGCGCCACAGACATTGTGATACAGGCGAGGAATGAGTTACCTACCTTAGATTTCTCCATGACGGAGTCCAGACATTCGAAATACGACAGGTCCGTCACTGGCTCATTGGCACTCTCCAGCATAGATTTCATCATCTACAATAACACAGCATTACAGCATTAAAAAAAAGGCATACTGAGCATAGAGAAGCATTGTACAGCATAGATTCTTACACGGCTCAAATCTTTATAATAAAATACATATCTTTAACATTTTCATTTTCAGTTTGGAGGGAAAGGGCTTAAGAGGAAAGGAGTATAAACCTAAGGAATCCACTACAAATAATTATTTTGCTATGAGGATGAAGGAGTAATTCATCTGTAAAATCAGAAGGATGAAGAGATGTCTTTTAAGGATAAGTTATGTGATTTCTGAATCATACTTACAACAGTGTCATAAAGCCATACTCTACAACTTCTTTCTCACTCTTATCGTAATAATAGTCTGAGGGCGTTATCACACTCCTTCTGCCCTTGGTTATATATAAACTACATACACATTGGAGGGTGTTACTGACCTGTATCTGTCTGAGGGCGTTATCACACTCCTTCTGCCCTTGGTTATATAAACTACATACACATTGGAGGGTGTTACTGACCTGTATCTGTCTGAGGGCGTTATCACACTCCTTCTGCCCTTGGTTATATAAACTACATACACATTGGAGGGTGTTACTGACCTGTATCTGTCTGAGGGCGTTATCACACTCCTTCTGTCCTTGGTTATATATACTACATACATATTGAAGGGTGTTACTGACCTGTATCTGTCTGAGGGCGTTATCACACTCCTTCTGTCCTTGGTTATATAAACTACATACACATTGGAGGGTGTTACTGACCTGTATCTGTCTGAGGGCGTTATCACACTCCTTCTGTCCTTGGTTATATATACTACATACATATTGAAGGGTGTTACTGACCTGTATCAGTCTGAGGGCGTTATCACACTCCTTCTGCCCTTGGTTATATAAACTACATACACATTGGAGGGTGTTACTGACCTGTATCTGTCTGAGGGCGTTATCACACTCCTTCTGCCCTTGGTTATATATAAACTACATACACATTGGAGGGTGTTACTGACCTGTATCCGTCTGAGGGCGTTATCACACTCCTTCTGCCCTTGGTTATATATAAACTACATACACATTGGAGGGTGTTACTGACCTGTATCTGTCTGAGGGCATTATCACACTCCTTCTGCCCTTGGTTATATAAACTACATACACATTGGAGGGTGTTACTGACCTGTATCTGTCTGAGGGCGTTATCACACTCCTTCTGCCCTTGGTTATATATAAACTACATACACATTGGAGGGTGTTACTGACCTGTATCTGTCTGAGGGTGTTATCACACTCTTTCTGCCCTTGGTTATATAAACTACATACACATTGGAGGGTGTTACTGACCTGAATCTGTCTGAGGGCATTATCACACTCCTTCTGTCCTTGGTTATATAAACTACATACACATTGGAGGGTGTTACTGACCTGTATCTGTCTGAGGGCGTTATTACACTCCTTCTGCCATTGGTTATATAAACTACATACACATTGGAGGGTGTTACTGACCTGTATCTGTCTGAGGGCGTTATCACACTCCTTCTGCCCTTGGTTATATAAACTACATACACATTGGAGGGTGTTACTGACCTGTATTTGTCTGAGGGCGTTATCACACTCCTTCTGCCCTTGGTTATATAAACTACATACACATTGGAGGGTGTTACTGACCTGTATCTGTCTGAGGGCGTTATCACACTCCTTCTGTCCTTGGTTATATAAACTACATACACATTGGAGGGTGTTACTGACCTGTATCTGTCTGAGGGCGTTATCACACTCCTTCTGCCCTGGAGCCGACACAGTACAGACGTTGATCAGCTGATTAATGCTCTCTGTCACCGCTCTATCAGACAAAATGTAGGAAAAGTTTAATATATCAAACAATGAAATTGAAACAAAACCCCTAAAATCCTTACTCAATTTAATTATATCATGCTTTACAAAACTACACATAATTAATGACTCCGGGGCTATAAACTTAACAAAAGTTAAAGATAATACTCAAACACATTAAGGATTAGACTATGTAGAGTAACTCAATGTAATATTGGATTATATAAAGGTAATACTTGAGTGCCTACCTGGCGGCCTGCGAGAGCAGATTCTTGGTGTTGGGAGCGTTTGGATCGGCCAACACAGACTTGGCGGCCAGCAGCAGTTTACTGGAAATCATGGAGACGTTTTTCAGTCCGCCCACAATCTGGTTCTGTGTGTCTCCATCCTTGGACAGACCTGGAAACCGACCAATCAAAATCAATCACAGGTACCTACATTCTACAGTAATGTCACACCTTAAGCCTAGCGTCTGTTTTGATCAAACCTTAAATTTTTAGTATCTGATTTTGTTGGAATCTCGCTCTCACTGACCTGCCATGGTGAGTCCAGATTTGATGAACTCTGAGTAAGACGAGCTGTACTCGCGAGATGACTCGGCAAGTTGTTTGGGTGTGCCACGAGATGCGGTGATGATGTCACTGGCGGCCTGGTTGAGATTGACAGCGGCGTTGTTGTTCTCGATCTGGATCTCCTGGAACGTGCGGTCTGTGCTCGGGTACTACAATGTACAGGAACGAAAAATTAAATCAATTCCTAATAATGATGCATAGATGAAGTAAATTTGTTAAGATTATTTTTTATGCGATAAGGATTTCTATGCATATGTGAAGTAATTTAATTCTGAAAGAATGAGAACTATTTCTGTTAAAAAGGTGATTTTTTATGAGCCAAGTTAAAATTTGAGATGAAGCTTGTGTATTGCTGACATAAGGTTGCCTATTCGTCTATTTCTAAGATAGATGTAACTATCTCGGTGGATGCCATTTGACTCTTAATCCACTTATTCTGAGATCAAATCTGCTTCCGACTTAAATTTTGTCTATTTCTGAGATAGACTTTGTCTGCTGAACAGACAGATCTGCGTACCTTGGTGGACGCCAGCTCCTGGCTCGAGTCTGTGATCTGTCTGATGGCGTTATCCACGTCTCTCTGTCTGGGAAGGGCGTTCACACAGCTGTTGAGCGCACTCGACACAGCCTTGGCCACCTGGTTAAGTCTAGCCTGGTTCTCAGGGTTTTCTGGGTCGTTCATGGCTCGCTTCGTCTCCTCCAGTAGATGCGTCGACTTGTCGATGACGTCACGGGCGCTGTCGATCACTTGCCGTCTGACCTTGATGTCTTCTGAGGTTGAGGCGACACCGCGTGTGGCTTCTGTCAGCACGCGGAGGGCGTTCGCGGTGTCCCTGGCTGCTACACCCACGTAATTCTCATTGCCCTGAAAAATCACCATATAGTGGAAATATATTATATAGATAAATATATAGATAAATAAAATCCAATTCCCTGAGAAATGACCACAGCGAAGAATGTGTGAAGAAAAGTCACAACAGAATGAAATCATGTCATATATATATATATTATACTGTTCACTCCGTTTTTTCTTATATCACAAAAATTACAAAAATGGGGGTAAATACGTTACTTTTTATTTGCATCAGTCATCTTGTTTCAATTTTTGCGTATCATATTTTTTGTGATGTCTTATTTTTTTACAACGATCATCTATTACCAGAATAAATGAAATGCTCTATATATTCTACAAAATTTCTGTCTCCATTATACATTTATCTGTGTTTACTTGTGAGGCAGCAGTCAGTAGCTGAGCCATCGCCGATCCCACGTCCTTAGAGGTGGAGCCAAGTTTCATGGCCGACGCCTCCACCTGAAATATGTAACAAAATCATGTATCAACTCCATTCCACCATAATAGAAAACCATGATACAATATCAAATCTCCCATTTATATAATAATCAAAAAATATCTGACAGTTTACACCCTTTACTTACTTTTTTAGTAATGATCTTATTCACTAAACACATGCTACTATCATTAAATACTCATGACCTTTAACCCTGGCCTGAACATAATACGAATGATACACTTCACTTTACATATAATCCAATTAACAAATGCACTATGTATACACATGCTACTATCATTGATTATTCATGACCTTTAACCCTTGACCTGACTATATAATCACCATGACCTTTTCCTCTTGGCCTCACCGTTTCACCGGGTAGTGGCACAAGGTTACCGCTGTCGGCGGCTCTGCGGTACTCCTCCAGCTCGCGGTCGAGTTCGGTCAGCTGATCAAGGGCAGCGTCAACCTCCAGTGAGATACACATCTCCTCTGCCTTCCCTGAGGCGGTTCTCAGCTCCGCGAGCGCGGTGGTCATCGTCTTCACTGCCTGGTTTATGTTCATGCTTGCAGCTTGATCTCCAACCGTTGGGGCTGCGGTGTTTGCAGCGGATACCAGCTGACTGGCAGGCTGTCAGAATAAATGTGGCCAGTGAACCGAGATGTAAAACTAGTGTCTATCATAATAGCTATGCACATCATATTATTTTGATAAAATAAATAAAATAAGTTAAATATAGCACAGAAACCTTAGTTTTAAGACATTTTCCTTTCTCCCCCAAACACTGCAGCGAGATTTTACAGACATTGTACTATCAATGTTTGATTTTTTTTCTTGCCAAATGGTCTCCCTTACAATTTGTACTTTATACCTGTATAAATTCCTTGCTGGCATTGATCAGTTGTAGCTGGGCTGTAGCGCTGTCCTGGTTTGTCTCAGATCTCCGGAATCCTTGGATCAACAGAGGCAGCTGTTCATTCATGATCTGTAGAAGGAGAACAACATGTGATAGTCTCAGCCAATAAAATACAACAATACAAGGAGGACACACTATTATTTTCTTAGCCAATCATATATGGTTTTACAAACACTACAGTCTAAATCAGCCAATCATACAGCAGTATTTGGAAGACACAATACAATATTCTTGGACAATTAGACAATACTTTAATACTCTGGGGGAACAGAAAGAATGCAGATACAACACTTAGTCATAGAACACAACAGGAAGATTTGACCCCGCGACCTTTTGCCAATCAATTATAACCCAGCATTTATCAGTGTTTCAACATTCAGTGTGTCTTGTTTGTCATCTAACAACTTCTGTAATAAGAATTATGGAATGATAAGTGACCCCTGTTTACCTGGCATTGTTGAGACAATTACAGCAGGATTTAAACCAAGAACCTTTAGCTTACTGGCCAATCTACTATACCTCCCATTTGTTAAGTGTTTCCACCATTATGTAAATTGAATTGAGACTTCTTTTATTGATAAGAATTATGGAATGATGTCCCCATCACTGCTTACCTGGCATTGTTGAGTCAGTTGATGTTCCGAGGTTTTGTTAGTGTTGGATTTGTTAGCGTTCTTTGAGGCGTTAATCACCTGTGTGGTGGCTGAGGCGATGAGACGCGCGGCGTTCTACAAATCATAGATATAATCTTTTAAAGCCCAATTAAATATTAAATAACGATTGTAAAATACTCGTTTTACAATCCAATTACATTTCAAAGCATGGTTGTAACCATAATACACCTAAATGACTCAAGTAAAGTCTCATCACAAAACATGGTTGTAATATCAAGCCATCATGTCGTATATCATTTACTGCAATCAAATTACAGGTTCTAGAGATAATTAAACGACACTTAATGAGTCTCTGACCTCTAGCCTCCTGATGAGTTTCCTTTTGAGTGCGTTGCTGGCGGCGATATTTGTGGCAGCCAGGAGATCCTCTGTAGCGCCTCGTAGTCTCTTCTGCTGCTCCGAGTCGTTCGGACTCGACGCACAGCCCTGTAATATTAGAATATAACACTTTACTGAAATTGATTGAACATAATATAGCTGTCAACTGTGATATACAACTCTGTATCAAATATAACATTTGACTTTACAAATGTTTAACTTGATATTGCATTCTACAGTTTCAGCTGCTTTATCTTTACCATCATATGCTCTGCGGCCTACAAATGTCTACATAACCAGAAACACAGTATACTATTACACTTCCCATCTCATTGTTCAATGCACACAACTTTTCCTTACCTTGGCAGCTTCCACCATGTTCGCGGTGGCATCAGCGAGTAGTCTGGCGGCGGCCATGGGGGCCGCTTCTGCATGTCCGAGTCAGAGTGGCCCTCAGCTTCTCCCCTGATGGCCCCAACCAATGAAGAGGTCGCCTGAAAACAACAGATATCAAGGTCAAAAAAATTATATCATAAACAAGTAAATATATTGAAACAGTCAACAGTCTTAAATTTCTGAGCCATGTAGGTGCTAACCCAATCTAGCATTGACTTTTATAGAATTGAACTTATGAAAGATGTGTGAGATATTTGCGAGCTTACCTGAGCTAGCTGCCTGGCCTGTCTCACCATCTCGTGGGCGTCGCCCACACTACTGAACAGTCTGTCCGTCACAGTCAGGATCGTGTCCACTGCGTCCTCGTGGGACTCCCCAGCCTGAATATCAAAAACATACATTTACTACCTCACTGCACAGAAGAGTTCAATGACATGATCTTGGTATCATTAAAGGCTCAATGCTTTGTATCAAAATATCCTTAAAATGTGTTTGTCATTATAACAAAAAATTCAGTGTAATAATTTCTTCATTTTTTCTAAATATTGTGTAACAGGTCTATTTCAGAGAGAGAGAGAGAGAGAGAGAGAGAGAGAGAGAGAGAGAAAATAAAAAGCTACAGAAAAAGAAAAACAGTGACTATCCCACTTACCGCGGTGGGCCCTGCCCCCTTCTTGATGTGCTGTAGCAGGTCGTTAAGAGCCTGAGTAACCGCGGTGGCTGCGGTGCCTAGGTCGGCCAGAAGCTTGTCGTCGCGGCAGGACTGCTGGGCCGCCTCCACGATTCCCTCAACAAAGTGAGCCACACCCTTTGTGGCGTGTATCATCTGTTCCTGACAGGCCGGGCTACTGATGGTCGGAGCCACCACCTACAACATATATAGTGATACAATATAAAACGGTGTTAGTACCAACAGGCAGATGTCATCCTCAGAGATTATTATTCCAACCAATAGGACTTACTGTAACAAATGGATAAATTCAACCAATAGGACTTATTGTAACGAATGGATTAATTCAACCAATAGGACTTATTGTAACAAATAGATTAATTCAGCCAATAAGAGCCACCATCTACACCACACTCAAAGACAGTATTGGCACTTAACATACAGGATCAATAAAAATCCAAGGTCTCAACAAATAGAATAATCTCCATCCTACTGGATCAATCCTACCCAATAGGATCAATCTCAGCCTTTATGATCAATCTCAGTCTATAGGATCTATCTCAGCCTTTATGATCAATCTCAGCCTTTATGATCAATCTCAGTCTATAGGATCTATCTCAGCCTTTATGATCAATCTCAGTCTATAGGATCTATCTCAGCCTTTAGGATCAATCTCAGCCTTTAGGATCAATCTCAGTCTATAGGATCTATATCAGCCTTTAGGATCAATCTCAGCCTATAGGATATATCCCATCCAATTTGATCAATCCCGATTCAAGAAATCGGCCGCATTCTTTTGAGTATTTCTAACCTATAAGATCATTTCCAGAAGAATTTGTCAAGCAAAGGGATTAGTCTGAACCTCATGAATCAACCCGAAAAAATCAGATCCCAACAAATGGGTTAGTCAAACCAATAAGTATCAATCATAGAGAATTCAAATGAAAAAATGTATATCATCTATTTAATTTTACAATATTTATAGTTTGATTGCAGCACTAATATTAAACTCTGATATTCAATCTTTAAAACAGATTTCATAAAAATCAAATCCAAATTAACAGCAAACTAAGGTTATCCAAAGAAAATTGTGTTACCAGTTAGCATAGCTTCTTACCGAACCAAAGTCATGGAGCTACAGAGATATACAGAGACAATCTGAAAGCTTTGTACAAGCTATTAGCTCTGTCAGTCAATTTACCTTTAACTTAGAACAAGCTGCAAGCTGTGACAAAGCCTGATAAATCATACCTTATTCCAAGCCATGATATATAACTCGTACCTAGCTACAAGCTTCGAGTTGAAATGTGGCGAGGGTACAGACCGTCGCCCGGTCGATGAGTTTGTTCTGTGATGTACATGGATAAACTACAAACTCCGACTTATCTTACTACACACCTCAAGTTTATCTGTATACAGGGAAATATTCAGCCCCGGGTTTTTTTTGGCCCATTTTTCTCCTCATTGTCAGCAGATGAATTTAAGACTCAGAAAAATCAAAGGTCTCCAATCTTCTCCCTTTTAACACAACTACATCTTGGCAAATTGAAGACAGGACAAATTTGCAAGTAGAAGGGTGAAAGAAATACAAGGCTACAATAACCCTGTGTACAGTAGATGAACAGACGTACCTTGGTACAGGCCACGAGCTGTCGTGAGGGCACAGCTGGTCGCCGAGCTGATGACCTTGTTCTGAAGCCCCTGGTCCTCGGTGGTGCTGGCCACACTCTTGGCCTTCAGGACGAGCTGGGCCGTCGCATTGGCCACTGCCTTAGCAAGAGCTAGCAATGTCTCCTAAAAATACAACACCATTCATATCAAATCTTATGATACATGTACATTTAAAATGATAATGTAGATTACTTATTTCATGCAAGTCTTAAATTTCAAGATTCAGCTGCATCAAATCTTGAGTATATGAAATTGCTACGCCAAAGTTTCATGTGATTGTATTGATGTTTATACCTTGCGTTTAATTAGTGTCACAATTTGTGTTAAAAGGCCTGGAAATTCCCTCGTTTATAAACTGAACTTTGAAAAGATAAAGAGGCAGAACCGTGAAAATAACTTTATTTACAGTGTGAAGAAAAAATATCAAGCTAAAGCATACAATCCTCTCTAAACACACATACACTCATACACTCAATTCACACACGCAAATAGCTGAAAAATCACACCACGCATTCGCACAAACAATATTAACCAAAAAAAAACCTAACCCCCTAAATACCCCCCAACATATATAAACAGAATAAATAACCCGACTTTGGCTGATGTCACTTATGAATACTAAGTCCGGACAATGCTTTTGAGAAGTTGTACTTTAATAAATAATTTCACCCGCAGCAGGTACATGCATAGTTGAGACCACAATTCTTGTTCATCATTGGTGGTGAGGATACATCACACGTTCATTTATATCGCATAAACTGGTACACGTGCGTAGACACACTGTCATGTAAACCAAACCTTTCGTCACGGATGTTACTGGACTATATCACCAGCTCATATAGTGCCCGTGCGTCTGCGTGTGTCACATGTCCCACGTTGACTATGGGTCCACTATGGTTAGCTTGTCGTTGTCCTGCACCCACGGATGATACCGTCATGTATATAACCAACCACACCCACTCAGCTAGTCACCTAAAATTCAATTCATTGTCGGGTCCTCAGTGAAAATTACACTACACTGTTCAAAACACACATTATATTCAACCGTTGGGCTACCATATTTTAAATTCTTATACAAACGAACAAAAATGTCATAAAACACTTAGCAAAGGACAATATAGATACATAGACAATATAGATACTTAAGTATGCGCATTCTAAATTGAAATGATAATGAAAAATACTTCTCACTTACTGCTGTTCTCTCTCAACACGGTTTATCGTACTTTCACCACACAGGAATTCTATTCAAACACTCCACACAGGATTAGACATAGGCCACACAGGTCCTAAGACATATTGTCAAACTCCACGAAGGTTCATACAGAAGGACACACCTTCTCTCATCAACGACCTGGCCGGAACTACTAGTAACTCATGCACGAAAACCGGTCTAACAAACAATGACTAGCTGACCGTGGCACTCTATGGAGCGCCGTTACTCACAAAAATTAATAGACTAATAAAACTTTAATTGAACATATATACAAAATTGTGACATACCTCCCCTTTCAAGTTTCAAAATTGGGAAACCATATTTTGACCAAAAATACACAAACAGGCTACCTCACGTGACGACTCAAAAAATCAGCACCTACATTGTCAATACCTTTGATAGCATGTATCGTGAAATTGTATGACTGCAAAAATATTGCCCAACGCATCAACCTTCCATTTGAAATCTTTGATCTATTGAGATACACCAAAGGTTGATGATCAGTTTCGAGAACAAAAGTTCTACCGTACAGATATGCTTGGAATTTTTTCACTGCCCATACTATAGCCAAACATTCTTTCTCAATGACTGAATAACCTCTTTCTCTTTCATTCAACTTGCGACTTGCATACGCAAATGGGAACTTTCGCTCATGCTCTTGCAATAAAACTGCACCTATACCATACTCTGACGCATCAGTTCTCAAATAGAAATCTCTCTGGAAATCGGGCAATCTCAGAATAGGGGCATACAAAAGCAAAGATTTCAACGAACTAAAAGCTTTTTCATGATGATCTTGCCAATTTATTTTGTTTGGGACACCTTTTTTCGTTAAATCTGTCAAAGGACAGGCAACAGATGCAAAATTGGGCACAAATTTACGATAGTAACCGATGAGTCCTAGAAACGATCGTACCTGTTTCTTGGTCTCTGGGCGAGGAGCATTCTTAATTGCTTCAAGTTTGTCATTGTTTGGACACAAAACACCATTTCCAATGGAATGACCTAAAAAATCAAGGGAGTTAAAACCTACAAAACATTTTGATGGTTTTGCACTCAACTTTCCTGATCTAAGTCTTTCTAACAGACCCCTCAATGCAATGATATAATCATCCCAAGATTCAGTGTGAACCAAGATATCATCAATAAAGCTATCTGTGTTTTTCAAACCCTTTAACAAAACCCGCATCATACGATTAAAAGTAGCTGCTGCATTCGATAAACCGAACGGCATCACTGTGAATCTAAACAAACCGTCAGGTGTAACAAATGAAGTGAGATCTTTGTCTTCGTCTCGCATGGGGATTTGCCAGTAGCCTTTGCAAAGGTCTACTTTCGTGAAAAATTTACTTTTACCGATCTTAGCAAAAATTTCTTCCGGGTCGGGCATTGGTTCGGCGTCAAATACCGTCACTTTATTAAGCTTTCTGAAATCAATGCATATTCTTTTCGAGCCATCTGACTTTTTTGCCACGACAATAGAACTCGCATATGGAGATTCTGAAGATTCTATAATACCCATTTCAATCATTTTCTTTATTTCGTCTCGAACCGCGTCGCGCAGAGCAAACGGAATTTGATACGGCTTGTTTCGGATCGGATCTGTTGTTGTCAAGTGAATCTCATGCTGAGCAAGATTTGTACGATTAGGAATATCAGATAGAACATCCTGAAAGTCTAGAAGGAGTCTACGAACTTCGTCTTTCTGCGGATCTGATAGATCGTTGTCAATGTTCACATCTTGATATGTTTCTGTGGCTACTGATGGAGGAGATTCCAGCGGGAAATCACTTTAAAAATTCTCACTCTCCGTAATTTCTTCCTCAATGACAGCACACGAGCTGATGATTGTAGGAGGATCTCTTTCCAAGTATCTCTTCAAAAGGTTGGCGTGGAAAGTCTTTGTTTTGCCCTGTACATCTACCCTGTAATCGGATATACCAACCTTTCCAACAACAGTAAACGGACCTTTCCACTGCATGAGTAGTTTATTGTTATCTGTAGGGAGAAGGATCAACACTTTGTCCAACAAATTGAATGATCGACGCTTTGTTTTCCGGTCATAGTATTTCTTGTAGCGTTGACTCGATTTCTGTAAATTTTCTTTTGCTAAGTCACATGTTTCTGCAATGCGCTCTTTCAAGTTTATAACATATTGGTAAGTACTTTTGACTTCCGGATCTTTCAGTTCACTAGTCCACATTTCACGCAAAATTGACATTGGTCCACGTACAGTTCGACCATATAACAACTCGAAGGGAGAAAAACCCATACTTTCCTGCGGAACTTCCCTATAAGCAAAAAGTAAAGGAGCAATGTACCTGTCCCAGTCTTTGGGTCTCTCAGCAGCCATGCGTCTTAACATTTGTTTGAGTGTTCCGTTAAATTTCTCAACCAGACCATTGCAAGCTGGATGGTAAGGTGTTGTTGTAAGTTGAGCAAGTGATTGCAAACGACCTACCTCTTTCATAAGATTTGATGTGAACTGGGTTCCCATATCTGATAGTATTTCTTTAGGAATACCTAATCTGGTGAAAAATTCAAACAGAGCTTCAGCAACACGTTCTGTCTCGATACCTTTTAGTGCAGTTGCCTCTGGATATCGTGTACTGTAATCTACCATGGTAAGAATATACCTATTACCACGATCTGTTGCTGGGAATATAGGACCAACTAAGTCAACAGCAACTCGCTCAAATGGAGTATCAATGAGAGGCATTGACTCTAATGGAATTGGAGTTACCTTACCTTTTGGCAAAGTTCGTTGGCAAACGTCACATGACCTACAGAATCTACTTACATCTCCTTGTACCCCTGGCCAGTAAAAGTTTGACAATACCCTATCAGTCGTTTTCTTAATGCCTAAGTGACCAGCTAGAACACAATCATGTGCAATTTTCATAACAGTAGTACGGTGCGGCAAAGGAACTAACAACTGTTTGAAGATTTTGTTGTTACTCACCTTTGGAGACTGAAAGTATCTGAAGAGCAAATCATCCTCCACGACAAACCATGACACATTTTGTTGTCCTGTAAATTTCCGAGTACCAGAATTTGCATACTCACGATATTTTTCCAACGTGATGTCATTCCTTTGGGCAGTTCTCATGTCATCAACTGTAACAAAATTTCCAGAAATACTTGGTACCTTAAGTGTCTTGAATTTCTCCTTTTCTTGCTTTGCTTGGCCTCTAGTTTGCACAGCTAAACCCTCGACATTTACCTCATCACTCTTGGTTTTCCATTGTTTTCCCCAGTCTGTATCAGGATTTGACGGGTCTCTTGCGCCATCAATGTTGCCTATAATGAGGTCATACACTGGATTAGTCATACATAGAGCTTTGACCTTACCTGACAAAAATGGCGTCTGGATACTGATTATCGCCTCGGGAACTTTTCTGACAGTACCGTCTATCAGAACACATTCGATAGATCTGCCTGTAAACTGTTCTTGTGAAACAAGCTCACTTTTAACTACCACACCGCTGCAACCACTATCACGCAATACTTCAACGGTTCTTGAATTCACATATCCCTCTAATACAGGCATTTTGTGACAAATACGACATGCACCTCCTATAACAGGTAAAATATGCCCACAGCGTAACGTCACTTCATTGTTTTGCATGCAACACTCTTTCAGCTTTTCTGAAAGAATGCACAAAGAACCAACATGATTACCTGTGTTGTATCTTGGATTCCCCTGAAAATTGTCTTTGGTAGTATCAGCCGTTGTTCTCTGCGACCTGTATGAATTGTCACTAGGATTAGAGGAAGTCATTAACATAGCACCTTTGTGAGTACGATTTCCCTGATTAAATCTATTAAAACAGTTCTTTGCTATATGACCTACAAGCCCACACTTATAACATTTTCTATCATTCCTACCCGGACCCATGCCAGAATTTCGTTGATTTCCAGTAGTTTGCTTCGCATCTTCCGGTATGTAAGACGGACGCTGCGGTCATAAGTAAATGAAGAGCTACCGTGCGCCTCGATAAATTGTTCGGCAAGCCGCGTCATTTCTTTGACATTTACCGGATGACGTTCGCGTATGAATGTAGATAGAGACTTACTGCAACTCGCGATGAATTGTTCGCGTAACAAAAGATCTCTTAAACCTTCATAAGTAGGCGGAGATTTAGCTAATTCCATCCATCTAGTCAAATAGTTTTCCAAACGCGCTAGGAATTGCGGGGGATTCTCACCTTTATCTGGTTTACTACTTCTGAATTTATCATGGAAACCTTCTTCAGACAATCTAAACCTCTGCAACAGAGAAAACTTGAGCTTATCATAATCTAATGCATCAGCTGGTGACAATCGAGAGTACACTTCGAGAGAAGTACCTGTGAGTAGTGCACTGAGATTTATTGACCAAGTATCCCTACTCCATTTAGCATTTTCAGCGAACCTCTCAAACCTTTGCAGATAAGCATCAATACAATCCTTTTGATCACTAAAAGGAGGGAGTTTTGGTAACTTTGCCTGATTTTGAACAACACCTGACTCTACTGGAGCCCCCTGCTTTGAACAAAGCTCTAATTTGAAAGCATCGGCCTTTATTTTTTCTAACTGAATCTGTCTATCTAACAAGGCCAACTGACTCTCTGACTCTTTCATAGCAATTTCCAAACTCAACTCTTTCTCTACTTTCTTTGCTTCCTGTTCTCTTTCTATCATTCTCAAGCTTAGTTCTTTTTCTACTCTCTTAGCATCTCTCTCTGCCGCTCTCTCCTCTCTTTGTAATCTGTCTTCATCAGATTTTCTCTGAGCTTTCTCTTTTTCCCTAGCGTACTCAAGCAACTGTTCACCTTTCAAATTAAGTTTCTTTCCAATCTCTACCAACTTTTCTAATTCTTCCTCCATTTCAAAGCTCAGTTTGATCAACGTAAGGATTTAACAAAAAAAATTCCAGATCCCGGACGAGCCCCCAAATGTCACAATTTGTGTTAAAAGGCCTGGAAATTCCCTCGTTTATAAACTGAACTTTGAAAAGATAAAGAGGCAGAACCGTGAAAATAACTTTATTTACAGTGTGAAGAAAAAATATCAAGCTAAAGCATACAATCCTCTCTAAACACACATACACTCATACACTCAATTCACACACGCAAATAGCTGAAAAATCACACCACGCATTCGCACAAACAATATTAACCAAAAAAAAACCTAACCCCCTAAATACCCCCCAACATATATAAACAGAATAAATAACCCGACTTTGGCTGATGTCACTTATGAATACTAAGTCCGGACAATGCTTTTGAGAAGTTGTACTTTAATAAATAATTTCACCCGCAGCAGGTACGTGCATAGTTGAGACCACAATTCTTGTTCATCATTGGTGGTGAGGATACATCACACGTTCATTTATATCGCATAAACTGGTACACGTGCGTAGACACACTGTCATGTAAACCAAACCTTTCGTCACGGATGTTACTGGACTATATCACCAGCTCATATAGTGCCCGTGCGTCTGCGTGTGTCACATGTCCCACGTTGACTATGGGTCCACTATGGTTAGCTTGTCGTTGTCCTGCACCCACGGATGATACCGTCATGTATATAACCAACCACACCCACTCAGCTAGTCACCTAAAATTCAATTCATTGTCGGGTCCTCAGTGAAAATTACACTACACTGTTCAAAACACACATTATATTCAACCGTCGGGCTACCATATTTTAAATTCTTATACAAACGAACAAAAATGTCATAAAACACTTAGCAAAGGACAATATAGATACATAGACAATATAGATACTTAAGTATGCGCATTCTAAATTGAAATGATAATGAAAAATACTTCTCACTTACTGCTGTTCTCTCTCAACACGGTTTATCGTACTTTCACCACACAGGAATTCTATTCAAACACTCCACACAGGATTAGACATAGGCCACACAGGTCCTAAGACATATTGTCAAACTCCACGAAGGTTCATACAGAAGGACACACCTTCTCTCATCAACGACCTGGCCGGAACTACTAGTAACTCATGCACGAAAACCGGTCTAACAAACAATGACTAGCTGACCGTGGCACTCTATGGAGCGCCGTTACTCACAAAAATTAATAGACTAATAAAACTTTAATTGAACATATATACAAAATTGTGACAATTAGGAATCTACAGTTTTTAAAACACAAGAAATACGTCTTTCTGTATACATTCATTGTTGATTCTATGAGATGTTACCTTACTGACATCAATTTTTAAGAAAGAAATCACACAGTTAGCCGAAGACAATTAATCAGAGCGCCTCACCTGGTACATCCTGTCCATGTCGTCAGCCGTCTCTCCAATGCCTGTCATCACTTCCTGTGACGCCTCGCCGACCATCTTACCTGCCGTGATTAGGTTAGATTTACCCTGTCAACACACGAAGTATACATATAAATAAATGGAATTAAGCACGTATCTGGTTAGATTTATCCAGTAAACACACTTATCTGGTTAGATTTATCCAGTAAACACACTTATATGTTTATATATAGCAGGTTGTATGTATAATTCTATGTTACCTGTACATATAGCAGGTTGTATGTATAATTATATGTTACCTGAACGTATAGCAGATTGTATGTATAATTCTATGTTACCTGTACGTATAGCAGATTGTATGTATAATTCTAGGTTACCTGTATATATAGCAGATTGTATGATTGTATAATTCTAAGTTAAATTTATGTATAGAAGGTTGTATGTATAATTCTAGGTTACCTGTACGTATAGCAGGTTGTATGTATAATTCTAGGTTACCTGTACGTATAGCAGGTTGAGTTGTACAGGGTCACGCTGGTCCACATTTTGGTCGGAGAAAAAGAACTTCCTCCTCAGCAGTAGTGTGTCCAAGTCCAACACCCCCTGTTCTCTCAGGGTCCGTGAATGGTCCAACCACTCCACTGAAAAATCATCCAATCAAAACTCATTTACAAAACATCCAATCAAAACTCAATACATTTTTTTATATCTAAATTTCATCAACTACTCCAATTAAAATCATTTGATCAAAACTTCATGAAAATGTCCAATCACGTATCAATGAACGTAGCCTACGTTCGTCGTCCGTGTGGAGTTTCTTTTTCATCTCGTCGAGTTTCTTCTGGTCCTTGGCGATGGACTTGTCTCGGCGGAGAGTCAGCGTCTTCTCTTTCTCGTCGTCCATCATCTCGCGGACTAGTGAGTATTCCTCATGGTTAGAGATACCTAGAGAATAATACAACTGATAGGATTATAAGTAAGTAAGTAATTCATTTATTTATAGTGACATGTGTATACATTTCCAAGCGTAATATTAACAACAGTCAGCATAGATTGAACACCAGGCCCGTCGGGCCTATATGCCACTTTGAACACATAATACATGAAAAAAGAAAAGAAAATAACACAGCATCAAGCAGTAAACAAAGATATGAATGAAAATATACATTATATTTAGCATGGTCACATGTCAAGCACGTGTTCATCTATTGCTTAAGCAAAACGTAACGATAAATATGATTGGTTGTATTCGTTTAAGTATCATTGGGAAAATGTCTGTGTTATTCATAATGAGGTGGGGAAAACCTGGGTCGAGTTATAAATACATATAGTCCTTCTGATTGGTTAAGAGAAACACACCCCCAGAGCGCGGTGTATATAAAGTCGGGATTTGACTTAGTCCAGCAGTTGACGTGGAATCTTCTCTAAGGTTCGAGTCAACTCACTTCCCCGGGTAGAAGGGTGGGCCCCAGTCTCCGTTTCCCATCTCATTCATTAATTGCCTCGCTAAGCATTTTGTTTATTGTCCCGTAAATTTCCATTGTGCAGCATGCAAGGCATTTAGTCCGTGCTAAGTGGGTTGGCATTAGGTTTGGGTTACTTGGACTTTAAATTAACTTTAAGGCAGGCTTACATTTACGTTGTAACGTGGTAAGGATGGTGATAACGGGAAGTTTGTATAACTGTATATTTGTGTATATAACATTTGTTCATTAATAATTCTATGGATCCATAACAAGCGTTTTCATTTACATGTGAAATGTGTGATTTTGAAATACTCGTAAATATTTGATAGAGTGATTGAGCGTTGATATAACTTTCTAGAACATTTACATTATTACGGAGTTTTGGATTTAAGAAAACTGACACATTTGAGACTGACTTAACTTAACGAGGCCGAGTACAGAACGAGTACGCACGCTTTCGCGCAGCGTTTCATTTGTATTGTGACGTCATCTTTTTGCTGGGTTGACGCCATGGCGTGATAGTTTCAACTACAGACATTCAGCGAAAATTGTTGAAAATAGCTCGTTTGATGCATAAAGTTAATGTTATATTGTGGAATAAACATTAATGTCTCGAAGTATTAGCTATATTTGGGCTCGGGTCGAAAACGTGAAAAGGGTTCAGCAAGCCTAGCCCTCTGTCACGTTTTCTTAACCCGCCTCAATATAGCTTAATTCATATATTTCAGGCAGTAACCATGTACTTTATATTAATGACCCTTAATATGTGATGTTATATATGTTGTTATTACTTGAATATGTCTGCATGTTTTAATAATACTATATAGATCACCTTTCCCGCCTTTGTCAAATAAAAAATAGCCATTATCTGACTAATCTGGGAAATTTGGCATACAAAAATCAACTTTGATAAGACCCCTGGAACAAACCAGGAGGTAAAAGGTTTTTTTTATTTGACCATTTGATGCCTTTTAGCAATAACTTTAATATGTAGAACAGAAAAAGAAATCCCTAGGGCAGAAGTTTTAAAAAAATGTAAAAAATGTGCAAAATTGATACATTTCAAACAAAATCCCATAGGGTCCTATGTTAAAGATTAACACACCTTGAGATGACCCCCTAAAGAAACGGTGTGGTAACTGTCTTATTTTTTAATCTTAAAATAATAATTATATTAGTAGAAATTCATGTAAAAAGTTTCATCCAAAAATCTAGGGCAGAACAAATTAGACCCGGCATCGTTAAGCAACTAGAGACTTAAGAATATCATTGAACTTCTGGTATAAATTAAAGTTATAACCACTATACAATTACACAACAATACAGAAAATATGTTGACAAGTGTTGCTGTATGTTGCTAACACTTACCCATCTTGGTACAAATTGTGTTGCCCAACTGTGTGACTGTCATTCACCTTACATATGTGTTTGTGTTGCTACATGTTGCGTGTGTTGCTATTTGGTGCTGTATGTGCTAACATCTTTCCATAAAAAATTTGACCCCCACCAAATTAAATGATTCCACAGTACCTATATTGATATAGATGGTGACCATCAGTTGCCCCACTGTGTAGCTGTCATCCAACTGTAACTTCTGTGTTTCTGTGTGTTGAGAGTTACAGTGTGTTGCTATATGCCGCGTGTTGCTGTATGTTGCTTTAAGTTGCTATATGTTGCTTAGACTTACCCATCTTGGTACAGATGGTGACCATGTGACAATGTTTTTTACTGTTAATGTCTTTCCTGTTCCAGCTTGGCCTGTTATCAAGATATTGTGATCATTTTCCGCAATGTTTACTACACATTTTTCTTGGTCGCTGTCTATTTTCGCGGGGTTCTTTCGATTTCTCTGGACTTACCGTATGCATTCAAAACATCTCTGACTTTATATGGAGAGCCGCCGCTAGGTGTCGCGTTGCTCGATGCAAACTTCCGTTGCTTTCGATGAAATGGAATGGTATCGAGGACGTTTCGGGTCACTGGGTGGTTAAAACGGCATGTATACTTATATAAAGTATAGGGAGAAGTCATCGGATCATTTTGTGACCTAGTTCTCGCCAGAAACCGGTAGACAAAGGGTATAACTTGTTAAAATTAAACTGTGAATTGAGCCCCCCCCCCCCTGAAATCCAAGATGGCGAGTGTCGTCGCTTTACTTTTTAGCTCACCTGAGCCAAAGACTCAAGTAAGCTTTTCTGATCACAATTTGTCCGTTGTTTGTCGTTGTTGTAAACTTTTCCAATTTTAATCTTCTTCTCAAGAACCACTGGGCAGATTTCAACCAAATTTGGCACAAAGCACCACTAGGTGAAGGGGATTCAAGTTTGAAGGGCCACGCCCTCTTTAAACTATGTTAAAGGGGAGATCATTGAGAATTATTGAAAATTTTTTGGTATTTTTAAAAAATCTTCTTCTCAAAAACTATTCGGCCTGAAAAGCTGTAACCTGTATGGAAATATCCTGAAATTTGTTTGGAGGCATCCTCAGGTATACTCTGTCCCAAGATATTTTGGATTCACATTTGGCTTAATTGCTTGATATTTATAAATACCTCAGGGTTCAAACGATGTTCATTCAAAACTATGAAAAATTTCCAAGATTTCTCAGTCGAAACGCCCCTGTTAGCTTATCAGGTTTCAATACAATGCTAAAAAATGAGATGTCTACGGAGATTTTGTATTGCAGCAAGCCCGGATGATAACGTTGAAATATTGCGCGATGTATTCCGAGTGTATTCCGAATGGAGAAAAAATGTAAACATTCCCCATTATAAATCTCCGTACGGAATCTGCTTTCGTTCCTGTGAATTTTTCTGAGTGAAAGATGATAATGTGTCAATGAAATTATCTTGGAAAATATCCCTTTCAACTATTTCAATTGCACTTCTTTCACAGGTAAGTGTATTTTTATTAAAAATCGTCCAAATGTGCAGCATAAATATCTTGGGACAGACTATAGTGTAGATTCAAGTTTGTTCAAATCATCGTCCCCGGGGGTAGGAAGGGGCCACAATAGGGGGATCAAGTTTTACATAGGAATATATAGAGAAAATCTTTTAAAATCTTCTTCTCAAAAACTATTATAGGCCAGGAATGCTCAAATTTGAGTGGAAGCATCCTCAGATAGTGTAGGCTCAAGTTTGTTCAATTCAAAGTCCCCGGGGGTAGGGTGGGGTCACAATTGGGGGATAAATTTTTATACAGGAATATATAGAGAAAATCCTTTTAAAAAAAATCTTTTAAAAACTACTAGGCCAAGAAAGCTCAAGTTGGCGTGTAACCATCTTCAGATAATGTAGATTCAAGTTTGTTCAAATCATGGTTCCTTGGGTAGGGCAGGGCCACAATGGGGGATAAATTTTTATATATAGAGAAAACTTCTTCCCAAAACTATTAGGCCAGGAAAGCCCAAATTTGATTGGAAGCATCCCCAGATCGTATAGATTCAATTTTGTTTAAATAATAGTCCAGGGGTAGGGTGAGGCCACAATGGGGGATGAATTTTTACATAGGAATATATAGAGAAAATCTTTAAAAAATTTCTTTTTAAAGACTATTGGGCCAGAAAAGCTTAAACTTGTGTAGAGGCATCCTCGGGTAGTGTAAATTCAAGTTTGCAAAATCACAGTCCCTAGTGGTAGGGCGGGGCCGTGATGGCAGTTTGAATTTTTACATAGGAATATATAGAGAAAATCTTTATAAATATTCTGGGAAAGTTTTCGGTCCAAAACTCAGTACTTAGTGTGAAAGCAGAGGTTATGCAGATTTAAGTTTGATGAAACCATGATTCCCTAGAGAAAAGTGAGGCCACGCAATGGGGGGGGGGGGGGGGTATATAGGAAAAGAAAAAAATCTTCTTACAGGTACAACAACAAAAGGGGCTTAATATTTACCCAAAAAAGAGGTGGGTAAAAATTGGCAGATTTTCAATTTTTTTTAGCATTACCGTATCAAAATACCTCGACAACTAATGTCGAGGTATTTTGATACTGTAATGCTAATTTGATCAGAATTAAGGCAATTGTTGCTCATGTGAGTGATGTGGCCCCTGGGCCTTTTGTTTTAATGTACATATGATACACATTTTTTAAAACAACGATAAAGGGTGATTTTAACGGCGTATTTTATTTCGATACCATAGAACATATATTGAATGACCATTTATGTATATTTTTTTTTAGTCGGGAATAAATTGTTATAAATTTCAGTGTCTGACAACCGAGCCAGTTTTTAATCAGTGGTTTTAAATTCAAAATGGATTTTAAAAAGGTAAAAACGGCAGGGTAATGCTATTTTTTGATTTCTGGAATATAAAATTACACATATTAAGCCATTTATTTTTCGAATTTTGTCTGGTTTAGACAGAGACATATTTTTTTATATGTCTCTGGTTTAGATGTTACATTTTAGATATATGATATTTAAAAATGCGAGATTGTGGTGTAACGGTATATGCAAAATGCGTAATTGTGGATTAACCGTATATGAAAAATGCGGGATCGCGGGTTATCGGTATATATACAAAGTGTGTGATTGTGGATTAATCCGTGTCCTCGTTCTGGATTAATCTGTGTCCTCGTTCTGTACCAAGTATTACAGTACTGCCTGACTATGAAAAAAGACAAACAATATAGACATGTCACTTTAAGTTTATTGACTTTTATCTACAGCTCGCTACATTTACCCAAACATCATTTGTATACAAGTATTATGTTTTTCATGGTAAGTGTAAACACAATAAAAATAAACATAATACTATATATATATATACGTTATAAATGTATTTCATCACGTTCATTGTGTGCGTAAACAAAACAAAAAAATTCTCAAAAGAAAATGACATTAACTTGAGTTGTCCTATCTATCTGGTCAACAGAGATACAGAGTGTGAGAAATGTGCTTAAACACCATTAACAACACATAGGATTAGCAGCTTGCTAAATACAAATTGAGGTCATCATGACCTACTTTCACATTGATATACATGAGTAAATGACTCCTGGTATGATTAATGGTACTTCATTTCTAAAACACAAGTTTGTTTTTTTTTTCCAAATAGATATGTTCTAAAATAGTTTCACCATAAACTACCATAATTCTAATTGGGTCATTGTGACCTACATTTTGAGCACAACAAGCAATATATGATGCACCAATTGTTACACATGCACAGCTAAACTTAATGAATTAATCTAACATCAACTATTAATATATTGAAATTAAAACTACATAACATTGTATAAAAAACCATCTAAAACTTATCAAATTCTTATCAAAAGCTTATCAGATCACTTCTTTCCAAATAATCACGGTATATTGTAAAAATACATTAACTGATATTCAGTCCTACCAATAAAACTGTCAGGGATAAACACCATCAAATTCATTTCTCATTCTCAAGGGGAATAACTGTTTTTCATCCTGACTGAAAAATACAAATTTTGAGTTATTCCCCTTTGAATAAAATGTTCACTACAACATACAAGATTATTTGTGTAAAAATCAAAATTGAAAAAAACAACAACATGTGACACATTGGCTACAATTGTAATGGACATCTCCGTCCTAGCACCGAAAGATACCAGAAATTTCAGGAGCTTAGATATGTAAAACATATTATATACTGACAAAATTTACACTAAGATAAAATTAATAAAAAACGTATGATAACAAATACAGTAGAGTTCACATACACAAAAAAACCCCGATTCCATTGATGATGCCTTATTCATAAAGAGATAAGGTACACAGAGCACAGAGTCTATTGAGGATGCGTTATATATGCAGATTTCACCTATACAGATACAAAGTCCATTGATGGCGCGTTATTTTTATGCAGATTTCACATACACAGCAACAGTGTCCATTGATGACGCATTATTTTGGTTCACCTACACAGATACAGAGTCCATTCATGAAACGTTGTTTATGTAGAGTTCACGCACAGAACACTAAGTCCGTTGATGACCGGTAATTATTTAGCTTCTGTAACTCCATTGGAATTATGGGTAATCCGGGCAGGTTTTCTACTGTCTCCCCCTGAAGGCGTTTAAAAAAGCAGCTTGTCTGCAAGAAACAAAAATAATTAATTTATAATTGTATTAAATGATTAATACCAAATACTTGGACAAGAAGGAAAGAAAAAGTGAGCAAGCTCAAATACCCCATGTTCTCCCATTACTTGACAACGCTACACATCATGAATGGCAGAGTATGCATTAAGGTGGCATTCTACACCACTTTCTGACGCAGTGCGCAAAAAAGTAAATCTGGAAGCATGTAATTCTGGTACCGGCTGATTGCAACTGATGTGAATTGTATGGGGACCGCTCTTTTGAAAAATTTGTTAAATGAACAGAATAAATCAAAATTTTGATTAAAATTCATTCTTTACATGTAAGGCGGTATGGGACACCTTCATGTTGTGTCGTATTATTTATCAAAATAAACAATACCGGTAAATCAAGTGTAATTTTATAAATAGTTGCTTTCCCATCATTGTTACCTTAGAGCGCAGTGCAGTGGGTTAGAGCGCTCACTACGGACCTGTAAGTCACGAGTTCCAGTCGGGTTTGAAAAATTTATTACTTTTCCAAAATTTTCTAAAACATATTTTTTGGTAAAATATTGTGAAAGAAAATTCTAAACCAATGAAAGTATTTCAGTAGTAATGTACTTTAATCCACATTTTTATTGACAGATGTTCCATACCACCTTAATTAAAGGGATGGGAGGGTGGCTTTGAATTTCTCTCAGGTTGGGATACATAAATCCTAGTATCTACCCTTGAAAAGGGGCACGTTCCTTAATATTCACAACTTTGAATCTTCTTTGCCCAAGGGTGCTTTGTGCCAAGTTTGGTTGAAATTGACCCAGTAGTTCTGGAGGAGATGTTGAAAATGTGAAAAGTTGACGGACAGAGGACAGACAAACAAACAGACGACAGACGACAGACAAAATGTGATCAGAAAGGCTCACTTGAGCTTTCAGCTCAGTTAGCTAAAAATGATAAAGGGCATTACTAGCAAAACATCATCAGATCAAAACTTTCTGCAATTATGCACATATTTAATCATTTGTATTAAACAGCAACATACTAAATTCTAATGGTTCAAAATCTGAAGACAAAACATTGTAATTAAAATTTCCTAGAAATGTGCAAATCAACACATTGTGTTCTAACTACCTACAAAAAAATCATTGCTAAATTCAACATTTGGACAAAATTCTAAGTTCAATGGGGCTAAAATTCCCAGAAAGATAAATGAATTGGAACTTCCTAGTAATTAGCATATCTACGCATTGTGTCCTAAATACCTTAAAAGTTTCATATATTTCATATTAAACATGATAAAATTCTCTGCAGCTGTTGAATATAAGTTTTGCTTAAAATCCAGGACTGACTGAGATAGGTCGAAATCATTATTCTCTAACAATTCCATTACGTGGGGTATAATAATGGCACAATAAGCAAAACAAAGATACATTTTCGAATTGATAATGATCTGACATTTACAATGTTTAATTGTTCAGTTTAACATTATAGACTTCTTCATGTGGATATTTGTTTTATAATAATCCACATTCAGAAAATAAAACTTGTATAACATGATGTTTCTCACTCAGCAACAGACAGCCATGTTTGGATGATCACAAAGTGTGAAATAAACAGGAGTCAGTATTACAGCCCATGTGAATTATACACAGCTCAATTTCAGCTGCAGATGTTGAACAAAGTGACAAACAACATGTGTGGTTTTGAGAGCAGACTAGATTTGTACAGAAACATTTACAACCTGTCAATATCCCAGCTATCTCCATTATATGGCTGGTGTTGAGCTGGACATGAGGTCCCCATCAGGACGGGGTGTGTGTTCATCTACAACAAGTCATTAATTAGCTGTTAATTAATACATACAGAATATGTAACGATAGAGCTACATAGATCTACAAATTAAAACTTTAACCTGATTACTATGACACTTGCTTTGATTTTTGTCTAATTAATTAAATTAGGTCAATTCATATGTAACAAAACAACTGATTACAAATACATGCGTCAGTGAGTTTTACTTTCGTTTAGTTGATGAGTTGTTGTGACGAGGTGTCGTGTATCGGGTGTCTCCATCAGGACGGGGTCTGTGTTCATCTACAACAAGTCATTAATTATCTGTTAATTAATTAATTACATACAGTATATGTAATGATAGAGCTACATCTACAAATTAAAACTTTAACCTGATTACCATGACACTTGCTTTATCATTTGTCTAATTAATTAATTAAAATTAAGTCAATTAACATGTCACAAAATAACTGATTACAAATACATGTGTCACTCTATATATTTCATAATTAAATACAGCAACCTGCTATTTCTATTCACTAAATACAATGACATGTAACTGTACATTTAATTAATAAAATAATGTAACTAATTTCTGTTTATTTTAGATAAACACTGAATCCCAATGACTGGTAGATACAGCTAACCCTGTAACAATGAGTTGTTTATATTGACAAACAATCACACAGATAAACAATCTGACTGTTATTGTAGTCTACAGAAGATCCGTGCACACACTTGTCTATTGTAAGGATTTGCTATGAAGTCCAGACTTAAACATGCCTCCTCTTTTTATCTTACGATACTCTAACCTCTCTATCTTATCTTTGGGTTGCCTCCCCCTCCTATCTTAAGGTACACTCTCCTTTTATAAGGTACACACTCCCCCTTTTATCTTTAAGCTCATTCCTCTTCTCTCTTACTGTACACCTACCTAGGGTTGCCTACCCCTTCTATCTTTGGTTCACTCCCCCTTCTACCTTAAGGTACACTCCCCCTTCTGTCTTCAGGTACACTCCCCCTTCCATCTTAAGGTACACCCCCTCCCTTCAATCTTAAGGTGCACTTCCCCCTTCTATCTTAAGGTACACCTACCATAGGGTTGCCTACCCCTTCCTTACAGGAGTACATGAACTGAAGTGCCGACTCGGCCACGGTCTTAGTCAGGTCCAGGATGTGGGTCTGTTGTTTGGAATTCTGGATCAGCAAGGCGGCACCTACAGCACCGTCCGAGAGTGGGCCGAAGTAGCTGGCCATCATTGTCACCTGTAGATACAGGTGGTGTCAAAATTTATTACCTACCTATGTGTACATTGTGCTAACAAAAGGCATGTAAAAAATGGCCATTATCATTTTGGATTATCATTCAAATTTCACAGAGAAGAAAATGAGCCATGTCATCTCACATAATAAGTATTAAATATCACAACCGATGCTCTGTATACTGACCCTGTGACCCAGATTCTCCGGCTCTGCTTTAGCTGAGTCCTTGACCTTGGAACAAAGGTCATGGATTTCTCTTGCACTCCCAATCATCTGTTCTTGGAATCCCTATAATACCATTCAACAATAATAATTAATGATTATTTATGAATATTGAAAATTGAGCATATTTTGATTACTTTAAAATCTTAATGAAGGGGGGGAAGGTGAACTATCAAATAAATCTGTTAAACTGTTGAAACAAGGGCAGGGGTGATACCTTAAAAATCTAGACATGAAAGGGAAGATTTGAAAACTTAAATATCTAGATATTGGGAATGAGGGGTTGATAATTTACAAATCTGGACACATGGAGACATATTGGTGGATGGGGAAAAGGTGGTTTTGGGTGGAATAAGTACTGACCCTGAGGGATTTCTCGGTCCGTTGCTGTAGACTCTGACTGATGGCAGCCAGTGAGGCCTGGTCCAGGTCGTGGATGGAACGGTTCAGTTTGTCGATCGACTCGTCACACTCACGCTGACCCGGCCCACAGTCCCTGAAATATACAGATGTATATAGTCAAACAGGTCCTGATGTTTTACAGGATATATGTTCAGTTCAAGATTTTTACATTCCTTGAAAGTATACACTCAAATACTATAATATGTGTCAAGAAATAATGGATGTAAAGTGGAATGGACCTCAAACAAATTAAAATCCAGGTACACAGAAATACAGTAAAATACAATAATATACATGTCCGAAAATTTAAAATCACTTTTAGGAATGAGCCAGGCTATTGAAGAGCTAACACTTTTGTAAATCTAGAAATGCTGACCAACGTTAGGAGCTGGCATTATAATAAAGACTTGCACTATACACTTACTTGATGAAGGAAAGACTTACTGATGGTGGACAAACTTACTTGATGGAGGACACGAGTCGTTTGATGGCCTCGGACACACTCTTGGAGTGGTTGGAGTACAGTTGGTAAATGGGCGGGTCCTTGGGATTGACAGCCAGCTGTTTGGCGGCCGTCACCATGTGACACGCTCCATCGATCATCGCCTTACCTGCCGACACAATGGGCTCTTGGGCCTTCCTTGCCTACATATATATACAGATAAGTCATCTGTGTGTCTTGTCCCAGAAAATTAGGAATAACTGCATAAAACTTTCTTGAATTATGAAACCCCACCATGAACATATTCAAGTACATTTCTAATATGGGGTTTTACAGGACAACATAATCCTGTTAGTTGGGTGCTTTAACTTGCTAACTGTCTGCTTTATGTAGCTAGCTTAGTAGCTATCTGCTATATATCACTAGCTGTCTTACTACCTGTATTTATCGATAGCTTTTCATTTACTGTAATTACCTCAGGGCTGATCTTGGCTGGCATGCTGGCAAACTCGGGAGAGGAGGCAAATGTGGTGAGTTCATCCACTGCATCTGTCAGTGGTTTGGCGGCCTCCGCACATCGCTGGCGGTTCTCCTCCGTGAAATCCTGGTCCAGCACCTGAATAATGATGTCAGTAATAATATTTAAATCTTTGGGAAGCTTACGGTACAAAACCCATAAGAAATTTCATACAATCTAAACAGACACAAATTATAACAAATAGAAATGTACACCTAAAATTTTGACATTTGACCTTGACACTCACCTTGATGGCCTCGACAAGGTTGGCTGTGCTGTTGGCAACGTCCTTGGCACTCTGTACAAAGTGTCGCTTGGCGACAGGATTGGAGGTCTTGCTGGAGGCCAGGCGACAGGCATTACACAGGGTCGACGTGTGCTTAGCAACCACTGTTGCTGCTGACAACACCTACAAAGGGAGTAAACTCTAAATCATCTCTACACAAAACACATCCTGATGACAAGGTTAGAAATAATTACAAGTTAATCAAAGCAAAGTCATTACAAGTTCACTCTGTGTATGAAGTAAAATTGTTAGTTATAATATAAATTCTTAATACAAAACTGATTTTAGATCTTGGCAAAGGTATGAAAAGTAGATAATCTCCTCCATTCATCAAAGTATTTTTTCACGTAGTACACAAGATGTTGCTTGTATATATATGATACACAGCCTGATACCTCACAAACTTCTAACATTGAGATATACACACATATATCTATTTTTCCTGATACACTGCTGTAGATGTTATTTCTCTGTTATTTCTTGATACACAATACAATTCTGTTAACTCTGATACGCTTTCTCCAGCAATACATGTTAGTAAAGTAAATAGCAACCCCCACTTAGCGCTGTTCCCGATTCTATGATATATATGATATATGATACACAGAAACATGTAAGATGCAGGTGATACGGAGTGAATTTCAACCTTAACGATACACAGTGTAAACTATTTAACAATCTTGTCTAAACTTCTATCACGATACGTAATGCCGTTTTAATTATATCGTCTGTGATGTATCTAGATTCTGTGTGACGTCATGCCACTTTATTGTGCCCTGTATCTATTAATATCATATATACATTACAAACTCTTAACAGCCTACAACTGGAGAGTCTATAATTGTAATTACAATCCAATGACACTCAAAGAATGCTTTAACATGGTGGTCAGAGACCATGAACAGAGACTATTGAATTGTTGCTCTACACTACATAACAGAGACCATGAACAGAGACTATTGAATTGTTGCTATACACTACATAACAGAGACCATGAACAGAGACTATTGAATTGTTGCTCTACACTATATAACAGAGACCATGAACAGAGACTATTGAATTGTTGCTCTATACTATATAACAGAGACCATGAACAGAGGCCATTGAATTGTTGCTCTACACTATAACAGAGACCATGAACAGAGACTATTGAATTGTTGCCCTACACTATATAACAGAGACTATTGTATTGTTGCTCTACACTATATAACAGAGACCATGAACAGAGACTATTGAATTGTTGTTCTACACTATATAACAGAGACCATGAACAGGGACTATCGAATTGTTGCTCTACACTATATAACAGAGACCATGAACAGAGACTATTGAATTGTTGCTCTACACTATGTAACAGAGACCATGAACAGAGACTACTGAATTGTTGCTCTACACTATAACAGAGACCATGAACAGAGACTATTGAATTGTTGCTCTACACTACATAACAGAGACCATGAACAGAGACCATTGAATTGTTGCTCTACACTATATAACAGAGACCATGAACAGGGACTATCGAATTGTTGCTCTACACTATATAACAGAGACCATGAATGGAGACTATTGAATTGTTGCTCTACACTACATAACAGAGACCATGAACAGAGACTATTGAATTGTTGCTCTACACTACATAACAGAGACCATGAACAGAGACTATTGAATTGTTGCTCTACACTATATAACAGAGACCATGAACAGAGACTATTGAATTGTTGCTCTACACTACATAACAGAGACCATGAACAGAGACTATTGAATTGTTGCTCTACACTATATAACAGAGACCATGAACAGAGACTATTGAATTGTTGCTCTACACTACATAACAGAGACCATGAACAGAGACCATTGAATTGTTGCTCTACATTATATAACAGTGACCACGAACAGAGACTATTGAATTGTTGCTCTACACTATATAACAGAGACCATGAACAAAGACTATTGAATTGTTGCTCTACACTATATAACAGAGACCATGAACAGAGACTATTAAATTGTTGCTCTACACTATATAACAGAGACCATGAACAGGGACTATCGAATTGTTGCTCTACACTATATAACAGAGACCATGAATGGAGACTACTAAATTGTTGCTCTACACTACATAACAGAGACCATGAACAGAGACTATTGAATTGTTGCTCTACACTACATAACAGAGACCATTAACAGAGACTATTGAATTGTTGCTCTACACTATATAACAGAGACCATGAACAGAGACTATTGAATTGTTGCTCTACACTATATAACAGAGACCATGAACAGAGGCCATTGAATTGTTGCTCTACACTATAACAGAGACCATGAACAGAGACTATTGAATTGTTGCTCTACACTATATAACAGAGACTATTGTATTGTTGCTCTACACTATATAACAGAGACCATGAACAGAGACTATTGAATTGTTGCTCTACACTATATAACAGAGACCATGAACAGGGACTATCGAATTGTTGCTCTACACTATATAACAGAGACCATGAATGGAGACTACTGAATTGTTGCTCTACACTATATAACAGAGACCATGAACAGAGACTATTGAATTGTTGCACTACACTATATAACAGAGACCATGAACAGAGACTATTGAATTATATTGCTCTACACTATATAACAGAGACCATGAACAGAGACTATTGAATTGTTGCTCTACACTATATAACAGAGACCATGAATGGAGACTACTGAATTGTTGCTCTACACTATATAGCAGAGACCATGAACAGAGACTATTGAATTGTTGCTCTACACTATATAACAGAGACCATGAACAGAGACTATTGAATTGTTGCTCTACACTATATAACAGAGATCATGAACAGAGGCTAACTAGTTAATATGGTCAATATCCCCGAGTCAAGTAACCTTTTGAGGTTGAGACAACTGCCAGCTACAAAGAAAATCTAATTCAGTCTGTATAAAAGTAAAATCTAACTCAGTCTGTATAAAAGTAAAATAGAAATTGCCTGCAGTTGAGACACGTTTAACCTACTGATGTTCCCTAATTGCAGAGGTTGAGATAATCAAGTTCTAGCGAGTTCAATCTCGCAGAGTCTATACAATCACTACAGATATACAAAGTTCATATGATAGATACACAGTTCCTACGGTGATACACACAGTACCATGGTAACTGTTACAAAGCAACAGTATAACATTTTAAACGACCCCCTCGTCAAGATGTCTGATGAAAAATGTAACAGAAAATGATTTAATTGTCACAATGAAGCTCCTCTTTGACAACAAGAAATGTGTTACCATGGCTACCAGTCATACAGACGAACTCTCTACAGAGAAGCTTACACAACAGTATAATGATTCTAGTACTTGTTATATGGACAGGAAGTTTACAGAATTCTGGGAAGTGTACAATTACGTCGAGATATCTTACATCATGCAGAGACCGCCTCTGAAAAGCGTGTGATACAAAAGAGAAAAAATACATAAATATGCATGTACCTAATATAATGAATATTTAAATCTCAGTGTATGAAAGAAAAATACAACTCAAGAATATGAATGAACCAAAGTATCTCTAAAGCATAAACATAAAAGTGAGTAAGATTTTTCTAAGATCATAGAAAATTGTGTTCTTGTATGTTGAATATTTTTAATACAATGGTAATTTGAAATATAAATATGTTTAATTAAAGAGAATGAAGTTGATCATAAAAAATCTGACAACATGAATAATTATGGAGATATTTAAAGTCGTATACGAGTTGGAATGACCCAGACATTGTTACACACTGTACCTTCTTTCTTTCAAACAATAGAAGCTGTTTAAACAAAAAATGTTGCAAATACAATACATGTATTAGCCATGTAATAAATTAATGCTACAACAAATCTTTCTTAACTTTCTTAAAAATATGCTCAATCAATAAAGCATGAAATAGAAGACTTATAAGATTGACAAAATGTAACTAATCATTAAGCACAAAAAGCGACCTTGAGCCAAAATTGTTCATGACCTTAACCCAGATTTTGTTTTGTCTTTAAACATGGAAGGCTGACAACACAACAATATGGCGGTAAATAGCTCTGTGTACGCAATTTAACCAAAAAAAATATTTTGAAAAAGATAATAAACATTCCACACACAGATCTACACGGTAACTAAGGGACACAATGCACAGGGTTACGTGACCCCAAGGTCATGACCCCAGGGGTGAAAGGCCACCTGCCATTGACCTACAGCTTTCCGCCATGTAATACTAAACAAAGGACAAAAAGGAAATCAATTTACTTTGATTACTGAAATAAATCAAAACTAGACTCTTGTTGCTATAGCAACAAAAAGGTCTTCCGTTCCTCATGTATCAATCTGCACATAAAAATCCATTTTTATTTTAAAAGAAAATTGATACAATACAAACTGTAAAAGAATTAAGTTAAGCAATACAAAAAGAATAAATGTGAATTTTTGAGTACTCTCTGTGACGACCGGAAGTTACGCCGGATCATTTAGAACATAGTAAACATATCTTTATACATTGTTTTGTCTTTTCACAAAGATTGTATGTTCAAGTTTTTGTTTCTTATAATATTTCGTTGATAAAAGGATTTTGTCTCGGGACCGAAAACGGACAACCGGAAGAATTTAAGAAATTAAAAGTAGATAGTCTAGTACATTTACCTTCGTTACGTTACTTTTCATCACTTTCAGTAAAATGTTAAAAAAAAATCTAAATTTAAGAAAAGTCTTCTGCTTGAACGCTCCAAGTGAGAGCCGGAAGTGAAGTACGACCAGTTGAAACTCGTCAAAAACATGTTCAATCAAATGTCCATTATCAATATAAATTTTGTTTCTTGATCTCTCACAGTTTTTGAGATCTTGTGGGTACTTTGTTTTAAAAAAGAAGGCTACCTGAGATGTTTGAGATGTCTCACCGGAAGTAGAACTTTGGGTTTTTTTTTTCATGTGTAAATGACCCTTTGAATTACTATAGCTAGAATGTTACTTCCATGCTAAATAACCAAAACATTTTTTATAAATCAAAATTGGGTGTACGTCCTGTGACGACCGGAAGTTACGCCGGATAAAACAAAATAGTGTTAACACATGTACATACAGTCATAGGTCTATCATCCCACAAAGTTTGGTTGTTCTAGTCGTTACCGTATTTGAGATCTTGTCGAAATAAGGTTTTTTGTCTGGGGACAGGAAACAGACAAACGGAAGTGCTCAATGTAATTTGTATTTAATATTTCTTGTATACTTACCTTTTGTACATTTTTGTTTTTCTTTTCTACTCAAAATATCGAAGAAAAACAGTTAAACTGATGAACAGGTCGATTTGTTTGAACTTTTCCGGTGTGGACCGGAAGTGATGGAAGAGAAAATGAAACCGGTTAAACACATCTTCAATCAAATATCTATCATCCAGAAAAGATTCGTGTCTTGATCACTTATAGTTTCTTAGATCTCGCGGGTACAAAATATGTTTTAAAAAAGCTTCCTGAGATAATTGAGATATCTCACCGGAAGTAGAATTTTTTTGCTGATCTGACATCGCATAGATAACATTTGCATAGATTTATACTTATATATTTATTCTATGGAAAAAAAATTGAATACGTAAAAATAATATTTTTCGAAGTACTTCCGGTGACGACCTGAAGTTACGACGAACAAAACAAAACAGTTTAAACACATCTACAGCTATAGGTCTATCATCCCAAAAAAGTTTGGATGTTCAACTCTTTACCATTTTTGAGATTTCGAAGTGACAAGCTTTTCGTCGCGGGACAGGAAACGGACAAACGGAAATAAATTTTGAAAAAACTAAAATCACAAACTTCTAGATCTTTTTCATTTCAATCATCACTAAAAATTTTAGGAAAATCTATCCAGACATCTCTGAGATATTCACGATACAAAAAGGGGAAAAAAATAATGATAATAATAAGAAAGAAAAAACCTAACAATCACTATAAGGTCTTCCGTTGGAAACGGAAGACCTTAATAACCAACAAATGAGGACAGAACATCGTGCTATGATTTGATTTCACCAATTCTAAAAGGGGGCTTTCCAATTGCATATTAATAAATCAATGCACAAACAAATCATATAGTTTCTTTGATGTTAAAAAAGCAAATGATTTATTTACAGCAATAAATTCTGGAGAGGAGGAGAAGGGGTAAATTATGCTGTATGGATTCTGAGTGAGTTGGTCTTGATAAAAGTACACTGCTTTAAATCCTGTTATATATCATGGAGCATCATTGATCTGCTAGAAGCCAGGCTACGTTAGCCACAGAAAACAGAGTTACAGCTCAAAGGCAGTTATTCTGTAATCCAACAGCTCCTATAGCAGGATATAAGGAGATACTTCCTTGAGATACATGTAACTCAGACAGGTTCTGCTACAAGCAGTCAGTTTGTCTAAAAACTTAATTCTTTTTGCCAAAAATGATGTCTTATAACCCGATTTGTTAAGAATAAAATGAAATTATCTTTGAAAATTACCTCCCATTTCACTGAAAATTTAAATCTTAAACATTCACGTAAAAAATTTTGCTTATATTATTTCCTGAACTTTGTGGTTATTGGGAATTATGAAATAAATTCTAATACAACATAAGCTCATTCAAAGAGGGGCAATAATGATGTTATCACCAGTCAGCTCAATAAGCTCATTCAATGAGGGGCAATAATGATGTTATCACCAGTCGGCTCAATAAGCTCATTCAAAGAGGGGCAATAATGATGTTATCACCAGTCCGCTCAATAAGCTCATCCAGGGGGCAATATAGAGGTTTGAGAATTGATGCCATGTATTGCAATCTGACTGGTCCAACATTGGATCTGTAAAAGCTCCTACAGGGCTTGATTGACCAGGCTCTATACAGGTCCATTAGTAAGTCATTAGTCCTCCACTAATTAACCACTGATTAACGACCTACCTGTTGCTGGGAGCTGACCGGGTTAACCAGGTTCTGACACGCCATCTGTATGGCCTGGTTAGCCCGGGCAAACTGGGACTGGTCCACCAGCCCGGGCCTTCAGGGCTTTGACACTCCATCAGCAATGCCCACAAGGTAGGCCGCCTGTAATTTAAAGGAAAAACAAATGTTATTATTCATTCATCATACATATTAGGAAGATCTGGCACTCCATCAGCTGCGCTCCCTCTCTTCAGAGAGTTTAAAGACAGTCCTTCTCTACAGACGGTTCCTCGGTACCTCTATATGTATTTTACATTCTTTCGTTACAAAATAACCATGCCATTTTGGAAAAAAAATCTACAACTCATACAAATCAATCCCTGTGTACAGAGACTGTTCCTCTACATGAAGACTTTTGAGACGGTCCCTTACCTGTGAGGCGGCCTCAGTGAGTCCACAAACAGATGTTGAGAAGTTCCCCACGGAGTCACAGAAGTTCTCCAGGTCGCCCTTCTTGGCGTGGTTCGTGATCCCAGTCATAGAGTCTCCCAACAGCTGCAGGACAGAAAGAGGGGCCAGTTAGTTAATCCAGTAATTAACTAATTAACTGATCCAGATATTAACTAACCATTCAAAATAATATTAAATCTGAAGTGGTATGACAGGTATAATGTCAGTATAATTTATGAGTGATACAGTTGGCTTAATGATTCATCAAACACATCATCAATACATATACTGGTGAACTTATAGGAAATCAATATCATCAATACATATACTGGTCAACTTATAGGAGATCAATATCATCAATACATATACTGATTGACAGTTAGGCATATTAGGGGACCATCATATAGTATTGGAGAAGACACTGTTGTAATGAGTTTCCAGGCTTAAACATGCAACAAACAACAAAACAACACACAACATAATGTTGACAGACAACAGACAGGGGGTGGGGGGTTAATGTTAACACACATACATGCTTTCTAAAGATATTTTAAAATTAAACCAACAACATATTTCATTTAATTTTTCCAGAGGAAGAACAAACAATCTAGAGCTTGTAAGATGATAGCTGCACTGTTAATTCTCTCTGTATATCACATGTATGCTGTCCAGCTATGTACTTATTACAGATAAACAAGAGAAATATACAATAAGCTTAATACAAAGTTTTTCCAGGTACATGTACAGTAACTAGCTTGGTCATTTTCTACTTATCTAATTAATGAATAAATACAAGATTATTTTTCTATTTTCACATATGTGTATGCATATAGCACTAGCCATATTTTTTTTTTATCAAAACATAGCATAGAAGTCATTTCCTTCATTTTTTTGGTGGGGGGGGGGGTATTAATCAATTTTCAAAACAACAAAGGCAGACACAAAAAATGACAACAAACATGCAACTGATGATGAAATTGACAGAGACAAATTGGAAAATAAAACCCCACAACCCAAGAAATAGTCCATAGAAAAACAAGTCTAAATCAAGATAACATTGAACAAGCACCAGTTTTCCCTCTCCCTTCACATGGCTGAACCCTGACCCTGAAAACAGTTTGTGGGAACACATAACAAGCTCAACATTGTCAATATAACGACCTTAAAGTAATCACTGGCCCATCAACTGTGACATGTACATTGTCAATATAACGACCATACACTAATTACTGGCCCATCAACTGTGACATGTGCATTGTCAATATAACGACCTTACACTAATTACTGGCCCATCAACTGTGACATGTACATTGTCAATATAACAACCTTACACTAATTACTGGCCCATCAACTGTGACATGTAACGACCTTAAACTAATTACTGGCCCATCAACTGTGACATGTGCATTGTCAATATAACGACCTTACACTAATTACTGGCCCATCAACTGTGACATGTGCATTGTCAATATAACGACCTTACACTAATTACTGGCCCATCAACTGTGACATGTACATTGTCAATATAACAACCTTACACTAATTACTGGCCCATCAACTGTGACATGTACATTGTCAATATAAAGACCTTACACTAATTACTGGCCCATCAACTGTGACATGTACATTGTCAATATAACGACCTTACACTAATTATTGGCCCATCAACTGTGACATGTACATTGTCAATATAACGACCTTACACTAATCACTGGCCCATCAACTGTCACATGTACATTGTCAATATAACGACCTTAAACTAATCACTGGCCCATCAACTGTGACATGTACATTGTCAATATAACGACCTTACACTAAATACTGGCCCATCAACTGTGACATGTACATTGTCAATATAACGACCTTACACTAATCACTGGCCCATAAACTGTGACATGTACATTCAAAATGACTGTTTTTTCATTTACTCGAAGTTTCATTAAGGAGTCTCGGGGGAGAATGTTTCAAACATATGATTTCCTTTAATTTTTTTCCAGTGAAATGTCAACTTATGAGTAAACTATGTGCAAAATATAAAGTAAATTGACCGGATAGTTTATCTGTTTGTCGCGCTCAAATTTTGGTCATATGTCCGATTCATCACCTACATTCTATATAGGATTATACAGGAAAATGAGGGTTTTCATTTTCAATTTCATATTTAAAAAATTACAAACATACGATTTTCTTTCAATTTTCAGCGATGGAAGGTTAACATATAAGTAAACTTTTTGCCAAATTAAAAACGAAATTGACCGGATGGTTTTTAGGCTATCCGTCCTCATAGTTTGATCCTATAAACGTGCCGTGCCAGCCATTTTACATTATAGAATTGTTTAAAACAAAGGGATGTTTACGAATCAAATTTAATTTCAGAAAAAATACATTTCCACTCACACAGAACGTAGAAAGGTCGCGTATATGTTTTTATTTTGCAAATTATAGTTTTGATTTTAATTATTGACGCTGTAATAGAAAATGCACGACGTTAATTTTTGTCAATTGTTACGTCAGAGTCTCAACTGACGTCATCCTAAGACGTTGACTCCGACGACAATAACGTCGATTTTGAAGAAGCGGCGAAAAAATTAAAATACTTCTAACATTATTCTAAGGAATCATTTCACTTAAAATAATTTTTGATAAGTAATTTTTCTGAAATAAAAACGTTACATGATAACCTGTATCATTGAACATTTTACTTTAAATTTGTGTTTTACAACAGTAATGCGCAATACCCTGCGCAGAGGGCGCAATATTTTAAACACCATACCGACCTTAAGTTCATTTGAAAAGGTTGGGTGTTTCATTTGAAATACAGGTGAAGTTCAGAGGTTAGGATAGTGTGTGATTATGTGTTCTGTGAGCAAATATAAAACGTTGTGATCAACCCAAGATTTTTTGTGAGGGTTGGGGGTGGGGGTGAGGGTGGAGGTGGGGTGTTGAGCATGTCTGTTATAAGCTTTCTGGGTACAACAAAAATAGAAGAGATACAAGAAGAAGGTGAGATTTACCCAGACTTGGCCCTGTGATAAAATCCTCACAAAATCAGCCAATCAGTCGATAGCATTCAAAACAGTATTATACAAACAGCCAATCAGTTTACAGCATTCAAAACAGTTAATTTACAATCAGCCAATCAGTCAATAGCATTCAAAAAAGTTTAGAAATGATTAGCCAATCAGATATTGGCATTCATAAATAATTCATAATATAGATGGCTGTAAATGTTAAAAGATTTAAATTAAAAAAAACAAAATTAAATATTAATCTAGTAGGATTTGGGAAAATTCTAGTTATACATTATTCAGCCATTAACAAAGATATGAATTTTTATTGCAAAGGTTTGTAAGTAACATGAAGACGAATGAAAACAAACCTTAACTTCATTCTATATACAAGACAAAGAGATTTTCACAGATTCATTCTCTACACAAAAAAGTCAAACACTGATAAAGCATCACTTTCTACTCCGACAGTCAGCCATCATGCGACTTGTTCTTAGATACATTCTGAGAGTTCACTCTCCGCGCCACAGACATTGTGATACAGGCGAGGAATGAGTTACCTACCTTAGATTTCTCCATGACGGAGTCCAGACATTCGAAATATGACAGGTCGGTCACTGGCTCATTGGCACTCTCCAGCATAGATTTCATCATCTACAACAACACAGCATTACAGCATTAAAAAAAATAAGGCATACTGAGCATAGAGAAGCATTGTACAGCATAGATTCTTACACAACTCAAATATTTATAATAAAATACATATCTTTAATATTTTCACTTTCTGTTTGGAGGGGATGAGGAGTATAAATCTGAGGAATCCTCTATAGATAATTATTTTGCTATGAGGATGAAGGAGTAATTCATCTGTTAAATCAGAAGGATGAAAAGGTGGTTTTTAAGGATAAGTTATGTGATTTCTGAATCATATTTACAACAGTGTCATAAAGCCATACTCTACAACTTCTTTCTCACTCTTATCGTAATAATATTCTGAGGGCGTTATCACACTCCTTCTGCCCTTGGTTATATATAAACTACATACACATTGGAGGGTGTTACTGACCTGTATCTGTCTGAGGGCGTTATCACACTCCTTCTGCCCTTGGTTATATAAACTACATACACATTGGAGGGTGTTACTGACCTGTATCTGTCTGAGGGCGTTATCACACTCCTTCTGCCCTTGGTTATATAAACTACATACACATTGGAGGGTGTTACTGACCTGAATCTGTCTGAGGGCGTTATCACACTCCTTCTGCCCTTGGTTAAATAAACTACATACACATTGGAGGGTGTTACTGACCTGTATCTGTCTGAGGGCGTTATCACACTCCTTCTGCCCTTGGTTATATAAACTACATACACATTGGAGGGTGTTACTGACCTGGCTCCGATTTCACAAAAAAAAACTTAAGTCAAATCTCAGACTTAAGTCTGAGTTTTTTCTCAAATATTTGAGTTTTTTCTCAAATTTGAGAAATCTCAAATATCTGCGTTTCACAAAAAAATCTTAGTCGTGTTTTTTACTCAATTTGAGAAAAAACTTAAGTTACCTCCATAGCAGACTTAAGTCAAATCTCAAATATGAATATGTCATTAACATCATTAATTCAGTATTTTATTGTCTGTAATGTTCATTTCTTAGATCTATTCCACTCAATAATCAGCGAATATGTAATGTTTCATGCAGGTTTGATAAATATTTTTTTCATTAAAAAATTATAATTTTGGCGGAGTTATCTCCCTTGACAAAAATGTAAACAAAGGGAACTAATTCATTTGTTTGTGTTAAATGGAATAACTGTGCAGTGATTCTACTTTCTAATAATTTTAAGGTAACCATAATGTTTTTAATGTGGTCTTTTGTTTGTTATATAATATATAAGATCATGTAGATATGTCATCTATACCTAGCATAACAAAGTGTAACGTTACATTTCATGACTTATGAACATTTTATGACTCTTGTTAATTTAATCCGATTTTCCTCTGTTGAAAACATAAGAAGACGATTGTTTTTAATGAGAATAACTTAAAAAAACAAGAAAAGTTATAAGGGGCCACTTGTGACAATGACAGTTCTTGACTCAGCTAAGTAAAAAATTCAACTCAGCTGAGAAATGACTAAGTTTGATTTGTGAAATGCAATTTGAGAAAAATCTCAGCTGAGTAAATTCTCAGGATTTGAGTTTAAACTTAGGTAAAAACTTAAGTTTTTTTTTGTGAAATCGGAGCCTGTATCTGTCTGAGGGCGTTATCGCACTCCTTCTGCCCTTGGTTATATAAACTACATACACATTGGAGGGTGTTACTGACCTGTATCTGTCTGAGGGCGTTATCACACTCCTTCTGTCCTTGGTTATATAAACTACATACACATTGGAGGGTGTTACTGACCTGTATCTGTCTGAGGGCGTTATCACACTCCTTCTGTCCTTGGTTATATAAACTACATACACATTGGAGGGTGTTACTGACCTGTATCTGTCTGAGGGCGTTATCACACTCCTTCTGTCCTTGGTTATATAAACTACATACACATTGGAGGGTGTTACTGACCTGTATCTGTCTGAGGGCGTTATCACACTCCTTCTGTCCTTGGTTATATATACTACATACACATTGGAGGGTGTTACTGACCTGTATCTGTCTGAGGGCGTTATCACACTCCTTCTGTCCTTGGTTATATATAACTACATACACATTGGAGGGTGTTACTGACCTGTATCTGTCTGAGGGCGTTATCACACTCCTTCTGCCCTTGGTTATATAAACTACATACACATTGGAGGGTGTTACTGACCTGTATCTGTCTGAGGGCGTTATCACACTCCTTCTGCCCTTGGTTATATAAACTACATACACATTGGAGGGTGTTACTGACCTGTATCTGTCTGAGGGCGTTATCACACTCCTTCTGCCCTTGGTTATATAAACTACATACACATTGGAGGGTGTTACTGACCTGTATCTGTCTGAGGGCGTTATCACACTCCTTCTGCCCTTGGTTATATATGAACTACAAACACATTGGAGGGTGTTACTGACCTGTATCTGTCTGAGGGCGTTATCACACTCCTTCTGTCCTTGGTTATATAAACTACATACACATTGGAGGGTGTTACTGACCTGTATCTGTCTGAGGGCGTTATCACACTCCTTCTGCCCTTGGTTATATAAACTACATACACATTGGAGGGTGTTACTGACCTGTATCTGTCTGAGGGCGTTATCACACTCCTTCTGCCCTGGAGCCGACACAGTACAGACGTTGATCAGCTGGTTAATGCTCTCCGTCACCGCTCTATCAGACAAAATGTAGTAAAAGTTTAAAATATAAAACATTGAAATTGAAACAAAACCCCTAAAATCCTTACTCAATTTAATCATTTCATACTTTACAAAACTACACATAATTAATGACTCCAGGGCTATAAACTTAACAAAAGTTAAAAATAAAACTCAAACACATTGAGGATTAGACTATGTACAGTAACTCAATGTAATATTGGATTATATAAAGGTAATATTTGAGTGCATACCTGGTGGCCTGCGAGAGCAGATTCTTGGTGTTGGGAGCGTTTGGATCGGCCGACACAGATTTGGCGGCCAGCAGCAGTTTACTGGAAACCACGGAGACGTTCTTCAATCCGCCCACAATCTGATTCTGTGTGTCTCCATCCTTGGACAGACCTGGAAACCAACCAATCAAAATCAATCAAAGGTACCTACATTTTACAATAATGTCACACCTTAAGCCTCGTGTCTGTTTTGATCAAACCTTAAACTTTTAGTATCTGATTTTGTTGGAATCTCGCTCTCACTGACCTGCCATGGTGAGTCCAGATTTGATGAACTCTGAGTAAGACGAGCTGTACTTGCGAGATGACTCGGCGAGTTGTTTAGGTGTGCCACGAGATGCGGTGACGATGTCACTGGCGGCCTGGTTGAGATTGACAGCGGCGTTGCTGATCTCGATCTGGATCTCCTGGAATGTGCGGTCTGTGCTTGGGTACTACAATGTACAGGAACGAAAAATTAAATCAATTCCTAATAATGATGCATAGATGAAGTAAATTTGTTAAGATTACTTTTTATGAGATAAGGATTTCTATGCATATGTGAAGTAATTTAATTCTGAAAGAATGAGAACTATTTCTGTGAAAAAGGTGATTTTTTATGAGCTAAGTTAAAGTTTGAGATGAAGTTTGTGTATTGCTGACATAAGGTTGCCTATTCGTCTATTTCTAAGATAGATGTAACTATCTCGGTGGATGCCATTTGACTCTTTATCCACTTATTCTGAGATCAAATCTGCTTCCGACTTAAATTTTGTCTATTTCTGAGATAGACTTTGTCTGCTGAACAGACAGATCTGCGTACCTTGGTGGACGCCAGCTCCTGGCTCGAGTCTGTGATCTGTCTGATGGCGTTATCCACGTCTCTCTGTCCGGGAAGGGTGTTCACACAGTTGTTGAGCGCACTCGACACAGCCTTGGCCACCTGGTTAAGTCGAGCCTGGTTTTCAGGGTTTTCTGGGTCGTTCATGGCTCGCTTCGTCTCCTCCAGTAGATGCGTCCACTTGTCGATGACGTCACGGGCGCTGTCGATCACTTGCCGTCTGACCTCGATGTCTTCTGAGGTTGAGGCGACACCGCGTGTGGCTTCTGTCAGCATGCGGAGAGCGTTCGCGGTGTCCCTGGTTGCTACACCAACGTAATTCTCATTGCCCTAAAAAATCGCCATATAGTGGAAATATATTATATAGATAAATATATAGATAAATAAAATCCAATTCCCTGAGAAATGACCACAGGGGAGAATGTGTGAAGAAAAGTCACAACAGAATGAAATCATGTCATATATATATATTACCGGTATACTGTTCACTCCGTTTTTTCTCATATCACAACAATTACAAAAATGGGGGTAAATACGTTACTTTTTCATTTGCATCAGTCATCTTGTTTCAATTTTTGCGTATCATATTTTTTGTGATGTCTTATTTTTTTACAGCGATCATCTATTACCAGAATATATGAAATGTTCTATATATTCTACAAAATTTCTGTCTCCATTATACATTTATCTGTGTTTACCTGTGAGGCTGCCGTCAGTAGCTGAGCCATCGCCGATCCCACGTTCTTAGAGGTGGAGCCAAGTTTCATGGCCGACGCCTCCACCTGAAATACGTAACAAAATCATGTATCAACTCCATTCCACCATATTACAATAGAAGGCCAAAGTAAAATATCAAATCTCCCATTTATATAATAATCAAAAAATATCTGACAGTTTACACCCTTTACTTACTTTTTTAGTAATGATCTTATTCACTAAACACATGCTACTATCATTAAATATTCATGACCTTTAACCCCTGGCCTGAACATAATATGAATGATCCACTTCACTTTACATATAATCCAATTAACAAATGCACTATGTATACACATGCTACTATCATTGAGGATTCATGATCCTTAACCCTTGACCTGACTATATAATCACCATGACCTTTTCCTCTTGGCCTTACCGTTTCACCGGGTAGTGGCACCAGGTTACCGCTGTCGGCGGCTCTGCGGTACTCCTCCAGCTCGCGGTCGAGTTTGGTCAGCTGATCAAGCGCGGCGTCCACCTCCAGTGAGATACACATCTCCTCTGCCTTCCCTGAGGCGGTTCTCAGCTTCGCGAGCGCGGTGGTCATTGTCTTCACTGCCTGGTTCATGTTCATGCTTGCGGCTTGATCTCCAACCGTTGGGGCTGCGGCGTTTGCGGCGGATACCAGCTGACTGGCAGGCTGTCAGAAGAAATGTGGCCAGTGAACCGAGATGTGAAACTAGTGTCTATATGCACATCATATTATTTTGATAAAATAAATAAAATAAGTTAAATATAGCAGAGAAACCTTAGTTTTAAGATATTTTCCTTTCTCCCCCAAACACTGCAGCGAGATTTTACTATCAATGTTTGATTTTTTTTCTTGCCAAATGGTCTCCCTTACAATTTGTACTTTATACCTGTATAAATTCCTTGCTGGCATTGATCAGTTGTAGCTGGGCTGTAGCGCTGTCCTGGTTTGTCTCAGATCCCCGGAATCCTTGGATCAACAGAGGCAGCTGTTCATTCATGATCTGTAGAAGGAGAACAACATGTGATAGTCTCAGCCAATAAAATACAACAATACAAGGAGGACACACTATTATTTTCTTAGCCAATCAAATATGGTTTTACAAAAACTACAGTCCCAATCAGCCAATCATACAGCAGTATTTGGAAGACACAATACAATATTCTTAGACAATACTTTAATCCTCTGGACAAACAGAAGGAATGCAGATACAATGCTTAGTCATAGAACACAACAGTAAGATTTGACCCCTCGACCTTTTGCCAATCAGTTTTAACCCAGCATTTATCAGTGTTTCAACATTCAGTGTGTCTTGTTTGTCATCTAACAACTTCTGTAATAAGAATTATGGAATGATAAGTGACCCCTGTTTACCTGGCATTGTTGAGTCAATTACAGCAGGATTTAAACCAAGAACCTTTAGCTTACTGGCCAATCTACTATACCTCCCATAGCTAAGTGTTTCCACCATTATGTAAATTGAATTGGGACTTCTTTTATTGATAAGAATTATGGAATGATGTCCCCATCACTGCTTACCTGGCACTGTTGAGTCAGTTGATGTTCCGAGGTTTTGTTAGTGTTGGATTTGTTTGCGTTCTTTGAGGCGTTAATCAGCTGTGTGGTGGCTGAGGCGGTACGACGCGCGGCGTTCTACAAAACATAGATATAATCTCTTACAGTCCAATTACATATTAAAGTACGATTGTAAAATACTCGTTTTACAATCCAATTACATTTCAAAGCATGGTTGTAACCATAATACACCTAAATGACTCAAGTAAAGTCTCATTACAAAACATGGTTGTAATATCAGGCCATCATGTCGTATATCATTTACTGCAATTAAATTACAGGTTTTAAAGATTATTAAATGACACTTAATGAGTCTCTGACCTCTAGCCTCCTAATGAGTTTCTTTTTGAGGGCGTTGCTGGCGGCGATATTTGTGGCAGCCCGGAGATCCTCTGCAGCGCCTCGTAGTCTCTTCTGCTGCTCCGAGTCGTTCGGACTCGACGCACAGCCCTGTAATATTAGAATATAACACTTTACTGAAATTGATTGAACATGATATAGCTGTCAACTGTGATATACAACTCTGTATCAAATATAACATTTGACTTTACAAATGTTAAACATGATATAGCTGTTCACTGTAATATACAACTCTGTAACAAATATAACATTTGACTTTACAAATGTTAAACAAGATATTGCATTCTACAGTTTCAGCTGCTTTATCTTTACCATCATATGTTCTGCGGCCTTCAATGTCTACATAACCAGACACACAGTATACTAGTACTATTACACTTCCCATCTCATTGTACAATGCACACAACTTTTCCTTACCTTGGCCGCTTCCACCATGTTAGCGGTGGCATCAGCGAGTTGTCTGGCGGCGGCCAGAAGCCGCTTCTGCATGTCCGAGTCAGAGTGGCCCTCAGCTTCTCCCCTGATGGCCCCAACCAATGAAGAGGTCGCCTGAAAACAACAGATATCAAGGTAAAAAATTATATCATAAACAAGTAAATATATTGAAACAGTCAACAATGTTAAATTTCTGAGCCATGTAGGTGCTAACCCAATCTAGCACTGACTTTTATAGAATTGAACTTATGAGAGAGGTGCGAGATATTTACGAGCTTACCTGAGCTAGCTGCCTGGCCTGTCTCACCATCTCGTGGACGTCGCCTACACTACTGAACAGTCTGTCTGTCACAGTCAGGATCATGTCCACTGCATCCTTGTGGGATTCCCCAGCCTGTCAATCAAAAACATACATTTACTACCTCACTGCACAGAAGAGTTCATGATCTCAGTATCATAACAATATCAAATCATTGTACTGTCATTAAAACCAAAACTTCAATGTCATACCTTTCTTCATTTAATAATGTGTAACAGGAGAGAGATAGAGAGAGAGAGAGAGAGAGAGAGAATAAAAAGCTTAAGAAAAAGAAAACAGTGACAATCCCACTTACGAAGGTGGGTTCTGTCCCCCTTCTTGATGTGCTGTAGCAGGTCGTTAAGAGCCTGAGTAACCATGGTGGCTGCGGCGCCTAGGTCGGCCAGAAGCTTGTCGTCGCGACAGGACTGCTGGGCCGCCTCCACGATTCCCTCCACAGAGTGAGCCACACCATTTGCGGCGTCTATTAGCTGTTCCTGACAGGCCAGGCTACTGATGGTCGGAGCCACCACCTACAACATACATAGTGATACAATATAAAACGGTGTTAGTACCAACAAGCAGATATTGATGTTATCCTATGAGGTTATCATTCTAACCAATAGGACTTATTGTAACAAATGGATTAATTCAACCAATAGTACTTATTGTAACAAATGGATTAATTCAACCAATAGTACTTATTGTAACAAATGGATTAATCCAACCAATAGGACTTATTGTAACAAATGGATTAATTCAACCAATAGTACTTATTGTAACAAATGGATTAATCCAACCAATATGACTTATTGTAACAAATGGATTAATTCAACCAATAGTACTTATTGTAACAAATGGATTAATTCAACCAATAGTAGCCACCACCTACACCAACAGGCAGATGTTATCCTATGAGGTTATCATTCTAACCAATAGTACTTATTGTAACAAATGGATTAATCCAACCAATAGTACTTATTGTAACAAATGGATTAATTCAACCAATAGTACTTATTGTAACAAATGGATTAATCCAACCAATAGGACTTATTGTAACAAATGGATTAATTCAACCAATAGGACTTATTGTAACAAATGGATTAATTCAACCAATAGGACCTATTGTAACAAATGGATTAATTCAACCAATAGGACTTATTGTAACAAATGTATTAATTCAACCAATAGTAGCCACCACCTACACCACAATGGAAGACAGTATTGGCACTTAACACACAGGATCAATAAAAATCCAAGGTCCCAACAAATAGAATGATTTCCATCCTACTGGATCAATCCTACCCAATAGGATCAATCCGGCCCAACAGGATCAATCTCAGCCTAAAGGACCAATCTCAGCCTATAGGATTAATCTCAGCCTATAGGATCTATCCCACCCTATTTGATCAATCCAAACTCAAGAGATCGACCCCCTTATTTTTGGTAATTCTAACCTAAAAGATCGTTTCCAGAAGATTTTGTCAAGCAAAGGGATTAGTCTCAACCTAATGAATCAGTCCCAAAAAATCAGATCCAAAAAATGGGTTAGTCCAACCAATAAGTATCAATCATAAAGAATTCAAATGAAAAAATTTATATTATCTACTTTATATTACAATATTTATAGTTTGATTGCAGCACTTATTTTCAGCTTTGATATTCAATCTTTAAAACAAATTTCATAGAAATCAAATCCAAACTAACAGCAAACTAAGGTTATCCAAATTAAATTGTGTTACCAGTCAGCATAGCATCTTACCGAACCAAAGTCGTGGAGCTACAGAGATATACAGAGACAATCTGAAAGCTTTGTACAAGCATGTATATAGCTCTGTCAGTCAATTTACCTTTAACTTAGTTAGAACAAGCTGCGAGCTGTAACAGAGCCTGATAAATCATACCTTATTCCAAGCCATGATATATAACTCTTACCTTGCAACAAGCTTCGAGTTGAAATGTGGCGAGGGTACAGACCGTTGCCCGGTCGATGAGTTTGTTCTGTGATGTACATGGATAAACTACAAACTCCAACTTATCTTACTACACACCTCAAGCTTAAACTGTATACAGGGAAATATTCACCCCCGGGGTTTTTTTACCCATTTTTCCCCTCATTGTCAGCAAATCATCTCCTTCTTAACACAACTGTATCTTGGCAAACTGAAGACAGGACAAATTTGCAAGTGTAGAAGGGTGAAAGAAATACAAGACTACAATAACACTGTGTACAGTAGATAAACAGACGTACCTTGGTACAGGTCACGAGCTGTCGCGAGGGTACAGCTGGTCGCCGAGCTGATGACCTTGTTCTGAAGCCCCTGGTCCTCGGTGGTGCTGGCCACACTCTTGGCCTACAGGACGAGCTAGGCCGTCGCATTGGCCACTGCCTTAGCAAGAGCTATATCAAATCTTAAGATACATTTAAAATGATAATGTAGATTCCTTATTTTACGCAAGTCTTAAATTTCAAGATTCAGCTGCATCAAATCTTGAGTATATGAAATTCTACGCCAAAGTTTCATGTGATTTTACGTGATGTTTATACCTTGCGTTTAATTAGGAATCTACAGTTTTTAAAACACAAGAAATACGTCTTTCTGTGTACATTCATTGTTAATTCTATGAGATGTTACCTTAATGATATCAATTTTTAAGAAAGAAATCACACAGTTAGCCGAAGACAATTAATCAGAGCGCCTCACTTGGTACATCCTGTCCATGTTGTCAGCTGTCTCTCCGATGCCTGTCATCACTTCCTGTGATGCCTCACCGACCGTCTTAGCCGCCGCGATCAGGTTAGATTTACCCTGTCAACACACAATGTATATTTATAAACAAGAGATGTGTGTGAGACACTTATGCCCCCCTCCCTTGGAAACATCCACAAAGAAAATGAACGTAAACAGCAAATATTTGGAATTTTTCTAAGTCCAAGGGCCATAACTCTGTCAAAAATTGCTAAATCGTACCCAATATCGAACTTGACCTAGATATTATCATGATAAACATGTATACCAGATGTCATTTCAATATGTTCATCCTCTGTGAAGAAAATGAATGGAAACTGTTGGTGGACCGACCGACCGACAGACAGCAGCAGAGCAATGTTCCCTCCCTTCTTCGAAGGGGGGCATAATAAATGGAATTAAGTAAATATCTGGTTACATTTGTCCTGTAAACACATATATGTTTACATGTTAGTCAGATATTCCAAATATTCAAAAACATAAACAACATAAACAAGGACACCGCTACGCGGAGCATCCCCTCGCGACATAAGTTATTGTGTGGGGGATGCATTATTTAGGAATATATAGTTATATAAATGGAAGACCACATTCCACTAACCCTCCATTACTACAAAAACTACCTTTTCTTTACCTGTACTAGATCTAAATTCAAATAATATCAAGTTGTTGATTTGAACTGCTTACTTTTACTTTGGTTTCACAGAAGAGAAGCAGAAGTAGTTATTGTCAAGTCGTACATAAAATTTGTAAAAATTGTGTTATTTTAACGATATATTAAAGAGTAATCAACTAATTGACTTGAAAATCCACAGGATTTGTCCTTTTACCATGCCAAATAAGTGTACGAAGTTTGATAAATATCCGTGCAAGAGTTTTCTTTTCAACTTGTTTCCAAGCTGAACACACAAACACAGCAGCGATGCTATATCCCCTGCGGAAAAAGTTGCGCGAGGGGATAATAACAAACATTCAAACACACATTAAGCTATTAACTCTATTAACTCACCGTAACGTTGTTCTGTCACGCTACTTACGCTCTGGGTGATTGATAACTCTTACTCAAAAATTTCGATTGATAACTCGTATTCAAAGTTGATTATGACATTGATTTAATGACATAATAATTTGTAATAGTATTAATGGTTTGGAAAGGCACATGCATTTTTTATTTGTTATTTTACAGAAGTGTGCAATCTATGATAAATATTTTTAGTTTTAAATGAATTTTGTCATAATGTATGCCCCCCTCCTTTACAATGGTTACCTGTATGTATAGCAGGTTGTATGTATAATACTATGTTACCTGTACGTATAGCAGATTGTAAGTATAATTCTATGTTACCTGTACGTAAAGCAGATTGTATGTATAATTCTATGTTACCTGTACGTATAGCAGGTTGTATGTATAATTCTATGTTACCTGTACATATAGCAGATTGTATGTATAATTCTATGTTACCTGTACGTATAGCAGATTGTATGTATAATTCTATGTTACCTGTACGTATAGCAGGTTGTAGGTATAATTCTATGTTACCTGTACGTATAGCAGGTTGTATGTATAATTCTATGTTACCTGTACATATAGCAGGTTGTATGTATAATTCTATGTTACCTGTACGTATAGCAGATTGTATGTATAATTCTATGTTACCTGTACATATAGCAGGTTGTATGTATAATTCTATGTTACCTGTACGTATAGCAGGTTGTATGTATAATTCTATGTTACCTGTACATATAGCAGGTTGAGTTGTACAGGGTCACGCTGGTCAACGTTTTGGTCAGAGAAAAAGAACTTCCTCCTCAGCAGTAGTGTGTCCACGTCCAACACCCCCTGTTCTCTCGGGGTCCGTGAATGGTCCAACCACTCCACTGAAAAATCGTCCAATCAAAACTCATTTACAAAACATCCAATCAAAACTCAATACATTTATTTTAATATAAATTTCATCAACTACTCCAATGATCAAAACTTTATGAAAATGTCCAATCAAAACGTGTCAATGAACGGAGCCTACGTTCGTCGTCCGTGTTGTGTTTCTTTCTCATCTCGTCGAGTTTCTTCTAGCCCTTGGCGATGGACCTCGGCGGAGAGTCAGCGTCTCCTCTTTCTTGTCGTCCGGCATCTCGCGGACCAGGGAGTATTCCTCATGGTTAGAGATACCTGGAGAATAATACATGTACAACAATACAGACAATATGTTGATAGGTGTTGCTGTATGTTGCTAACACTTACCCATCTTGGTACAAATTGTGTTGCCCTACTGTGTGGCTGTCATTCACCTTACTTAAGTGTTTGTGTTGCTACATGTTGCGTGTGTTATTATTTGGTGCTGTATGTGCTAACATCTAATTGACCCCCACCAAATTAAATGATTCCACATTACCTATATTGACTGTTGATCATTCACCTTACTTCCCAGATAGCATGACTACGTTGGGCCAACGTTGGCCCTTAGTTGTTCATTACGTTGTACCAACGTTGGCAGACTACGTTGGGCCAACGTAATTTTGCTCATCGGCCCTACGTTCATCCAACATGTTGGGCCTACGTTGGTCCAACATGTTGGACCAACGTAGGGCCGATGAGCAAACGCCAACCATCGACCAACGGTACAACCAATTACCAACGTTGGCCCAACGTAGTCATGCTATCTGGGAATTAAGTGTTTGTGTTGCTACATGTTGCATGTGTTGCTATTTGGTGCTGTATGTGCTAACATCTGTCCATCGAAAAATTAACCCCCACCAAATTAAATGATTCCACAGTACCTATCTTGATATTGATGGTGACCATCAGTTGCCCCACTGTGTAGCTGTCATCCAACTGTAACTTATGTGTTTCTGTGTGTTGAGAGTTACAGTGTGTTGCTATATGCCGTGTGTTGCTATATGTTGCTTAGACTTACCCGTCTTGGTACGGATTGAGATGGTGACAATCAGCTGCCCCACTATAACTATGAGTTGCTGTATGTTGCTGTGTGTTACTTTAAGTTGCTATATGTTGCTTAGACTTACCCATCTTGGTACAGATGGTGACCATGTGACAATGTTTTTTACTGTAAATGTTTTCCCTGTTCCAGCTTGGCCAGTTATCAAGATATTGTGATCATTTTCCGCAATGTTTACACATTTTTCCTTGTCGCTGTCTATTTTCGCGGGTTCTTACGATTTCTCTGGACTCACCGTATGCATTCGAAACATCTCTGACTTTATATGGAGAGCCGCCGCTAGGCGTCGCGTTGCTCGATGCAAACTTCCGTTGCTTTCGATGAAATGGAATGGTATCGAGGACGTTTCGGGTCACTGGGTGGTTAAAACGGCATGTATACTTATATAAAGTATAGGGAGAAGTCATCTGATCATTTTGTGACATAGTTCTCGCCAGAAACCGGTAGACAAAGGGTATAAATTGTTGAAAATAAACTGTGAATTGAGGCCTCCCCCGATGGCGAGTGTCGTCCCTTTACCTTTTTAGCTCACCGAGACGAAGTCAGGGGGAGCTTATGCTAGGTATCAGGAGAAAACGTACCCAAGAGAAAACGTACCCAGGAGAAAACGTACCCAATCTCTAGGGTACGTTTTCTCCAGGAGAAAACGTACCCGGATACGTTTTCTCCAGGAGAAAACGTACCCTATGAAAATCATAATTATACTACTTAATAGTTTTAAATACTATTTTGCATAATAAATATACAGAAATGAGTTTTATAGATATATGAATTTAATACTTTATGATTTTAAAGGGGTTGGACATATTAACAATTTTCAAATGCTACTTTAATGCATATTTCAATGCATAAATGTATAGAAATATATTCATTTTATGAATAATATCTTTATAATAATTGTAGCAACTTTTATTTTAGTACGAATTTAATAATGACCTGTCATAAAGTGTTATCTGACTACTTCTTCTAATTATCCATTTATCGGTAGCCTTACCGATTTGAGTTTCTCCATGCGAGATCCCCTGATTTTAATTATAGTGATAATCAATTAAATACCTGAGCAGCATGTCAGTGGCGTCAGAAGCAAATTGACTGTTCAATGTTACATTTCGTAGTAGTTTCCATGTGAACTTGGTTTTATTAAGCAACTTTGTTTTATAGATAAATTTTAAAAAGTGCAAAAAAAAAAAATAACGCGATATCGACTTCTTGAGACACTCATCATTTAGTTCTCCAAATGAGATTGCAATAAAAACTAATTATTTCACGGTCTCGTTTATGGTGTATTAATTGTCGACTAATTAAACTGCTCAGGCCATCTTCGTGTATGTGTATGTTACAAATTATTGTCTGAATAATTTAAGTACGTGACTATGCATTTAAAAACAACAGCAACAAATGCTACAAATGTTCATTGTATATTTTATTTTGTTTCATTTAAGAATATCCATGAAAACCATTATTTATTATTTTCATAGGGTACGTTCTCTCTAGGAGAAAACGTACCCTATAAATTGGGTACGTTTTCTCCTGGGTGCGTTTTCTTCTGGGTACGTTTTCTCCAGCATTCTTATGCTATACCCTCGGCGTCGGCGTAGGCATCGGCGTCAGGACCTGGTTAAAGTTTTTCTTGCAGGTCCTGTATCTAAGCTATTACTTGTCCTATCTTCACCAAACTTGCATGTGTGATGCATCTGGGCCTACTTATGGACTTGAAAGACTTGGATGCTGAATCCGAGTCCTAAATTCCAGATGCTGGAGGAGGTTAAGGTTGTTGGACCAGGTTTAAGTTTTTGTTGCAGGTGCCCTTTGATAGCAATATCTAAGTTACTGCAGGTCCGTACTTCACCAAACTTGCATTGATGGTGTGTCTTATGATACTGATGCACAAGACAGGCTTGAGTGCTGAATCTCAGCTATAGGTTTCGGATGCTGGAGGAGGTTAAGGTTGTTGGACCAGGTTTAAGTTTTTGTTGCAGGTGCCCTTTGATAGCAATATCTAAGTTACTGCAGGTCTGTACTTCACCAAACTTTCATGGATGGTGTGTATTATGATACTGATGCACCAGACAGGTTTGAATGCTGAATCTGAGCCATAGGTTTCAGATGTTGGATATGGTTAAGTTTTTTGGAACAGGTCACATGTTTAATAGATAATAGTACTTTTTCAAACTTGCATAGTTGATTAAACTGTAGTATGAATTAATCACACAGGAAGCTTCAGATGCAGAGCTTGATCTCCATTATCAAGGATGCTAAAAAGTATATCTTAGTTATTACAGGTCCGAACTTCACCAAACTTGAATGGATGGTGTGTCTTATGATACAGATGCACCTGACAGGCATTGATGTTGAATCTGAGCCATAGGTTGCAGATGCTGGAGCAGGATAAGGTTTTAATTGCTAGTGCCCTCTGATGATGATATCTTTATTATTTCTGGTCTTAACTTCACCAAACTTGCATGGAGATGCATCTTATGTATACTGATGCACCTGACAGGCTTGAATGCTGAATCTGAGCCATAGGTTTCGGGTGCTGGATGAGGTTTAGTTTTTTTTGAACAGGTCACATGTTTTTTAGATGATAGCTTGCATAGTTGATTAAACTATATTATAAATGAAACGCAGAGGTTGCTTCAGATGCAGAGCCTGATCTCCATTATCAAGGATGCTAAAGAAATCTCCTACCTAACTCAAACCTGCTCGATAGATAGATGTGTTTGTTGATAAATTATGTAACATGATTGCTATGATACGGTATTGTATGGTATGAAACAATATTGTTTAATATGATACAATATAATATCATATGTAGTATTATAAAAAGTTATATGATACGATATGATATTGTATAAATTTTTTTGATATTTTATGTTATGATATTGTATCATGATATCGTTATGTATAGTATTGTATATTATGATACAATATTGTATAATATTATATTGATTATTAATTTATTATTTAATCACATGACACTATTACATAAGATATTGCAAAATATAATATTGTATCCTATGATACCATATTGTATATTCTATAATATTGTATCATACGATTTTGTATAATATGATATTAGTTTCTGTAAATAGAATTATATCACATGAAATTGTATAATATGATACAGTTATATTATATAATATCGTATCATACGATATTGTATAATATGATATTGGTTTATAATATGATATATTATCACATCACATGAAATTGTATTGTATGATATTGTAAAATATATGATTGTATCATATGATACAATATGTATAGTATAATACAGTATTATATAATATTTAACTTTATCACATAATATTGTAACATTTGATATGATACAATGTTGAAGTATCAAATAATATTGTATCATATGATACAATTTGATCATTTTATGTATCAAAAGTGATACAGTATCATACAATATCATACTATATTATACAATATAATATCATATGTTTCAATGTTATGATGCATTATGTAATATGATATTGTAATATAATACTAGTATATTGTTTTATATATTATGATATTGTATTATTTGATCAAACACAATAACGTATAACCCAATACAATGTCATATCATACGTTACAATATCATATCTCATCACACTATCTTAGAATGCTTTCTTAGTAATCTCACAAACTGTAGATTATTTATTTCTCATAAAGAAAATTTTTAAACATTTTTAAGGCGCATCGCTTTCAGTGATGTAGCCTCATCGCTGTCAGCCCACTTCTCTCGGCTTATATATATAGAACTCAAGTATCAATGCGCCAAAAAATATATAGTGCCATTCTGATTGTTACGTATTTTCAACCAGGAACATATATTCAGTATTCATTTTAAAAATGTCAACAAATCATTACAACAGATATCTCCTTTACACATTGAAAAAACATCAATGAAAGAACAAAACAAAGATTAATACGCAGATGCGATAGACTTGCAATGCGATGTACGTACGATAGGGACAGAAGACCAGTCAACCGATGAGATAATTTGCATAACAACAGTTCGTACTTCAATTTAAAAGCGGCGACGTTAATTGTTCGAATATCGAAGGTAAAAAAATGAAATAATTTCGTATATAAAATATTTATATTAAAATGAAAGTAAGTTGCTGTCTTCCTATAGCTAGGGACAGATTTCGTATTTTATCACTTGATAAAACGAATAAGACGATGTCCAACTGAATGAGGAAAAGCGCGCCACCTTCCCCATGTGTAGAATGGCGATATTAAACAACTTGTAGTGATGTTTTTAGCTACCTTCAATGCGATGCGCCGCTCAGGCCTTCAGGCCTTTGATTTATAATATATATTTCTATGTTAAACTTTGAACGTCTTTTTGGGCCCCAGTCTTGGTCCTGTGGTCACGCCTTTATTTATTACATTATTTAAGGATGCCTGCATAGTAATCTCACAAATTGAAGCATTGTGGTTCTTTATCAGAAGATTTTTATGATATTTTTCTATATTTGTTAAACTTTGAACCTCGCGTCAGACCCCAATTTTTTCACTGTATAAACAAGCTTTTGAGTAGATATTGGCATTTCTGCTGCAGTGGTTCTTGAGAAGATTTTTAAAAATGTCCAACGTATTTCTATGTTAAATTTTTAACCCCGCCTGGAGGCCTAGTTTTGGTCCGATGGTTTCGATTTTTACAATTTAAAATATTCGCCATAAAAACAAGCTTTGGTGTAAATATTGGCACTTCTGGTGCAATGGTTCTTGAAAGGACAATTTTTACATTTTTCCTATGTATTTCTAAATCAAAATTTGAACCCCGCCTGCGGCTCCAGTTTTGGTTCGAGGGTCACGATTTTTATATTTTAGAATCTTTACTATAGAAACAATCTTTGGTGTAAATTTTGGCATTTCTGCTGTAGTGGTTCTCATGAAGATTTTCAAACATTATCTTTTCTACACGCGACTGAAGCCCCAGTTTAGGTCTGAGGGTCATGATTTTTATAATTTAGAATTTTCACTATATAAGCAAGCTTTTGTGTGAATTTTGGTATTTCTGGTTCAGTTGTTCTTGAGAAGAAGATTTTAAAGACACACACCCTATACTCACTGTTTCACAATTATCTCCCTTTGGAAAAGGGCTGCGCCCTTTATTTTCATAATTTAAAATCCCCTTTCCATAAGAAGTTTGGTTAAATTTGGCCCAGTGGTGTTAAAGAAAAAGTCAAAAATGTAAAAAGTTTACAGACAGACGCCGGACAACAGGTGATTAGTAAAGCTCCCTCGAACCTTTTGTTCAGGTGAGCTAAAAAACTACAGTATAATAACAGTGTTTTAACAGTTTATAATACTGCTTAAGGATGAACCAAGCTGCCTTAATAAAATATTTGCATATCCATTGTTCTTTCCCACTGTAAGCCTATACAGAGGAACTGCAATTATTTCTCTATAATCGCAATTGCTCTGTCTGTATACTATGACGTCATAAAGGATACATTAAAGTCTGAATGTTTATTGTTGATGCAATACCTAAATGTCTAGGTCTAGGCTAATACAGGGTATTTGCGAGTGGTAAAATGCAAATATAAGTAATAAACAATGATTATTTAGTGAACACGGCATTATGAATAGCAATTGCTCTGCTGGCATATTTTCCATGATGCGCTAGTATTGTCTGAATACGTTGAAATGTTAACAATGGTGAAGTCTGTCTGATTAATCCGTGTCCTCATTTTGTACCAAGTATTACAATACTGCCTGACTATGAAAAAAGACAAACAATATAGACATGTTACTTCAAGTTTATTGACTTTTATCTACAGCTCGCTACATTTCCCCAAACATCATTTGTATACAAGTATTATGTTTTTCATGGTAAGAGTAAACACAATAAAAATAAACATAATACTATATATATACGTTATAAATGTATTTCATCAGGTTTATTGTGTGGGTAAACACCCAAAAAATCATCTCGCTTAAACTTGCGTACAATATTTCTCCAAATAAATGACATTAACTTGAGTTGTCCTATCTATCTGGTCAACAGAGATACAGAGTGTGAGAAATGTGCTTACACACCATTAACAAACACATAGGATTAACAACATGCTAAATACAAATTGAGGTCATCATGACCTACTTTCAAATTGATATATACATGAGTATATGACTTCTGGTATAATTATTGGTACATCATTTCTAAAACACAAGTTAGTTTATTTTTTCAAATAAATAGATAAGTTCTAAAATAGTTTCACTATAAACTACCATAATTCTAATTGGGTCATTATGACCTACCTTTTGAGCACAACAAGCAATATATGATGCACCAATTGTTACACAGGCACAGCTAAAACTTAATCAATTAAAAACTAACATCAACTATTAATATATTGAAATTAAAACTACATAACATTGTATAAAAAAACCCATTGAAAACTTATCAAATTCTTATCAAAAGCTTATCAGATCACTTCTTTCCAAATGATCAATCCTACCAATAAAACTGTCAGGGATAAACACCATCAAATTCATTCCTCATTTTTAGGTAAAACTTCCATCTTATGAAAATTATCTAAGGGGAATAACTGTTTTTTCATCCTGACTGAAAAATACACATTTTGAGTTATTCCCCTTTGAATATAATGTTTATTACAACATACAAGATTTCTTGTGTAAAAATCAAAATTACAAAAAAAACAATATGTGACACATTGGCTACAATTGTAATGGACATCTCCGTCCTAGCACCGAATGATACCAGAAATTTCAGGAGCTTAGATATGTAAAACATATTATATACTGACAAAATTTACACTTAGATAAAATTGACAAAAAACGTATGATAACAAATTACAGTAGAGTTCACGTACACAAAAGACAGAGTCCATTGATGATGTCTTATTCATAAAGAGTTTAGGTACACAGAGCACAGAGTCTATTGAGGATGCGTTATATATGTAGAGTTCACGCACACGGATACAGAGTCCATCGATGATGCGTTATATATGTAGAGTTCACGCACACGGATACAGAGTCCATCGATGGCGCGTTATATATGTAGAGTTCACGCACACAGATACATTATTTTTGTGCAGATTTCATGTACACCGAACGCAGAGACCATTGATGACGCGTTATTTTTGTGCAGAGTTCACATACACAGCAACAGTGTCCATTGATGACGCGTTATTTTTGTTCACCTACACAGATACACAGTCCATTCATGAAACGTTTATGTAGAGTTCACGCACAGAACACAAAGTCTGTTGATGACCGGTAATTATTTGGCTTCTGTAACTCCATTGGAATTATGGATAATCCTGGAAGGTTTTCTACTGTCTCCCCCTGAAGGCGTTAAACAGCAGCTTGTCTGCAAGAAACAAAAAAAAATAATTTATAATAGTATTAAATGATTAATACCAAATACTTGGACAAGAAGGAAAGAGTGAGCAAGCTCAAACACCTCATGTTCTCCCATTACTTGACAAGCTACACATTATGAATGGCAGAGTATGCATTAAGGTGGCATTCTACACCGCTTTCTGATGACGCAGTACGCAAAAAAGTAAATCTGGAAGCATGTAATTCTGGTACCGGCTGATTGCAACTGATGCGAATTGTATGGGGACCGCTCTTTTGAAAAAATTGTTAAATGAACAGAATAAATCAAAATGTTGATTAAAATTCATTATTTACATGAAAGGTGGTATGGGACACCTTCATGTTGTGTCGTATTATTTATCGAAATAGTATAATTTTATAAATAGTTTCTTTTCCTTCATTGTTACCTTACAGCGTAGTGCAGTGGGTTAGAGCGCTCACTACAGACCTGTAAGTCACGAGTTCGAGTCGGGTTTGAAAATTAATTACTTTTCCAAAATTTTCTAAAACGGATTTTTTGGTTAAATATTGTGAAAGAAAATTCTAAACCAATGAAAGTATTTCAAATAGTAATGTACTTTAATCCACATTATCATTGACAGATGTTCCATATCACCTTAGTTAAAGGGATAGGAGGGTGGCGTTGAATTTCTCTCAGGTTGGGATACATAAATCCTAATTATCTCCCCTTGAAAAGGGGCACGTTTCTTAATTTTCATAACTTTGAATCTTCTTTGCCTAACGGTGCTTTGTGCCAAGTTTGGTTGAAATTGACCCAGTAGTTCTGGGGGAGATGTTGAAAATGTGAAAAGTTGACGGACAGAGGACAGACAAACAAACAGACAGACGACAGACAAAATGTGATCAGAAAGGTTCACTTGAGCTTTCAGCTCAGTTAGCTAAAAATGATAAAGGGCATTACTAGCAAAACATCATCAGATCAAAACTTTCTTCAATTATGCACACATTTAATCATTTGTCTTAAACAGCAACATACTAAAGTCTAATGGTTCAAAATCTGAAGACAAAACATTGTAATTAAAATTTCCTAGAAATGTGCAAATCAACACATTGTGTTCTAACTACCTACAAAAAAAATCATTGCTAAATTCAACATTTGGACAAAATTCTAAGTTCAATGGGGCTAACATTCCCAGAAAGATAAATGAATTGGAACTTCCTAGTAATTAGCACATCTACACATTGTGTCCTAAATACCTTAAAAGTTTCATATTAAACATGAAAAAATTCTGTGCAGCTGCTTAATATATGTTTTGCTTAAAATCCAGGACTGACTGAGATAGGTTGAAGTCATTATTCTCTAACGATTCCATTACATGGGGTATAATAATGGCACAATTAGCAAAACAAAGATACATTTACAATTGATAAAGATCCAACATTTACAATGTTTAATTGTTTAGTTATTATTTGTTTTTTAATATTCCACATTCAGAAAATAAAACTTGTATAACATGATGTTTCTCACTCAGCAACAGACAGCCATGTTTGGATGATCACAAAGTGTGAAATAAACAGGAGTCAGTATTACAGTCCATGTGAATTATACACAGATCAATTTCAGCTACAGATGTTGAACAAAGTGACAAACAACATGTGTGGTTTTGAGAGCAGACTAGATTTGTACAGAAACATTTACAACCTGTCAATATCCCAGCTATCTCCATTATACGGCTGGTGTTGAGCTGGACATGGTGTCCTCATCAGGACGGGGTCTGTGTTCATCTACAACAAGACATTAATTAGCTGTTAATTAATTAATTACATACATTATATGTAATGATAGAGCTACATCTACAAATTAAAACTTTAACCTGATGACCCTGTCACTTGCTTTATTATTTGTCTAATTAATTAAATTAGGTCAATTAACATGTAACAAAACAACTGATTACAAATACATGCGTCAGTGAGTTTTACTTTCGTTTAGTTGATGAGTTGTTGTGACGAGGTATCGGGTGTCTCCATCAGGACGGGGTCTGTGTTCATCTACAACAAGTCATTAATTAGCTGTTAATTAATACATACAGTATATGTAATGATAGAGCTACATCTACACATTAAAACTTTAACCTGATTACCATGACACTTGCTTTAATATTTATCTAAATAATTAAGTTAAGTCAATTAACATGTCACAAAATAACTGATTACAAATACATGCATCACTCTATATATTTCATAATTAAATACAGCAACCTGCTATTTCTATTCACTAAATACAATGACATGTAACTGTACATTTAATTAATAAAATAATGTAACTAATTTCTGTTTATTTTAGATAAACACTGAATCCCAATGACTGGTAGATACAGCTAACCCTGTAACAATGAGTTGTTTATATTGACAAACAATCACACAGATAAACATGTCTAACATGTATCTTATTGACTGATAATTAACACGGACTGTGTGTCTTAGTTATCTATATCTAATTAATGTGAATGATAATGACTCAGACTTACCTGTCAGAGTGTGCTGTCTGGTGATATACCTGTAGACACACACCTTGTTGTATGATCCGACCCAGAGACGGTGAGTGTTGACATCATAACTCAGGCCCCATGGATAACGCATCTCTTGTGATTTTGTCAGTAGATGTGACAGGAACTGACCGTCCTTATTTATCATCTGTACTGATTTGGTTGTATCATCACACACCAGGATGTGTGACAGCGCGTCAGTACAGATTCCTAATGGCTCTAGTCCTGATCCTGATGGATGTCCTGTGTAGGAGAAACGATGTCTTCCTCCACGCTCTGTCACCACTACAGCACCAGACCCATAGTCTATATAGTTAGACACCACGACATCCCCATTGTTGTTCTCTGTTATATAGATAGGATATCTATACAGTCCCCGTCCTGTTTTGTTGTTCTGTATGGTTTGTGTGAGTTGTCCACTCTGGTTGTACCGGGTTACCTTGCCTGTGTCTGTATCATAGTTACACATCCCGACCAGTAGATCCCCAGTGGACGGGGACCAGTACACACACCGTGGTCCCCATGTAGAGTATGTTGTCTCTATAAATGTGGTGGTTGTTTTCATATCCTTTGACAGTTTGTTGATGTTATCATTCCTATCTATATAAATCAGTTCACTCTCACTGTTCACTGTGTGTTTTCCTGTATATATATCACTAAATGAATCCTCCACACGATGTAGAGGGACACCTGTTGTGTCTGTCAACATGAGATTGTATTCATCATCACTGACCCAGACCCGGTCTGATGTCACACAGGAAATGTGATCACAACTATCAACACCTCTCAGTGTGAGAGATTGATGGAGCTCAGCACCAGACGTCAGTTTCAGCAGACACTGGTTTCCTACGCGTCGGTTTCCTCTCTCTGTGATTTGGATTGCACTCAGTGACTCCATCACATCCTCCTTGTTGAGTGACTCAGTCATGGAGAGCTGGCTGGTGTGGAGTGTAAGATGTATCTGGGGGAGGGCTGTCTTTGTGAAGGAGAGGAATTGTAGCGCACTGAATGTGAATGCTGGCTGTACATATCTGTGTTCATATCTCCTTAGTCTGCCAATATGTCTGATCATTTCTATCTTTTGTTTTTTACATCTGTGTTTGAAATCAAAGTAACATAACACATAGTTCAATAGATCATATACCACTTTGTCAATGAGATCCTTCAGTCTCTGGGCCTTTGTTAACATCTCTGATTGAAGGGGGGAGAATTCTGTGTGACAGGTTTTGACATCAGCTTTGATTTCTGTCAGGAGAACAGGTCTGTAAAAGAGAGCCTCACTTCTGATGGTGTGAATGGTTCCTCTGTGTCGTTGTCGCTTTGTTTTATAGGCTGTTTGTATATCCAGTATTTCGTGCTGTCCTTGGCCACAGAGAAAACTTCTGAATCGGTGCAATTGGTCCTCGAAACAAGAATCACACACAGGAACTTGACAAGGTTCACAGTACTTTGTATAAACATGGCTAGGATGTCTCACACAGATCTCTTGTGTTGGGATGTAGTTGATTTTATCACGGTGTGACACAACATCATGGTCTATTGTTTGGAGATCTTTTACATGGTTCTCTTTACACTGGGGACACAGATCACATGGACACGATACACAATAGTACGCTGTGTCCCCCGGACACTTAGAACATTGATGTACTTTGTACGGGGAGCTTGCTGTGATGTATTGGGAGCTTGCTGTGTCCATGATGTGGGCGGTCTGGGTCATAACCTGTTCAATGAAAATAAAGAGTTTTAGGATTATTATTGTTTTATAGATTCAATGTCAAATTTTAAAAGAAATATATTTGGGTTTTTTAAAGATTAATATATTTTCCCTACTTAAATAATTGACGGTTCATCATTCTGGTTCTGATTATAGAGACACTCAACCAGTAGAAAAATACAACATAAGATTGCTGAGTGAGAAAGAGGTGCTCTCTCTCTCGCTCTCTCTCCTCTCTCTCTCTTTATCCCTACATTTCTTTCTCTCTGTTTCTCTCTCTTGGATGTGTACATAATTGAGTAAGTGTACTATATGATTATCTAGCAGAGAAAGTCAGAGAGAGAAAATAAAATAAGATGTAGAGTACACATCACAATTAAGTTCAATTCAATTACCGGGTATTTACTGTCTCAATTTACCTAACATGTACTCCTGCTCTTTCTATTTCTTTCTCTCAATCTCTGTTTCTCACAATTTCAATACTAAACATGCACTCTTGCCCTCTCTCTCTCTCTCTCTCTCTCTATCTTATTCCTCCTCTCTCTCTGATTTTTTTTTCTAACACATTCTTTTTAAAGCGCTAAGCATAGCTCAGCGCTTTATTGTCGTTAGACTTCTATTTCCGGTGCAAGGAATAACTGCCCTCTATGAGCAGAAATATAATCATTTAAACTGGTAAGAGGTATAGGGAACCAGTTATCTGGGTGACGGAAATGGCCGAGTAGATACGATTGGTTTGCGGGGCTTACGTACATCAGCACGGGATGCTACGCAGTGATGAAAAAATATAGTGCGTATTCAGAAGCTAAAATATAGAAAAATAAACTCGATTCTTTGCAAGAAAATGTCAAAAACTGTGATAAATTACTGTTCAAAAGGTATAATTTGTGATTTTAACATATCTTTTTTTTCAGTACATATACAAGTCGTGTTCAGCTTTAATTCACATCATCTACAGAAAGGAACATATATTTAAAGAAATCTGGCCTTCGATACTTTAAATTGATATTCATTAAACATAAACCAAAATTTCAATAAGGCTCATTTCCGCCTACGCTTGCACACAATAATTTTCTTAGAACCAGGCTAGGTTAGCGCTTTTCAGTACTTTCAGTACTTTGATTCTCTGTCTCCTCAGAGTTCTCTTCTAAAAATGTATTTTTGCTCTCTCTCTCTCTCTCTATTTCTCTCTTTCAGACAAACTCCATTAAACATGTACATGTACTAAATACAGTAAAACACGGTTATAGCGAACACGCTTATAATGAATTGACGCTTACAGCGAAGTGAATTTCATTTCCCAAGTTTCTATATCATGTTGTAAACTTGACGGATATAACGAATTACGCTTATAACGAAGTTAAGTTGGCCGTCCCTGGGACTTCGTTATAAGCGTGTTTTACTGTATATCTTACTCTCAAAGATGTAATCTCTCTCTCTCTCTCTCTCTCTGACCAATTCTTATAAACATGTGCATCTTACTATTGTAATTTCTCTCTCTTTTTCTCTCTGAGTTACTCTCTGTTAAACATATGCATCCTTCTATTTCTCTTAGACATGTAATCTCTCTCTGTCTGTCTGTCTGTCTGTCTGTCTGTCTCTCTCTCTCTCTCTCTCACACATTATTACTCCTTCATTCACTATCTCTAATTTTACAGCTAAACAAGTACTTCTTATCTCTCATTCTTTCTCTAAGCCTCTGTCCCTCATTATTTCATAAATAAACATGTAAACACTTTCTATCTTTTATGTAAACATGTGCATCTTACTTATTCTCTCAGACATGTAGTCTCTCTCTCTCTCTCTCTCTCTCTCTCTCAGATACTTACTCTTTTACATGTAAACATGTGCATCTTACTTATTCTCTCAGACATGTAGTCTTTCTCTTTCTCTCTCTCTCTTTCTTGTGACTTACTCTTATACATGTAAACATGTGCATCTTATTCTCTCAGACCTGTAGTCTCTCTCTCTCTCTCTCTCTCTCTCTCTCTCTCAGATACTTACTCTTTTACATGTAAACATGTGCATCTTACTTATTCTCTCAGACATGTAGTCTCTCCTCTCTCTCTCTCTCTCTCTTGTGACTTACTCTTATACATGTAAACATGTGCATCTTATTCTCTCAGACATGTAGTCTCTCTCTCTCTCTCTCTCTCTCTCTCTCTCTCTCTTTCTTGTGACTTACTCTTATATACATGTAAACATGTGCATCTTATTCTCTCAGACATGTAGTCTCTGTTTCTTACTCACAGACTTAGTATGTAAACATGTGCATCTAACTATTTTTCTCAGACATGTATTCTCTCTCTCTCTCTCTCTGTCTCTTCTCCGACTTACTCTGTTAAACATATGCATCATTCTATTTCTCTCAGACATGTAATCAATTTCATTCTTTTATTATTACTTTCTCTCATTATCTCATGATTTTACAGCTAAACATGTACTTTTTATCTCTCATTAAATCTGTTCTCTTGCTTTCTACCTTATCTCTCTATCCCTCACACTTTCACTACCAAACCTCTCCCTCTCTCTCTTCTAACATGTAATCTTGTTTTCTATCACCCCTCTCTTCTCTCTATCTATCTCTCTCTCTTTCAGATGAACTCAACTAAACTTTGTCTCTTACTCCCTTACTCTTGTTGTTCCATATCTATCATTTAATATTTATTGTTCTGTATAACATGTCTGTTTGCTCTCTCTCTCTCTCTCTCTCTCTCTCTGATACTTGCTCTTATACATGTAAACATATGCATCTTACTTATTCTCTCAGACATGTAATATCTCTCTCACTCTCTCTTTTCTCTGACTTACTTATTCTGCTAAACATATGTATATTTTCTTAGACATGTTATCTCTCTCTCTTTCTCTCTCATTATTACTTTCTTTAATTGCTATCAAAATACAATTCACACCTAATCCTCAAACTTGTGCAAAATGGGAACCCACCAGTGTATACATGTTAATTACTGGCTTATGTCCCATGCTTTGCTATTCCCTTAACCCTGGTTGATTTGTGACTGCCCCCTAGATAAATGAGCCCTGAAATTACCACAAAGGTATGTTTCTCCTCATCTAACACATCAATAATCAAATGGGAATGTGGGCAATAGTTTTATTGTCAGTTCCTGGGTAAGAAATTGATATTGACCTCGGCCTATGCTCTCGAGTAACAGTTCTTATCCCAGTACTAACACAATGACCACTGCCCTCATACCCATTTAAAAGATGTATACTTAAATGTCTATGAATGACACACGACGACAAACATGAGATAGCAATGGGTCTCCTGAGTGACTCAGGTGACCTAATAATACAGAGTATAGTTACATGAACATGGTGATATTACATGAATACTATACCACATATATTCTCTCTTTGATCTTTCAGTCAAAGCACAGTCAAACACAGCCTGGGAACCTGTAAAGAGACCATCAACTGTTACATTCTAGTACTTGATGATATCCCGCGCAATTGCGGGATTTAATATTACATACATTTATATGATACAATGCTTCACAAGATATCTGTGAGCCAATGCTCACTAGTGATACCCCCGCTCTGATGGAAATATGCAAAATAAGCAGAGTCGACATTTAACAGAAAGCTGGCATCCGATTGGTACAGAAATATATCCGATAATATGGCATGCCTAAACAAATAGTGTGTTAAAATTTCAAGCATCTGCGATTAATAGCTGCTGAGAAATCTTTGAGGAAAATTTGTTTGAAAATTTTGGCTAAAAATAAACAAAGTCGTCATTTAACAATAAGTTGACGTCTGATTGGTACAAAAATATATCCCGTGATATGGCATGCCTTAACAAACACTGTGTAAAAATTTCAAGCATCTGCGATAAATTGTTGCTCAGATAAATGCAACAGAAATTTTTGTTACGGAAGGACAGACAGACAGATGGATAGACAGACAGACGGACAGGCACACAAGGGTAAAACAGTATACCCCCTCTCCTTTCGAGCGGGGGTATAATTATATGTTGATCCATATTTTTTGGTTTATTTATGTAAACATAGTGTCTGATTTTTTTCTTAGTTGCTTTATTAACCTTTTCTCAAACTCGTAAAAATCTACATTTACTATATCAATTACTGCTTACTCTCAAACGTGTACCTTCAATCTATGTTTATTCTCTCTCTCTCTCTCTCTCTCTCTCTTTCTCTCTCTCTCTCTCCACACACACATCACCATAACTTAGTTATAGAAATGAGGGCCGACACAGGATTTGCCTTCTGTCTGATTGGATTGAAACACTGTTTTTCAAATGTGACACATATCTTCAGTATGTTCTTATTTACAATTCACCTATGAAATACAGAATGTAACTTTTATAATGTGGTTATAAAACATGGATAAAATGCAGTTGTGTCTTTACCCCATGTAAAGAACAGACTATAATTGCTATCAAAATACAATTCACACCTTAATCCTCAAATGTGTGCAAAATGGGAACCCACCAGTGTATACATGTTAATTACCGGCTTATGTCCCATGCTTTGCTATTCCCTTAACCCTGGTTGATTTTTGACTGTCCCCTGGGCAGATAATTGGACAATACCCCAGCCCAGACATTACCAAAAGGATATGTTTTTCCTCATCTAACACATCAATCATCAAATGGGAATGTGGGCAATAGTTATATTGTCAGTTCCTGGGTAAGAAATTGATGTTGACCCCGGCCTATGCTCTTGAGTAACAGTTCTTACCCCAGGACTAACACAATGACTACTGCCCTCATACCCATTTAAAAGATGTATACTAAACTGTCTATGAATGACACACGACGACAAACGTGAGATAGCAATGGGTCTCCTGAGAGACTCAGGTGACCTAAAAATACATAGTATAGCTACATGAACATGATGATATTACATGAATACTATACCACATATATTCTCTCTTTGACCTCTCAGTCAACAGCACAGCCAGACACAGCCTGGGAACCTGTAAAGAGACCATCAACTGTTACATACTACAGACTGGTATAACCTATCAGTCAACAGTCAGACACAGAGAACCTGTAAGGAGACCATCAACTGTTACAGACTACAGACTGGTATAACCTATCAGTCAACAGTCAGACACAGAGAACCTGTAAAGAGACCATCAACTGTTACATACTACAGACTGGTATAACCTATCAGTCAACAGTCAGACACAGAGAACCTGTAAGGAGACCATCAACTGTTACATACTACAGACTGGTATAACCTATCAGTCAACAGTCAGACACAGAGAACCTGTAAGGAGTAACACCATCAACTGTTACATTCTAGTACTTGATGATACCCCGCACAAGTGCGAGATTTAATAATATATACATTAATATGATACAATGCTTAATATTTCAAATATTATTTTTTTGTTCATTTTTGTATATATTTTGTCTGATTCTTTTCTTAATTGTTTTCTTAACCTTTTCTTTAAAATTGAAATAAAAAACCAACTGCATGTCTGGATTATTACAGGAGTGGGGAAGAAAAATCCAAACTAAAATGGATGATATATACATATTACATACCTATATTTAAGTATTGAATCCTTATTTTTTGAAAGATATAGTCTCATAACTGCAACGGTGTGTGCATACAAATTGAATAACGCGCGTTAGAATAAGGATTTAATGCTTATATTTACATTTTTTTACCTTCATGCCTTATACCTCAAAATTACTGTATTATCCTATGGGTAAGTTCAAATTAATGGTAGAGCCACAGTAACAGTCACAAGCGTGATCTTTGATTTTCGTTTGTGACGTTGCACTTAACAGCGTTCAACGTTTGTGACGTCACAATTAAAACTCGTGATTTAACCTTTTAGTACCCTGTCTGTGTTATGGTGCTATATCTGCAGTAGCTTTACATGCAAAATATATGTGGAATGTAAATATACATATTATATACCCATCAGTTTTTCTTCCTTGATACTGTCAATTTTACAGAGTTTGATCTGAGTTTCCGGATTACCACACTGTGGTAGGGTCGGTTGGTCGGAAATTTTGTATTTTTTCAAATATTTTTTTTCCCTTTAATATTGCAGTATCCATACATGCCGGTTAGATACTGGTATGGTATAAATGGTATAAAATGAGAGTTTATACTTTTAATATCATTCCTGACTATTAAGCTGGTCTTAAGAAAACACAAAAATGATATCATATAGCAGATACTTCCTCTGCCAATGATGAGAGCATTAATAACATCTACAACACATGGAAACATACAGCCATTTTGAAACAAAACGTTTAAGTTACACTGACTTGAGAAGAGTAACTGCTTCAAGCATTTTTGTGACCAAAATTTTGATTATTTTGTTTTTCCAAATTGGATAAAAACGAAAATAAACGATTTTCCATCAACAATCCTTAAAAAAAAAGTTTTGAGTCGGGGGGTAAAAGCTTGGGTCGGTCGGGAGAGCGGAAACAAACAATTTGTTTTCTTAGGCCTTATGCCTTTCTGTTACTCAAGTAATCGACTGAACAAAAATAATGTTTAGGTTCACACTTCAATCTAAAGAATATTATATGTATGCATAAATATATGATTTTTTATTAAAGCACATAGTAGGCCAATTCATTTAATTTTGTATTCCTACAAATTTTCTCTATAAAATTAGAATGATGTCGATTAGGCCAAAAAAAAAAATATTCATGTTTCATGTCACCTGACCAAAAAAATTAGGGTAGGTAGGTAGGAAAAAAATTTTATTTTTAGAAAATATTTTATTTTTAAAAACTTCAAGAATGTGTGTTATAATGAGAAAAAAAGTATGTTCACAGTGCACAGTATGTTAATGATGATTCAAAATTTCCAAAGGTATATGTATTATTATGCATGTAATGTATAGAAAACAACCTGCATCAAAAAAAAATCGATTTTTTTAAAATTAAAAATAAAAACTAATATAATTTGCAAAATTTAATCTACATGTGTATGAATGTATTTATCCTTTTCTGGATAAATATTTCTGTTTTGTTTAAGCTTAATGTCAATATCAAATCAGTGTCTGTACTTTCGTGTATTTGGGGTATTAGTTCAACCCTTTGACCCACTTACTAACGTACGTTATTATGTAGAGGATCTGTTTAATTTTCAAGATAATATAGCCAGCAGTTTTATGATAATTTTAACATTTATTGCATTTATTAACTAATAACAGGTAATTAACTAACTGTTATATCAGGATTCAAAGTAATAAACATCGTTTTTGTAATTTCCAATGCACAGTATGTTGTTGCATCACCCGTATTTATAAACCCTGAAAATAAGATAGTTGCAAGTTATACTATAACCACAAGGTTAATTTATGCAGTAAAAATGTCTGTATATTAGTTTACTATCACTATTTTGCCAGTGAGGTCAGTTTACACGATTGTGAATTTAGAAGACCGGGCACTTTTCCTTCTCTTTTTGAGGAAATTCTGGCGAAGTTACCGATCACCATCATGACCACAAAAAAACTTTTAGGGTCGGAGGGTAAAAAATAGGGTCGGTCGGGCGACAGGAAACAGGAATAATTTTTTTTTAGGCCTTATTTGTTTCAATGTTCAATTGTTCCGCCCCCTCCTTCTCAGTATTATATATTCAAATACATTAATGTATTAAATTAATTAAATTAGTTTATTAAAACATCCTACCATATTCATGATATTCACCATTTTTTTAATGATCACTATTGATGTGTATCATTTTTAGTATAGGAAAACGGTTTAGGAAAAACAAAACAATTTTTATGACCATTCATCGCCCAGTCCCCTTTCAACCTCCCTATTTTATGTACACATGATTGCGTGGACCCTGAGGTCCACACAGAAAATATATAAACGAGGTTAAACCGGATGCTATGGGGAAAATTCAGCCTGCGCATGAGCTAGCCTGGTTCCTGTGGGTAATGGGTAGCTCAGGGAACCAGGCTAGCACACGTTTATCTGAATCGGGATCGGGATTCTGTGCCAAATGCACACATAAGTTCAAAGGTGCTGTAATTGTAAAGTTGTCGGTAAACAGTACAGAAACAAAGTATTCCTTTTAAAGAAATGATTGGCATGTGATATGAACTATCAGTATTATGAAATAAGTTAATGTTATGCCGAAACTACAACATGCATCAAATAGCATAATTTGCAATGTTTTGTTGTTTTCCAAATACACATATGTAACTTTACTTTTATAGTAGGCAAGGCTAGAGAACTTCCCGATTAAACTTTTTTAAGCATTTAAGTATGATTGAATAATTATGTCACTGTATAAAAGTTTAAATTTCAAGAAAAATGCATCCAAATATGAAATTTTTAATTTACACAAAGCTGTCACTGCATTATGTTAGTTAACAAAGTAGTGCAAATCGTAATGTGTTCTACAAATAGTAGAATTCACCGAATGCCTGATACTATACATGCAAACTTCATTCACATATAGATCATAATTATTTTAGAAGTCAGGGCTATACATACATGTATACGTAATGCAACGTACAAATTTAGTGGTTAAAAGCAGAGGGCTAGAGTCGGTGGAATCTCTAATAATCTGAAGGCTTTCACGCTTTCGTTGGAAACACATGCAAATGGTCCACGTATCGTAGTCCTTTTTTAAAGGACAGCAACTTGTTTATTCATATAGACGTAGAACACAATCTGTTCATTGTTTACAAATTAATGCAAAAAGTTAACTACTAATCTTTCCTGGTATAAAAATGTATGAAATTAAAAGACACTAGTGTATGCTAACGATGCAACTGTGAAACGATAAGCACGTGCCATTATCATTGTGATGTCATGAAAAAAGTTCACACATTATTGAAATAATTCGCTATTCTGCAGGTTCATATAAGGAAACATATTTGCAACTATAAATATCAAGTATCACCTTCTATGTATACTCTAAGTAAATTCCCAGTAAATATATTCACTCTTTACATTTAATCATTCGATATCATTGCAAGTGTATAATTTGATACAACTCCCACTGGCTTGGATCCCCCAAAACATGTCCACCACCATACTCTCATTTTTGCTTTTTTAGGCTGGTTTTAAAATATTGAAAATGAAAGTAGGTTTTAATTAATTCAACAATAATTCCTTATCAGGTAAAATTCAATTATAGTTTATGGACATCATATTACCAGATTACACTTGTTAAAATACCAAAAGTGTAAGCAGTTACTCTGGTGCAGGCATTTTTTAGTTTATTGACAAAATGTAGTATAGATATTCTTACATGTAACAAATGTTAAAGTGGCAATAACTATATTTTTTTTTCAAATTCTGGTAAGCGATTAAGACATTGCAGAGTTCTTGAAATCTTTCGGTCCTGTCGGCAAGACCGATAAAAATAACCAAGGACCGATTACTTGAGGTTGCCTGTCAGTCCAAATGACCGGTAGATATGGACAGAGTAACTTGCGAAAATATAACTTATTGTCATACTCACTGAGGAGATCCGAACGCATACAATAAATCCAGAGGAGTTTTTCGCGGTTTTTTTCGCTCTCTCTAGACTTATTATACATTTTCGGAACACCTCAGTAATTATTACTTCCGTTGCTTTCGATAAGTTTGGCGAGTATTTCGTACATATTGATACGGTGTGTTTATAAAGCAGCTAACAGATGTAGTCAGACAATAGGAATAAGTCTTTCAATCATTTTCCAACCTAGATGTCGTCAGAAATCATGGGAGAAATTGGAGAACTTGTTTTAAACATAGCGTGAACTGAGGGCCCCCTATAAATCCAAGATGGCGAGTGTTGTCTCGTTACGTTTTTTCAATGTACATTGCATACATCGAAACAGGGTTTTCAGTGAATGTTTTTATTGCAATACACGGAAATACATACAAAAATCCCAATGTAATCATTTATAATTTTTTTCGGGAAATAAGAACTCCGCTATCTGACAACCGAGCCCTAGTTACATATGAGATGTGCAGAAAGAGAACAAGAAGAAAGTTGATAATGAGAGAGGGAAGGAAATAAAAATAATTAATGAAGTGATAAAAAAGAATGTTCTCAGGAGCCAGAATGTGAAAGTTAGGAGAAATCAGATCACTTAAGGAAAAAAGAGAGAAATTATAAGGCAAATATACATGTACATGTAGTTTTTCATCTTTCTATTGAAAATGTTTGGACTGATAGAAATCAGTCTGGACTGACAAACTTTTGATGGTTGTCAGTCCAAATGACTCACAGTGGAAAAAAGATTTCAAAAACTCTGCATTGATAAATGTTTTCTCATAAAATGTTGGTCTTTCAACAGGAAAACAAAATGTTACTTCTTTTTTAGACAAATGCCACCCCCCCCCCCCCCAAAAAAAAGCTATTCATATATTTAGTTTTTAATGTTTTAATCGGTCAAATTAGTTTTCATTATTAATTAATTTCATCTTTATATTACTTAACGTATATACTCCCAGTAAACATTTAAAAAAAAAAAGGGGGGGGGGATTCTGTGTCTGAACAAACGACTGGTACATTGAGCTGTTGGATTGAAACAACTTACCCCCTCCTCCCTTACCTGAACTAAGTTACAACAGTTTTTTCTTCAACACTGTACATATACACGAATGACATGATTTTGAAGGTTTGTTTTCGGGTCAGCCATTTTACATAGTTGACTTTTAAAACTATCGCGTTTTATCTCACCTAAATTGTCACGGGCATGATATATGGAAGAAGTAGACTATATTGTAGAATATATGATATGACAAACCTTTTTTTCACGGGGAACAATTATCTAAACGGATAGAAATAAACTTTCCTTTCCTCTTCCCAAATCGGTCTATCGTCTGGTCGACATACGTCACAGCGATGCTTAGACGTTTCGCCACCTAGCAATTTCGACCCCAAATGGTTTCGGTCCCAGATAATGAATTTACCGGTTTTCAAAAATAGAAAAAAGCTGTTCGAATATTTAGTTTTAAATGTATTAATCGGTCAACTTAGTTTCCATTATTACTTTATTTCATCTTTATATTACTTAATGTATATGTACTCGAAGTAAACATTTTTTAAAGTAAGGGGGTGGGTGGAGGGATCTGGGGGGGGGGGGGGGTAAAAATTGATTTGAGACCACGGATGACTTCTAAAGCAATCCTGTATTTCTACATATTTTGCAGAAATGTTTGCCAGAACAATTTAAGTGAATTTACTGGTCAGTTTCACTGTATGTGCTTTGTTTTATTAATTCATGTTAAATTTCATTATGCGTTTGTGAAATAAAATTTTAGAATTATCTTTTGGACGACAATCCTGCTATCTGTAGCATTCCTGTCCCGTCACGATGAAGTGTGTTTGTTTATAACAGAATGTCTGATTCTGACTGACACCGGAAATCGTGTTTATTTCAGCAGCCAAAACATCGCACTTGTTGAACTGAACACAAGCACATAACAACATGTCAAGGACATTCGGTACACGCACTTTTGCACAAAATAATGAATGAAAACAAAATATATACGGTATGAATCGAATGACATAATGGATTTTTATGAATTACAGCTAGAAATGTTATTCGCATTATAGACACAATCTATTTAAGAAACAACATACATTAAACATAAATATGCAGCAATCACCATGTCCGGAGAAAAGGGGGTATGAGGTCTATTTTTGGTAGCTTTACTACACTGCTTTAATAAGTTGTTTTTTTTTAAACTAAAACTACGCCATCGTTTAAAAATCGTCAGCGCTTATTATGACACGTCTTTTACTTCCTATAATTAGGCAACTTCAAAACAAAGAAATGTTTACAGGCTTCAGGATCGGGGGCGGATTGGGGTGGGGGTGGGGGTGGTGGATGGGGGCCTGCCCTCCCCCACACTTTTTTAAAAGCGGTCACAGACACGCACTTTTTCGAAGTATGTATAAATTACTGGGATAATTTTATAAGAAAACCAGGCCCCGAGGTTATAAAACTTTTTACATACTCGTACTCAAACTCAAACTCGTACTCCGAGTACGCGCTCCACTGAGTACGACTCTTAAACCAAGGTTATAAAAAGTTTGGAGTACGTTCTTCTATCATTCATTGTATTACAATCTCAATACCATTGTACAAAGGTACACACAGATTATAATGATACAATACGTGGTGTTTCTCACTGAGAGAGAGAGAGAGGAGAGAGAGAGAGAGAGAGAGAGAGAGAGAGAGAGAGAGAGAGAGAGAGAGAGAGAGAGAACACATGTACAAGATCAACCCTGACTCTTAATACAAATGTGAAGTATGGGGGTTCGAAACTGGGGAGCATTTTAAATTTATTTTCCTAAAAAAGACATAATTTCCGCTGAGTACTATTTGGAATATGCTCTAAAAGCTGGTTGAGGAAATTTATACGTCTCTAGAGCAAGGAAATTCATGTAAACAGTCCTGACTTTTAGACAAACCGTACGTGTATTTAGATCAATTATTTCTCAGCAAAACATAACACATTATAATTATTTACATGTATATTATGCCCTTTACCATCTGCGAGCATGGATCGAGAGATGTGTCTGCATCTATAACTGATGAAATTCTCTCTCTCTCTCTCTCTCTCTCTCTCTCTCTCTCTCTCTCTCTCTCTCTCTCTCTCTCTTACAGCCTGTTAATTACCTCGTTCCTTTTAAAGTTGTTTATATCTACGCTCCCTACCCTCTTTTCCAAAAACATTTGAGATAATCACAGTTTGTTGATAAATTTCCCAATAACACTGGATTTATCGTCTTTGTTGCTCAAAAGTTCATCTGTGTTGAAATATAATCGTACACGCCAAATAAAGTGTATCAAATACTCAGACCAACAAAATACAAAAGTCACCCCACATGCTGAACCTATACACTTCTATTCAATCAAGACATCGCCTTTCATGTACAGGCACGTAGCATCGGGGGGGGGGGGGGGGGTGCAAGGGGGCTGCCCCCCCCCCCCCCACCCACTTTTTCTCGCAGCAACAAATTTTTTAAAATTTACATATAAAAAATGGAATTATCATTGAGTTGCCCCCCCCCCCCCCACACTTTTTTGGGAGTATGTAAAAAATTGATATGAAAATAAGGAAATGAGTAGTGAAATTGAAGTCATATAGTAAGCAAGCCCCCCCCCCCCCCCCCCCCCCCCCCCCCCATTAGGAATTTGAAGATTTTGGGAAACATAACATTTTCCTTTTTTTTTTTTTTTTGCTTGTCAAGATTTTTTTGATGAGTCTAGCCCCCCCACTTGCAAAAACGATGATACGTGCCTGATGTATGCATGTTTTAGACTTTACAGATCTGTTCAAGCTCGCCCATTCTTTCCACAAATTGTTTAGAAAATATCATAATATCATAAATTAAAGTGACAAACACAGCTTTTAATTGTGTTTCACTTATAAAAACACGTGTCTACACCACATTATAATCGCTTACTAAGTTCACACGCACCGTTGTATTTTGTGATGCGATTTTTATAAACCATAATCTTTGAAATAATTAATTATATATAAGCATTATTCACTTATTTTTTTTTTCCAAAATGTAAGATTGCATGTAACTTTCAATAAGACATCTGCGTTAATTATGTCCATTTTTTGGCACTAATCGATAGCACAGTGCCGATAGTTGTAGCTTATACTCGGTCAGTAGTAAGATTTTTACATAGTGTCTAAAATTTTCATATTATCGATGTTACACAACGAATGAATACATGTACATTGTATCGCTCTCTCTCTCTCTCTCTCTCTCTCTCTCTCTCTCTCTCTCTCTCTCTCAATGAACAATGAATACAAATATCGGCCAAGTGATTATCTATTTTAAAAAAAATTAAATACTAGTCGTTTATAGAGTGCATGCAGTTGCATGCGGTAATCTGAAGCTTTAATAAATTTCGCGATTCTAAGATTTTTTTTATTGCTGTACATTGTACATTGGAACAAACGCACATAAACAGTGACTTCAGTATCATCGAAATTTGTTTCTTGTAAATAAAAAAAAGATGTTGCGTATAATTGTACGATTGAAATATCATTTAAGTTTACATCTAATGCCCTCTAACATGCGTTTGTATTACTTACTGCTAATTTTTGATTACTTTCTATATTTCCAAGTAAGATTGCTTTTTGTTAACTTTCAAAATCGGTTCTTATTATTCTTAATGGTCTTGATATTTCGAAAAAAAAATTGTTATAAATTATTAACAGGATATGTCATAACTTGGTGTTATAAGGGAGATAACTCAAATTATCAACCTCTTCAGCATAACTAATCTCTCTCTCTCTCTCTCTCTCTCTCTCTCCCTCTCTCTCTCTCTCTCTCTTTCTCCCTCTCTCTCTCTCTCTCTCTCTCTCTCTCTCTCTCTCTCTCTCTCTCTCTCTAAGTTAAATGTGTTGTCATGATAATCAGTCCCTCTACACCTATCCACCCACCACGCATTATTCACAACCTTTCACCTCGCATGTTTTTATCATTAAAACACGGCGATAAAGCTCTGCCATTCGTTCAACTGTATTTGAGATCATGAGCGTGATGAGTTTTCATACATACATGAACTCGAATAGGTTTCGAGTCACGTGATCAGGTAATATAAATAGTAGAACAATGCGGTGGCGTGGCACTCTAAGCTTGCTCGTTAGTTGTATGTGTTTTAAATGAGGTAAAATGGCAGATAGAATGGAATGCAGTGACATAGGACTATCGAACGATGAGACAGTTTCATTATTTTACTTCCTTACTAAACAAAGCGATAGAAAAACAGAGTTGTTTAATCATAAAAACATAACGGGGCTTACTCAGAAACTTCCAAAAACCCCACCACGGTGAGCAGTGCTGTGCATGTGGCAGAGACCGGACCAGCATTTGAATTCAAGCACGAGGGGCGAAGTCCCAAAAGTTGGCTGAATTTGAAGAACTGTTTCAGTAGAGAAATTTAGCGAAGGCCGCGCTCGTTTTTGACGGGGAGAAAGCCGTTCACAACAAAGAAACAAAGTCATTAAGGTGGACTAAGTCACTAAAATTAAAGGTAAATTATTTAATTACGATAGATATGATGATAAATAAACCGTACGTATGTCCAAAAAGCGAACAAATGTGGGAGGGGGTATTTTGTTTAGCGGGTGGGGGATCCAATGCCTTTGGGGGGGGGGTAGCTTTGCTTTACTTATTTAATAAGGTTGTTTTTTTCAGGGGAAATATACGCAACCACTCCACCTGTAGACCCGCGCATGAAATGTATTACACGAGGAATTTTTTAAAGAGTAAAATGGACATTAAGTGTTCAAACAGATGTACCCTGCTGCATGTAAGTGTAGGTGTCCCTGACAATACGTTATTTCTTGATTTGTTCTCAGTAAATAAAATATTGGTCCATTGCATTTCATGTAGAATAAAGTGCATATATTTATTGATATTTTTGAAACAATGATCGGTGTACTTCAACCACGCCATCATTTAAAGATCCAGGTCAATTCCTGACTTTGAGCTTTGGAGGACCCTTATCGTGCCAGCGCCTACCAAGACATGTCCTTCACTTCCACCTTGGAAATAGATATGATAGTTGATTTTTCTAAAATTATGGTTAAGTATGCCACTCCCCCATGCGCTAATCTAGAGGGGGTCAGGGGTACGGACCCCCCTCCAACCCTTGCAAAATTCAAATTTCTTAACTAAATTAACTAAAGAAATTGCCAGAATTATGTATGTATGAAAACATAATTTAGGCATAAAAAATAAACGTATTTGTATTTTGTTATACGAAGTTTAATTCATTCATTCTCATAAAAAATATAACATTAAGTGTGGGGATAAATGATTCATGTTAGGCCTAGATAACACGTTAGGCATGTAAACAGAATGTTTATGGTTCGACATCGTAACGAGGCGTTCTTGAAAATTACAATCGTAATTTGTCAAAGGAGTTAATTCAGTTAAAATTCATTTCTGATTTTATTACAAGCGTCGGTCAAAATTGCAAACGCAATATTACAGACCTTTCGTGTGTAGTACATTCACGGATCACGGTCAAATTTAACTCCTTGTGTTTTCTGTACGATTTGTTCCGTAAAAAGATCATCGAAGTTAAAATCCCTTTCCTCTAGGCCTATAATGTCGGAGGAAATCATTATGCTCTTGAATTTGATTCTGCGATAGATTTCCCCCTGAAAATGCCTAAGTATACTCTAACTCAACTTTCAATCGCTTGTCTTTAAATTTCTAACCGCTCTGCGACTTCAACACAGGTGGTACTATTCCGCCAAGCTTCAATCAGTTTTTTCAATTGTACAAGTGAATTTTCTTTTCTGTTTCCCTTTTTAATGATAAAAAAGTGTTGTCTCCTCAAAAGTAGTGTCATATTCATTTATCACAATAATCAAATGCTTGCAACATTGTTGCACTATTTTTTGTTACGTCATTTTAATCGAAGCGGCTTTCTAGGTCATCACAAAAGAGAAAGTATGGAGCATTGTTAGTTTGCAACAAATGTAAATATAAGAAATAAGGTATCATTTTTGGATGTATATCGGGATATAGATACGGGTTGGTTCGTGATCAAATCTTCCCTAAAGCCCTTCGGGCTTTATGGGATTTGATCACGTGACCAACCCGTATCTATATCCCGATAGACATCCAAAAATGATACCTTATTTCTTAACAACTAGCAAGTAAACATATACTTTTTCTTATATTTATAATGTATTGTTAGGATGTATATATATATAATCTAAACTGGGTTTTCCATGATTGAGCCCAATTACATGTACCACATAACCGGCATACATTAACACACTTTCTACATGTGTATGTCTTTAATTTAAACATTTCCATAAGATAATACCACATTACCGGCATACATTAACACACTTTCTACATGTGTATGTCTTTAATTCAAACAGTTACATAAGATGATACCACATTACCGGCATACATTATCACACTTTCTACATGTGAATGTCTTTAATTTAAACATTTCCATAAGATAATACCACATTACCGGCATACATTAACACACTTTCTACATGTGTATGTCTTTAATTTAAACATTTACACAAGATAATACCACATTACCGGCATACATTATCACACTTTCTACATGTGAATGTCTTTAATTTAAACATTTCCATAAGATAATACCACATTACCGGCATACATTATCACACTTTCTACATGTGTATGTCTTTAATTTACCCCATCCCCCCACCTCGCGCTTCTAAACCACTTCTGTGCCACAGGGTCGATTTTGGGCCGATTTAAACATAAGATATTTAATACATATTTTATGGTTTTAAAAATAACAGTAATAAAATTTTTGCACATTTAAAATATTATATATTGCAATTTTTGTGGATTATGTGTGGAGTTTTTTTGGTATAAATTAACAAGAAAAAAATATTATATGTACATATGTCCTACATGTAATATTTAAAAAAAAAATGAAATTTGAGATAGAAATAATTCCATGTTACATGTATGCTCTGTTTATGCTCTTGCTCATAGCAGTATTGAATAAATGAAATAAAGATCAACTACATGTACTTTAAGGACGTTGGATCCTGCAATCAAAAGTCTCTAAGTTTTTTTCTAAAGTATTTTTTAAATATCTACACACAAATCTAAACCAAAATTCAAAACAAAATTTTGGGGTCTATCTGCTCCTTTCGGTGCTACGGTGTATTTAATATGACCTTTCTGCACTGAGAATGCAAATTGCACATAAATCGCTTTTCCCTCTATAATTTTTTATCGAAATGAACCATGGTATCAAATACAAATTTACATTATTTAGAATTAATAAAATTAATATAATCATAATGAAACAGTTTGCAATTGTTTCACCTTATTGATATTTTGACCTTTTTGCACTGAAAAAATACTATTTTTATTCATAAACGATTCAACATGAAATTAAATAATTTAAAAGTCTCAATTTTTTCTCAAATTATGACAGACTTGCCAAAAGAAACTTAAATATTCAGAAAATAAAACCAAAAGTATGGGTCTATAATGTAAATTTTGAGATATGGCATGAAATAAGCTAATTTTAGGGGAAAATTGGAGTTGATTTTTTCTTTACTTTTATGAAATATCACTTAAACATGCCAATATATGTCGATAGAAATATTGAAATATTGTTGAAATATGTTCTTTGAAACAATACGAAGATATCCCAATGCATAAACTATCCGAAAATTTGGTCTGCACGGAAAATAAGAAAGCTAAAATTACGGTACTCTAAAACAACTGAGTTATGAAAAATGCTCATTTTCTTCTTAAAAACCTTCCGCCACAAAATATAGTCCCTTACTACACTCTCTAAATATGGAATTTTTTCTTCACTATTTTATTCAATAGAGTTTATTTGACATTGTAAAAAAGGAATTTACAAGTAGAATTCATATATGACACAGAATTTCCAGACTAGAGATGACACAAAATGGCTACCCAAAATCAGAGGATCGAACCTCTTTAAAAATGAAATAGTTCGCACTGGCAATCAGGTTAGAATAATGATTGACACACGAAACGTTAACGATTTAAATTGACGTCATTTTACGTAAGTGACGTCATAATTACATGTGCATGCTCGTATATTCTTCTGTCACCCTTACAACTGTAATTTACAGCACAGAAAAAGTCATATCACTTATCACTTAATTACTATATTTACTGCTATTTTCTAAATACAAATCTCAAAATAAAGTTATTTGTCATACAAGTAATATGCCGAATACAGTGGAAAAAATATGAACAAAATATGTGAGTCGTGTTTTTTTATGTGACATGGTGATCCAAACAATTTGTCAGAGTAGAATTCTTGCATGATACCATCTTATTGTGTTTCACAGGTAAAACATCATGGTTTTGAAAATGCTACTTGTACTGACTTTTGTCAATCTTTTACCAATATACAGGCTTTAAGTGTTATGCTTATGTTTGAAATGCGTCACAATCTCCTGAACATTCATTTTCATATTTCCATCCTCCGAGTATAATTCCTTCTATTTCTTACGGAAACGTATAGTTATTTCATAGCTATATAGAAGCAGTCAGACTGAAAAATACGCGCCCCGTTTATCGATTGGTCTAACCTTTCATCGACTGAAACTGACAGGACTTAATATATATATATATATATATATATATATATATATATATATATATATATATATATATATATATATATATATATATATATATATATATATATATATACGCTCCGTTTATGGATTGGTCAAAACCTACAGCGACCTAAGAGAAATCACGGATTGCACGAAATAATCATGATGATGTCAAACACAAAGTCTCACTGGAGACGTTTTGGCCGTTTCTTTTAGCTAACGTATTAACAGTAATTTAGTGGATTTTACTTACTTTTTACAATCAATTAATTATTTTTTTTAAAAGAAAGATGTAAATATAAAAGATAAAATGCTTTTTTGGATGATTCATGTGGGTTATGAAGATAGCGATCATTGCCGAAAAAAAATATGCATTTTTTCTGCAATATAGCCACCTTCACATTCCGCATGAATCACCAGATGAATCTACATGTGCTTATATCATTTATCATAAAGGCCTTTTTTTTTTCAAATAACCATTTAATGCCATTCAATTATTATCACACGTAAAATTGTATTTATTTTTAGGACTTTGTCACTTATCAGTTTGATGTCGGGTTCCTTGAGAATATAACTCAAACTCTTTAAAATCAATTAACCGGGACGTAAAATTCATACACAATGTTGAACTACTTATAAAAAATTAAATGTTCTCATGACAACTAGTGTTAAGATTGAGATCAAGTTAACTTGTTCAAAAGTCAAATTATATAAAAGAAAGGCGCCTGCATTTGCACGCAATGTACTCAGTCGTTTTTTGTGACACGAGAAATATATCCCACACTTTCGAAGTATTTACAATTATAGATTATCTTTTGTAAAGATGAATTTTGACTAATAGAATTACCCTAAACCTAGACTCATAGTCATTTTACTGAATAAGAGATTTACTGTCATTCTAAAATTAAAAATCTACAAAGATAAAAATCGTCTGCTTGAAAGGTTTAGATATTTGTTTGGAGAAATATTTAAAATTATACATAACCGTATTTCACCAAAATAATTATTCTAATTTTCATTGTCGTCGTTCTTTGCGTGAGAGTGAATTTGGCAATAAAGAGCACCTACTGAAAGACTGAAAGTGCTGAGATTTGCAGGGAAAACATTCCAAGGTTCTCCTTTATGGAACTATGAAAATGCAACCTGAACTGTGTGCAATAATTGTCGGTTAACTTTACTTTTGATCGGTTTGTTGATGCAGAAAGAACTGAAATTTAAATAACGACTGAATTAAATTCAACAGCTAGCGACGTTTTACTTAGACATCATAAACTGGGTTAGAACAACATTTTTAACGTTAAAAAATACATTCTTTGTCTAAAGTGGAATAACACACCTGGAAAAAGTCACTCGAACTAACAGTAAATTATTTGATTATGAAAGATTTTATGATAAATTAACCGTACATATGTCAAATAAACGAAAATTTGCAGTTTGGGGATAAAAAAAAAAAAAAATATTAGAAATTCAATTCAGTAAGTAACAGCAAAAGCCCCCAATGGATTCGAACTCGGGATGTACGGATCATAAGCCAAACACTTTAACCACCCGGCTATGAAGTGATGTAGATGTTTCTGTTGATAAAATCCTTTTAACATAATGAAATTTCGTTTCGATCAGAAGTCAGCCATTTTGTGACGATGTGTTAATCAACCTTAAGAAATAAAACGTAGTTGGGAAGGGGAAGAAATATGAAATATATATGTGACCTATTAAATCTTTTTGTTTTTCTTTTCAATCGGCGCGGCAGGTGCAATAATCCCCTTCAAAGAATTGTTTCATAAATCTGTACATTTGTATCTGATCTCTAATAAATTGGCAATTAAACACAATTCATCAGACATCTGGGAGGAACTGAATCCAGCGGTATGATTTATGTTCTATGTAGAAAGCTCATCCAGCGCATGAGAAACGTCCTAGTCAATACCATCTGACGCTATCATCTCCCTTGCTAAAAGTTTCTACTTCATTCCGGAAAGTTTTTTCATGTAATTAATATTCTATGTAACTATTTTACGGAAGCCCGTTGGTGCCATGTAAAAAAAAGATTAAAAATTATATTAAAGATTGCTCTTGTCAGTTGCTGAAAAAAGATTGAATATTATAACAGGACACGGTGATTCAGTGACTTGTAAAATGTAATTGTCTCAATAGACTTTAATTAACTAGATCTCTAACTAACGGATCCACACCCAGACTTTATGTGTGCAGCATGCACGTTGATTTTTTACATACCAAATACAAAAAAATAACATATATATGTTTTAATTTTGGTATAATAATTTATCAACGCAGATTAAAGTCAGTTTTTTTTTACCACGACAGCTAGTACAGGCAATATTATCACGAGAGCGGATCCTACTCTCCGATGACTTTATAAGGATAAACTAGGATAAATGTGTAACATTCACGGCCATGTAAATGAAACTATTTAACTGACTGTGTTGTTAAACTCTTATTCCAAATCGCATGGAAGGCAGTACAATTAAAAGATCGTGATCGGCCACAGTCTCTCTGGGTAAAAAACGAATGGTCAGTTAAGAGACTTTATATGAATGACACGACTGATCCTCAGCATACCAAATTCATGCGTGAGAACACATTGGCTAAAAAACCCCAAACAACAGAAACACTGGAATTACTTAATTTAATACTTTCCTACGAGATTTTAAAATATGACTACAAGTTATATGTAAAATAACAAAATCAGGGGCATAACAAGAATAGCTAGCATTTTCATTCCATTCTTATAATGAAAAAAAATCGTGAATGTAATCTTTTTCTCTTTTTTTTAGGGGGGGGGGGGGGTTGTGACGTGGTGAATGGCGGACGTGTTCGCTGAGCTCTAATCGAGAATCCGGGTAGTTGCACATAGAGACGTTTTATGAAGAGCAAAAACAGCACAAACAGACATTGGAAAGTGTATGTACTAGTATTGTTACTTCTCGTGTCTTGATATTCAGTAGTTTTATAGCAAAGCGTTTTTCTACATGACTATCATAGTCCGTGAATAGTCGCATTACCTGAAATAAACAAAGGTATTCGCACCTGATTGTATATGGCACATGTTACAAAGGCTAAGAGTAGAAACACAAACAAAAACGAAATTGAAATTGGCAAACGTAGGCGGTCTGATAGAAGTTCTGCAGGAACAGAAAGTGAATTATCACCCAAAAGAACGCAAGAATTGTATGACCAACATAACACACATACACAGAGTACTAGTATTACTAGTCAAAATGTCACGCTTGGCTCCACTGGCGAAATGATAGCCGGTTCAAATGAAATTCTAAATGCTCGACCCGAATTAGCTATGATGCAACAAACACCCAACCAAATGACAAACACACAGGTACCGGAAGGAGCCCCAACCCATAGCCCTAATCTCCAGCAACACCCTCATTTTAGTGTACCGTCAGGATTCCCCCAGTTTCAAGCCCCTGTGCCCACTGTTTAGAACATGGTAGTGGATATCCACAACAAATTTTCAAAGTTTAACTGCTTAGATGAAATTCTTAATAAACTTGGCAATCTTGAAACTAGATTCGCTCATATGGAGCAAACAGTTAATTATCTAACATAGGAAGTTGCCAAATGCAAAACAAACACATCTGTTTTTGAAAACACAACAAGCAATATCAAAGCAGATCTAGCCAAAACAAAAGACGATTTGCTTGATTTACAGACCAGAATTATAAAAGACAACTTAATATTTTTTAATATTCCCGAGAAACCGAATGAAAAACCAGAAGAAACAGAGCAAATCCTATATGAATTTATCGAACATGACATGAGACTAGATAGTCAGTTTGCCAAAAATATCAGTTTTGAAAGGGTTCACAGGGCTGGACCTATTGACAAGAAAAAACATAGGAAAATTGTGGCCAAGTTCAGTTTTCATAAAGAAAGAGAAACAGTCCGATCCCATTCAAAAAACCTGAAAGGCACCAACTATTTTGTTCGTGAGCAATTCCCCACAGAGGTAATCGAAGCGAGAAAGAGGCTTTACCCTATCTACCAAGAAGCTAAGAAAAACAACCAACGCGCAAGCTTATTAGTAAATAGACACTATATTATAGACGGAAAAGAGGTCAAGGTACCCGATGATACAAATTAGGACAGCGGAAGGGGTTCATTTGAACATCTTTTGAAGATATGTAGCTGGAACGTCCAGAGATCTCTTGATAAAAAATTACAGGACGAACACTTTCAAACTCTTTTAAAGGGCAATGATTTGATATTCTTGTGTAAGACCTGGCTAGCGATAATGATTTTGAACTGTGTGATTTTGACGTTTTCCCGCCAATACAGAGAAGTAAATGTAAAGAGGGTGGATTTTTACTTGCTAGCAAAACGTGGCTAAAGTCAATTATCACTGTATCCGAGGTTCTATTCGATAGCATTATTTGGGTAAAGCTTGACAAACGATTATTTGACACTGGTAAGGACCTCTATATTGCCTTCACATACATACCACCCGAGGGAAGCGTCTTCCACTCTGCTTACAATATAGAGATTTTTGATATTCTAGAGGACAGTGTTGCGAAATATATCTTTCGCGGAAATGTACCTATTATGGTTGACTTGAATAGCAGGTGTGGAATTGCAGCAGATTTCATTGAATCTGATATTATTGATAAAACTTTACATAGTCATATACTAAGTGTCCTAAGTTATATCCCGGATGAAGAAATTACAAAACGCAGAACAGAAGATAAGAATACTATCAACTCCAATGGACGTGCCCTAATCTCTTTATGTAAGTCAACGCAGTTGAGAATCTTGAATGGTCGGTCTAGTGATGATAAAACAGGAAAAATGACCTTCTGTAACTCGAGAGGCACCAGTCTTATAGATTACTAGACTTTGACCCGTGCGTGCACGGGTTAACATTGCATATGATATCGAACATTTATAAAATAGATACATCGACACACCGTATTGTTGACGTTAACAGAACCAAGCGTTAAGCCTGTAATAATGCTATTTATTTCACTACCCTCTGCTTAATTAAAATAATCTAACTGTGTCTCCGCGGGGGTGTTAAGGAAGCATATGGGCAATTTAGCGTCTTATTTTGACTGTTATATTTAAAATTGTGAAATTAAATTATTATTTTGAATAAGATCAAAAACTTAGTATTATCCTTTAAAATAGATGTCAGTGCAATAAAATCGGGTAGTACATAACTGCCACATTGGTGCATTATCACGTGACAACTATAAATAGCTTACGTATATTCCTTAACATAAAATGAGATAGAACAACACTACCCCGCGGTTTCAAAAATAAAATAAACATACCAAGTGAAAGCAAAACATCTCAGTTTAATCAAAACCGCTGCTAGAATCCTATGTTTTTCCTTATTAAAAAGTTATTTATCCGGTTCTTGTAAAACCTTCCCAACTTTTATATAGTTTGCACGGAAAACGGCAAATTGCATCAAAACAACACACAACATGGGATTCTAGCAGCACTTTACAATTTAAGCATTGATCAAACTAACGATACGCATAAAATTTCAAGTTCAATATATACGGGGTAGTGTTGTTCTAGTCGGATTTTTATATCGTAAACAACGACAGAAGAAAGCCTGGCCGAGAAATAAAAGCAAATTTACATACCTTTTAGCGAATGATTGATAAAACTAACATCTCCCCCAGTATTCTTATGTTCAATTCTCAATAAATCACACCACAATACTTTATTAGAGTTCTTAGATTAGTTATATTTTGAATATGTTTACAATGCTTTCCGATCAAATTCACACGACATTCAACTTTTAGTCATGACGTCATCAATGTATAAATCTACGTAATACAAACTAATTTCTGGAAAAAATTGTCTTCAGTATTTTTTATTTGTTTTTGATCTGCGTTTCGTTGCTTAGATATTTAAATATGTACATAATAATTAAGATTTGTGGTTTCACAGAATTACATGCAACTCAGATTCCATATGCTTCCTTAACACCCCCGCGTCAGAACAGGCCGTCACCACAGTTAAAATGCCTCCCATATAACCGTAATGTAGTAGGAAATTGCAGAATCGATCCAAAACGATTTTTTAAAATAACAAACCATTTTGAGACTGTAAATACCTTTCATCTAAATATCTTATTCAAATTATTGAAGAATTCAATTCTATTTCACCAACTTTTTTTTTTTTTTACCAGAATATATAAAGCAGATTTCCAATAACATTTTTCACGTATTTGTAGTATTGTTTCTGAGTTCATCCATGCAAATTTGATATTGTTGGAACGTAAACTAAAACGGCTCCCGTGATTTAGCGTTAATGCAATGCGCATGCGCAATATTGTAAAATAAAAAAAATCCAGATGATTTCCGGAATTCGGGATGCTATTGACGAAATAAAAAAACGACTAGACCATAGTTCACCAATTATAATCGCTTCTGTTGAAGATATAGACGAATCTCCAGAAGGTATCAACATCTCAGCGACAAATTTTTCCAGCGCAATACTAGACACTTTCAGTGAGTTCTGTGAAAAGGAAATAACATATAACCAAAACAGCGTACGCGATTCCAAACAACATTCCAAGTCAAACACCAACTCAGAACACAAATCATGGTTCGATGATCGATGCAAGGCCCTTTATCAGGAATACAGAAAATCTTTGTCAACATTCAACACATCTAGAACACCGGAAAACCATGATAAACTCGCTGCTGCCAAAAAGAAATACAAAACCGTCGAAACTCGTATTAAACGTATATACCAAAGAAATGAGAGAAATCAACTGGAGTTACTCCGCCGATCCAACCCAAAGTCATTCTTCCGTGTATTTAAAGGTGCAAAAAAGAGAAATAATACAACGCTCTCGACATTAGACTTTTATGAACACTTCAAAAATATTGCGATCAACCAAACTGATTATGAAGACCCCGGACCCGAATTTACCGAACCCCCGATATTTCCACAACTTGACTCCATGTACAATTGATGAAATAAACAAAGCAATTGCTGATTCAAAATTAAATAAGTCTGCAGGTTTTGATAATGTACTTAATGAATTTTTCAAAAGTTTTTCAAATGTATTTTCACCTCTTTTGACAAAACTGTTCAATGCCATTTTGAATGCCGGTTGTTACCCAACTGTTTGGTCACAAGGAATAATTGTCCCTATTCATAAAAAAGGTGATGCAAATAACCCATACAATTATCGGGGGATAACTTTATTAAGTCATATTTCAGAATTATTCACATCTATCTTGAATAAACGTCTGTTGTTGTGGAGTGAGGAAAATAATGTAGTAAGTGACACAGTTTGGGTTTAAACCTGGATCAGGGACAAAAGATGCTATATTTGTCTTACACTCATTAATAAGCAAAACGTTGAATGACAAGACACGTTTGTACTGTTGTTTTGTTGACTTTAAAAAGGCGTTCGACAGCATTCAACACAATAAACTATGGCATGAATTGGTTAAAGCTGGTATTAATGGAAAATTGTTTAATATCATTAGATCTATGTATAATGACATCAGAAGCTGTGTGAAAGTTAATGGTCAATTTTTCGAATATTTTCCTTTACAGTCAGGTCTTATACAAGGTGATGCACTCTCACCCATGTTGTTTTTATTATTTATTAATGATCTAGAAAATGAATTACTTTCAAACTGTTGTCAAAGCATTGAGCTTCAAGATTTGAATCTGTTTTACTTTTGTATGCTGACGATACTGTGTTATTCTCAGAAAGTGTAGAAGGGCTTCAAAAAATGTTAGATACACAAAAAGCGTATACAGATAGTTGGAAGCTAGAGGTAAATGTTAGCAAAACAAAAATGGTTGTTTTTCGAAATGTTGGAAAAATTAAAAGCTCTGAAAAATGCTTTTTTTATGATAACACAGAGCTCGAAAATGTTGACGTATTTACTTATCTTGGTGTTAATTTCAAGTATAATGGCAAATTTGACTCTACTCAAAACTCAATACAAGCAAAAACATATTTGTTTCTACTGTTGAAAAGGGTTAATGAAAATAGTCGAAATGTTGAGACCACGCTCTCTTTATTTGATACATATTTTAGATCTTTTCTGAACTATGGGTGTTAAACTTGGGGTTTTCATAAAGCCCCACAAGTTGAAAAAAACATATTGATCTTTTGAAAAGAATTATGTCGCTTCGAAAATCTACCAATAATTTTATGGTTTACTTTGAATTTGGTAGATATCCTATGTATGTACAAAGAAAAATTCGTATTTTGAAATACTGGTGTAGCTTGCTGACAACAAATAATTGTATACTTCAGAACTGTTATAAGGAATTGTTATATAAATATGAAAAACAACAGCAAAAATGTAAAAACTGGGTAAGTCTTGTTAGAAATGAACTTTATTATCTGGGACTTGGAAATTTTTGAGAACAACAAGAAGTTACTAATGTTAAATAATTGGTTCTACTAGTTGAACAGCGCCTTACGGACGCGTTCATACAGAATTGTTATAGTGTTTTTGAAAATTCTTTAAAATGTATAGTGTACAAGGAAATAGCTTCACATTTTTGTTTACAGATATGTCTTTTGAAACGGCTGTCACATAAAGAAATGTCTCTGTTATGTAAATATAGAATATCAGCGCATTCCTTAACCGTTTAAAATGGAAGGTATAAAAACATACCTAGAAATGACCGTAAATGTACTTTGTTTAATTCTCAAGAGATAGTGGACGAATTTCATTTTGTTCGAATGAAATATTCGCTTTTTCGAATATTCGAGAAAAAAAATAAAACTTAACTACTATAAGAAACCTTCCTTTTTTCAAATTTATACAGTTGTTTAGTTTTGATAATTTAGCAGCGGCTGTGTCAACATCAATCTTCTCAACCAAATATAAATACACTAACACTCACGTTTTGCAAAATGATTAAGGTGGCGGCCGCTTGATAAATTATGTGGCGGCCGCCAGATATTAAGTTGCGGCCGCCAGATATATAAGTGGCGGTCGCCAGAACATTATGTGGCGGCCGTCTGATAATAAAATGCGGTCGCCAAATAACTATCTGGCGGCCGCCAGATGAAATATTTTTAATTTCCTACGTGGCACAAACGAGCTTCCGTACGATTTATCATGCATTTTATATGTATCTATTGTCATGCATTGCGAAGGTGTTTTAGTGTTGGTAGTACATATACATTGTACTTACTGTACATGTATATACGTATAAATGGTTAGCTAAACTAAACACCACAATCATGCTATCCTTATTGTTTCTTTTTTTAAAATTTAGTTCAACTCATTGCTGTTGTAGCTTGCGTCAATCCTTTCATTATTTTTTATGTGTATAACTTTTTTTTATCGAGTTGTTCAGTATTAAAAAATGAAGAAAACCTATTAGCAGGCAATGACAGTATTTATTTGAGCCATTTTACAAGTGCTTTGACTTTCGGTGGGATGTAACGATCTATATTTTGCTCATCAAAACAAACTGTCAAATATTGATATCCATTTTATCTGATTAGTTACGAAAAGCTCATTATTTGTTCAAACGCTTTTTTATATCTTTAACATCAAACATTTAAACTTTTCTTTCTTCCTCTTATGCACAATCTAAAACTTCTTATAGCGCCTCCATAATCAATTTACCGTCATGTTTGTCAATGACGTCACCTATTGTATTTTGTCAACGTTTATTTTCACTATTCAATCAACAGTGATTGGATATATACATATCCAACTGATGGGCAGTTGGATATTTTTAATATCCAACCGCCCGTCAGTTGGATATTCAAATATCCAACAGTGCATAAAACAAATAAAAATGACAAAATGTTAAAACATGTATTTCCAACATATATCCAAATTTATAAAATCTTGTCATCCGTAAATGTAAATCCGATAAGCCACAAATGAAATTTCAGCAGAAATATATCCTTTTCCTAATTTTGATAGATTTGGGATCACATATAAATCACTTCCATAAACAGTACTAGACTTCCTCTTTGAACCTTGAACCATATCACTCCTTTTCCTTAATATTGTCGCACTTTGACTTCATAAGACTCCTATAAAAATTTTAACAAATCATCGTCTGTTAATTTTCGTCAAATTTCTGATTTGTCCTTTCTCCTTGCAAGTCTAAAATATCATTCAAACGGTATTCGTGTCTTTCCCGGTAGTGTAGACCTCTAGATCTATATACATTAAATGTACTTTGCGTTAAAAAGTTCATCATCTACATTTAAGTCTGCTCAGTACAGCGGAATGGTTTACTATAAGATGCGCACCTATTCACTCGTCCATGAATAAAAGGTGTGTTTGGTTAGGCTATTGTGTATGGTACTATTGGAATCTCAAATGAGCTTGATGCTTTTGTATTACAGCACAGTTGGATATATGAATGGGTCAATGCTTCTTGGAGGTTCAATGGGGGGATTTTAAGTAAGATAAAGAACTCGATAGTGTTGAATATTTTAGAGAAAACATTCCCTCCGAGGGCCGACTTAACACCACAGTGACGTCATAATGTAGAAATGACGTCATAAAGATTGCATTATTTTGATAAATTGGTGTTTTGTAGCAAAATATGGGTGTTTCCGATGGTTTTTCGACTGGGAAACAATGAGTGCAGGCTTGCTCAAGTACGATTTTTTAGTATAATGTGTATACATATCTGAAGAAAAACATATGTTAAAATCGCACTTGAGGAGACCTGCGCTCTATACTTCCAAATGCAAAATATAGAGCAAAAATGAGATTATTTTCATTTGTTTGAAAATTTGCGGGAATTATGTCATTTAGGTGACGTCATAGATAAACAGCAAATAAGCAATGCTGACTAAAATCAAGATAAAAGTTATAGGCATTTGACCATACCGCACATAGTCCTTTCGTAACCAGTGACGTTAAATATTTGGCAATTCAAATATTTACGTTGGCAGCGAAAGGGTTAAACTTTTTTATAATTAGGGCCTATATCATTCCTATTTTACAATGGAATTCGATAATTTCTTTTCAAGTAAAATTGGGATAAGGCAAATGTTGGTACCTCGTTTCCTTTAATGAAGCGCTCATAACAATCGCAATACATTAGAGGAATTGACTTTTAAATGACCCTTGTAGTTTGATATTCTATTTCTAAAATGATAAACTAAAGTCTATAGATGCATTAACTATACATATTTGTTTAAGAGAAAGCAGTATGATTTTATTTTCATGGATTAACACATTTTTTGGGAGTTGAATTTAATCAACTCCCATCTGCAGTTACTCGGGCAAAAAGGAAGTGAAACAGTGTTTGGACATAATTAACACAAATTATCACACTGACAAGACTCAGTACTTGAATATAATCGATAAATTCAATGAAATGTATTTAGAAGCAGGTGGATCCTCTCCTAAGCAACTTTGTACAGAACATGATTCATATGGGCTTTTCCGTCTATAGTTCTGTTTTTTTTTGTCGAAGCCCGAGAATGTATATTCATTAGGCAAAAAATATGCGTAATAATTAAAATACATCTCATAAGCTATTTGCCATTCGAAATTCCATATTGTTGATTTTTAAGATATTTGATAATCTATTAAATCAACTCCCGACAGAACTTCACTACTTTGACATATATTTTAGTTCCACGTGTAGATCTCAAGATAAATACATGTAAAAAATATACCCCTTTCCGCCATGTGCAATATAAACTGGAAATTCAACTACTGCGGAATAAACATCAATAGTTTAACTTTATATCTTATTATTTGACGATTAAAATTGAATGACATACCGGTAATTATCATACAAAATGTTTGAACTGCCGTTTACATAATAGACCCAACCAATCTAAAAATAAAATATGTCAAAATTCATTTAACATCAAGATATGGATTTTCAACTAAGCGATTAACAATTTTTGTCTTGTTATTCCTAGACAGTTTTCCCAGTTTACGAATGCATGCACGGAACTCGATTTTAATTCGGAAGAGAGGCTGTTATCGAGGAGGGGAGGGGGACTCCAAAGTTTATTTTCGGTAACTTTACCATTCTAATTTGACAGGTTTGAATTGTTCAGAGTTTCTGACCAGAACCACCAGGGCCCTCTATACCTGTAGATATGTGCATTTAATGCATTACATTCAATCACTTAAAGGTTTGTTTGCCGTTTTTAACGCCATTTTTGCGATGTTGAAAACGGAACCCAAATTGTTTTATGCATATAAAAAAGAATGTGATAGAAAATCATATATACCGTTTTTAACGCCATTTTTGCGATGTTAAAAACCAAACCCAAATTTTGCCAGCATGACTAGATACATAAAAAAAGAATTTTATAGAAAATCCTACAAATAAATAACGGTGTTTTACCTATGCACATTCGTAAACGAATAACGTTTGAGGTACATTTGCGCATGTGCACGGGAATAATTTTTCACATATAGAAAAATATTCTTTTATGGAAATGGCTACACAATTTTGGGGGGAATTATGGAAACAATTATAGGAGAACATTGATAAGAATACTGGGTTATAGGACTCTGAAGATTGGCGCTAAGTATCAACATGTCGTTGTGTACTTGTTGTAGATTACCCTTGAACATATTAACTGCAAAGTTAAAACTTGGAGTACTCAACTCTCTCTCTCTCTCTCTCTCTCTCTCTCTCTCTCTCTCTCTCTCTCTCTCTTCACTGTTTCGCTATTTCGTTCTTTCCGTCTCTGGCTATGTTTCTGTCTGTATTTCTCTCTCTTTTTTCTTTCTCTCTCTCCTCTAGACATACACATGTTGGTGACGAAAGACCCCCAATTTTACTTAAAATTATTGTTCCCATACCGGTTTTCACCGAAGGGAACTGTGGCTGTCCTCTGCGTCCCTCAGTCCGTCTTTCCGTCCGTCCGTCTGTTCGTCCGTCTGTCTGCCCCACTTCAGTTTTCCACATTTTTTTTCTTGATGCGTTTGAGGAATGATATGAAATTTGGTGAACAGCTTCAAAATCTCAAACTAAAGATCAAGTTTACACTTTTGTAACGTCGGGTTGACACATTTTCGATAAAAATTAATTGTTTATATTCCATTTTTTAATGTTTGGGTTCGTTATCGGGTTTGATGTGTGTTGAACAAATGAGGAAAGTATGCAGTCAGTAATAATATCGTGCATTACTTGGACCATTCCTTTTTTTATTGTTTGTAACAAATAAGTTCTGTAAAATAGTGTCATGCATTGTATTGTAAATTTAATCGACAGGGCTATTGTATTATTACAATCGGGTTCGTTTCGGGTTGGTCTGTTGATTCGGGGTACAGAAGACGGTTAGAAATGATATTCTGCATAACAGTGCATTATTTTCTCAGATTTCTACAAACCGGTATGGGACGTGTATTATTTATGTAATACTATCAGAATAATTGCTAAACATGTTCTCTCTTATTATTTATGTAATACTATCAGAATGATTGTTTAACATGTTCTCTCTTATTATTTATGTAATACTATCAGAATGATTGTTTAACATGTTCTCTCTTATTAGTCCCCTACCGGTTTCACCGGAGGGGACTATAGCTCAGTCCGTCGGCGTCCGTCAGTCCGTCTGTCTGTCTGTACGTCTGTCCGTCCGTCCGTCCGTCCGTCCGTCTGTCTGTCTGTCCGTCCGTCTGTCTGTTCCACTTCAGTTTTTCGTTGTTTTTTTCTGCATGCGTTTGACGAATGATGTGAAACTTGCTGAGCAGCTTCAAAATATCAAACAGCAGACCAAGTTTATACTTTTGTAGCGAATAGTCAACATAATTTCCAGAAATTTAATTTTTTCACTCCAAATTGTTTAATGATCGGGTTCATTATCGGTGTGTACTAAATGAACGAGGACATTATGTGGTCAGTAAAATAATAAATACTATCGTGCATTATTTGTTTTATTACATTTATCATTTCTAATAACAAACAAATAAGTTCTGTAAAATGGTGTCAAGTATTGTGTAAATTTTAACGGCAGGGTTTTATCATTATTATTATTACAATCGGGTTCGTTATCGGGTTATGCTGTTGAATGAGATATATAGACTAACGTTAGACTTCTGTGTTTGCTTTGCTTCAAATATGTATTTTTTTAATGGATTTTTGAGATTGTTTGCTGTTAATTATAATCATTTTTCATACTTTACAATTACTACATTTATGATTTGGGATATTTAATATACAGGGTCTCAAACTGTTGTCATTCTCAATCAAAGGGGTTAACGGTAGGGGACGTGTATTGCTTATGCAATACTCTCAGAATGCTTGTTATTTATGTAATACTATCAGAATGATTGTTTAACATGTCCTCTCTTATTATTTATTTACTTCTTCTCAGGTGATACGTTACATGACTGGCTTTAATCGAATTGGAACTTTTTGGTTTTTTAATGTTCAACAATCAGCATTAATTAATTAATTTCTGATCTCATGCAATTCAACACAAAAGAATAATGTGCAGCAGTTTTTAAATTGAAATTCGAGGACGCTGCAAACATCTTAGTTAGCTGCTCACGACAAAACTTTGACCCGGCGAGTTCACTTCTTAGTCATGCTATCCAGAAACACTCTATATTAGCAGCATTACTATTTTCTTTATTAAAATGTTACCATGTCAACCAGTCACTCAACAATGCTTGACGTTTATTCATTCACTACGCATCTCAATCGTGCATAACTTGTTCATGTAAACACAGCTCACCTTGTCCATAAGGGTGTGTGTACATCACATTACATTGATTCAACTGACACCATACACATTGTTTGCCGTGTGTGTGTGTGTGTGTGTGTGTGTGTGTGTGTGTGTGTGTGTGTGTGTGTGTGTGTGTGTGTGTGTGTGTGTGTGTTGGTTTTACCGATGCTCCGAGGACGCGAGTGTATAAAAACACCTTTACTCCGAGGACGTAAATTTCTCCCGAGGACTTTTTTCGGGTCCTCGGAAAGATTCTGTCCCAATCAACTCAAAATGACGAAATATATCATGTGGTGAAATTTGGTGAAAGTCCTCAGAAGGTCGGTAAAATGTGAATGTGCGTTTCCCTGTCACACAGTTTTATCGGACGCCATAACACACACTTGTTGTTTTCGATGCGCGCGCATCTCGGCGGCGGAAGTGATGATCAATCAAGATCTCTGGAGGTCGTAGTAAGTATTTTCAATATTTTTATATAATATAGCTTGTTTTATCAATGGTTTAAGAAGCGAAAGTGATAATTAACAATAGTTAGAATATTCTTATACATACAATTCAAACGCGGGGGTGTTAAGGAAGCATATGGAATCTGAGTTACATGTAATTCCGTGAAATCACAAATCTTAGTTATTATGTACATATTCAAATATCTAAGCAACGAAACGGAGATCAAAAACAAATAAAAAATACTGAAGACAATTTTTTTCCAGAAATTAGTTTGTATTACATAGATTTACACATTGATGACGTCATGACTAAAAGTTGAATTACGTGTGTATTTGATCGGAAAACATTGTAAACATATTCAAAAAATAACTAATCTAAGAACTCTAATAAAGTATTGTGGTGTGGTTTATTGAGAATTGAACATAAGAATACTTGGGGAGATGTTAGTTTTATCAATCATTCGCTAAAAGGTATGTAAATTTGCTTTTATTTCTCGGCCAGGCTTTCCTCTGTCGTTGTTTACGATATAAAAATCCAACTAGAACAACACTACCCCGTATATATTGAACTTGAAATTTTATACGTATCGTTAGTTTGATCAATGCTTAAATTGAAAATAGCTGCTAGAATCCCATGTTGTGTGTTGTTTTGATGCAATTTGCCGTTTTCCGTGCAAACTATAAAAAAGTTGGGAAGGTTTTTCGAGAACCGGATAAATAACTTTTTAATAAGGAAGAACATAGAATTTTAGCAGGGGTTTTGATTAAACTAAGATGTTTTGCTTTCACTTGTTATGTTTATTTTATTTTTGAAACCGCGGGGTAGTGTTGTTCTATCTCATTTTATGTTAAGGAATATACGTAAGCTATTTATAGTTGTCACGTGATAATGCACCAATGTGGCAGTAATGTACAACCCGATTTTATTGCACTGACATCTATTTTAAAGGATACTACTAAGTGTTTGATCTTATTCAAAGTAATTATTAAATTTCACGATTTTGAATATAACAGTCAAAATAAGACGCTAAATTGCCCATATGCTTCCTTAACACCCCCGCGAACGTAAACAAATCACACTGAAATGTTTTGAAACCTACATACTTTCTATGATTATATTGATCTATAGTTTCATTGTGCTTAGTCTATCGTTTAAAATCTTTTTATCCAGTTCAAATTCTTTATTCAATTAGATTAGTATATACCATACAAAGTATTTCTTTATTTTTTTAATTACAAAACACTAATTCCATAATTTCAGTTACAAAACGAGAGAAAATGTGCTGTTTGAAGGGCATGGTCATTACATTAGCCAAATATTTTCATATTTTGATGTTTAGAATACTTCTTTGAGGAGTTTTCATAGCCAGCAAAAAATTGATTCATTCGTCGGATTATAAAGTGATAGAGAGCTCACAAATCCTAGTTATATAAACATATATCAAGCCATGATTTCGGTTACATATTAAACGCCGAGTTCAAAATGTAATTATTTTTTAAACAAATTCTAATGTATCAAACCCTGATAACTGTTAATTTGTGTTAAAAACGAAACAGCAAAGATAAAACAGAGTTAGAAACAGAATATTAACTGGATTATTTAACAAAAGTTCTGACATCTACCCTCCTGCCCCTCCCCCCTGAATAAATAAATAATAAAACACTATCATACTGTGACTGATATTGTACCAGAAAAGAATATACAAACATGTTCATTTATTTTAATATCATTAATAATTAATATAAAGGCATTAATATTTATTTGTTTTCAGAAACTATAGAATTATCAATTATAGTGAAAAACATGTGCTTTTTTAAACTTTAGTTAGTATCATGAATTCTAACGCATCTCAAAGAAATATTGGTCAAATAGAATCCTTAAAGCTGCTTTGTCCAATTTTTTGGTTTTTACAGTATCAAATAATTTTCCATACAAACCAATTATCTTAGAAAGTTATGCACTTTCTCCTATTTACACTAGCAGAGTCGGTCTCCTTTCAAAGTTAGAAATATTCAAAGTAAAAAAATTAATTTCTTTTTGGGCAAATGAAAACACAAACCAAAATGCATCATGGGAATGTTTAGAAAACGGAACCGTTTAATTTACTAATTTCACAAACTAATTTCACAATATTTTTTAATACATGTAGATATATTTATATTCATTTATTTATTTAAAATTTAGCCTATTGTAGTTGTAAACTGTGGCTATCATTCATGTGCGTCGCGGATCTACAGTGAATCAGGGGTCCCCCCTCTACCTCTGGAAATTTCTGCATTTTAATTGAATTTTACTCTCTTACACCACTGATTGTGGAAAAATGCGGGGTCCGTGCATGGCTCGATAGTTTGTCAGCCCGAATTTTCGCGAATCTTTTAACAAACATTCGTTTTAACATAATGCTATTAAGTAAAAGATTTACATCTATTTAAATGTCAAGATTTATATTGTGAATTAATGGCGAGTTGATTAGTATATCAATCCCCATGTTTGTTTACATATCGGAAACATCCCTAGTACGAATTAATTTTTTTTCGTCAGAAACGCCGCCACTGTCCAGCGGGAGAGAAAACTGTCAGTTGACCATAGCATCACAAGTTACTGTGGATTCTGGTTATTTTAAAAGTGAAAATCATGAAGAACTTTCGTGTATTATTTAGGGATGGAGGACGGGTGCCATGTTTACATTCGCAACGTAAGTAGGTCAGACTCAGTACGTCAGATTACAATATTCAGCTGTTACACATACTTGATACTATGATATATGTTAATCAGCTGTTCAATTTCCTGCATTTTTTACTAGGGAATAACAGTTAATATAATATATTCCATGTTGTACTGTGCAAGACGAACTTCTACACATGCATGATCTATGAGTAGGCCTAATGTAATTGCAGGTTTTGGTAAATGTGAAATTAAGAAATACCGGTAAACAGAATGAATTTAAACATTTTCCAATCATGATTTAACTTTATCCATTAACAGGTTAGCATATCTCAACCTCAAGGCTTAATATTTTAGACCTAAATCATATTTGATAGAAGATATCTGTGTATAAAACATGATTTTTTATGCTTTGAACATGTTGAACAGCTGTTGAACATGGGTGAGGCAATTTATACATATACAATGTACTGGCGAGAAATGGTACTCGACGAGAACTGGTCGCACGCCAGTACTTGTTTTAAAATACTGTCAGATTTTCCTTCTTGGCAAGAGTCAATGATTAATTATGTCAGCTGCTCACTAGACTCAGTCGGCTGGTCACTTAAAGGCCGAACATTTTACAAACGCTCCCTTTTTTACCTGTACAAACTTCAAAATAATGCCGCTTGTCAATCAAGTTTGAAGCAATCGCACCCATGAAGTTTGATTGCAGTGATCGTCCGAGCGTGATCTGGCCAGGTCCAGGTCCATGGATTTCTGTTTACTAGCAATTTACAACGTCATCTTTGATATCTTCCATCATATATTAATTTTTGACATAACTGGTATTACACATGTATCATTGTTTTAAAAAAAATAATTATTCAGTAATTGAATGAAAATACAAAATTTATATTTGAATCATGTTGAATGTATATTAGCTAATAAATTCCACAAAGATGAATGAGCAGCCCAAAACATATAAAGTTTCTTTTTTAAAACAAACTTATGAACTATTAAAGCTATATTTACTGGTAACTCATTCAACTGGTCACTCGAGTATCCAATGCAGAAAAAATGAAATTCCAATATCATTTGTTTAATTAAAGAAAGTAAACATATTCTAAAGCAACATTGTCTAATGATGTTGTCCATACTTAACACCTCTGACATATATACATTTATATACATATATAGCATTCCTTATTTCAACCTTTTTATATAAAATCTTGTTTCATTGGTAACAAATAAATTGGCGAACTAATTGTACCTAGCTGAAAGGTTTATATGATACAACTGTAACTAAAGATTTTTATAATGGCAAATGACTTGATCCCTATAAAATGATAAATGAACATTATATAGAGCCTGTTTGGGAGGGTAGCAGCAGAGAGAGAGAGAGAAGAGAGAGATATTTAAATTATCTTAGTCAATGACCCAATTGTTATTATTAGTCAGCCCGCGGGCTGACTAATTAAGTTAGGATGAAACTTCAATTGCGCTTGCGTAAATTGGTATTCTGGGAAGGAATTATATAGACAGTTCGTGTTAGAGAAATTCGAAGAAGTTATGAAACTGGTCAGTTTCTAGGTCAAATTGCGCATAGGAAGACTGCCAATGGGAATTGTCTGCAGCCACAGTCCAGACTCCGTGTACCGTATATCTTCCCGACCTCTTAGTGAGATTGGAAAGTAAATATATTGGTAGTGGTTTGCGACGAGACCATGAAATTCATAGAGCTATGTTTGCAATGTGACAACTTTAAGCATTAAGTAGGTGCACAGTCATACATTGCATTTTCACCACTACACGCTTATCTCCTCACCTACATGTACAGCCATATAAAAATAAAGGTGCAAACTAAAAGTGAACCCGCATATTATTATTGTTCTGGAAACTATTTATCTTGTATTTTAATAGATTGTGTATTCTCTTTGGACCTAAAAAATAAAAATTCCGCTGGCTGACTTTCTTAGCTATTTAAAAAGCTAACCTTGTTTCAGGATTAAATTATCCAATTTATACTACTGATAGTCATAAAGGTCTTTAAATTCTATTTGTTATGATAAAAATTCCATAGTTATAACTAGCATTTGGTATTTTCATTTTTCTGTGTTACTCATTTTTCATCTAACACTGTATTTTGTGCAGATATTGTAAAGGAATCATTAAAATAAATATAAAATGATTACAAAAAAGGTACACGTAATTATATAAGACATTCATGTGATTTAAACAGTATATCATGTCCAATATCAAATCAGTTGATCTCAGTTGGATGCTATTTCTAAACAATAAAATGTTTTCTTTGGTGCTGAGTCATGTGGATACAATACCCGCAACGTTATTTTTTACAAGATTTCCAGACGGATAGTATTCACGCATAATAGATTCTGAATAGGATTATAACGCACGGTAGAACAGTATATACTCGCATGATACGATTGAATTGATTCATGATAGGAAAAGATAAAATTAATGATGTTCATAATTGCTTCAAATGCTCTTCACAATATACCTTAATATGTAAACGGCGTGACCGTTGGACCGAGCGCAGATTTAACAAAGTGCAGTTTGTTTTTTGTATAACAGAATTAATTTGAAACGCACACAGTAGGATCCGCCTGGTTGCCTACTCAAATCATTAGCCAAAGTTTAACTAAACGTGGCGTGCTCAGTCTACAGTATGACGTCATGTTTCAGACGTAAAACGTACAAGTTTTGTCTTCGGAAATAGCCGAAGAGAGTTACGTTATTCCGAACTTTTTTTATTTCTTCTTTCATTGTTTATCAATTTAGTTCATATAAATGCCGTGGTAATAAAAATGAATACTATATTCAGTATCTAAAATTTCAGTTGCTTGATCTTAATATTTTTTATTTTCCATCTGATAATTTGATAAGACATACATAGAACTAGTCGTGTTTCTTGATAAAAGCACTGTTGAAACTTATCTGGTGTCCTCTTTTATTTCTTTTAATTCAAATCACCTTCTATTGAAACACTGGAATATTTTAATCGAGTTTAGTGGCAATAAGCATCGATAAGTACCAGTCAATGATCAAACTAACTTTTTAAAAACAAAATGGCTGCCAATATGGCGGCGCCCAGGGCTGGAAGAAATTTTTTTTGGCCTTAGTACCCCTGATTCAACTTTCATTTTTCACTGATTTTCTTATGTATACGTGTTACCATTAATCCTCTCTTTGCGAGGCAGGCTTTGCCCGCCTCTCGCTGCGCTCGGTATAATTACTGTACAGAATTTTATTTACATTTATTGAGTTGTTAATCCTAGCTGCGTCATTTATAGAATATACAAACATAACAAGTTAAAATTTATTAAGGAAAAATATGAGCTTAAATGATCAATAATTTATCAATATTGGTAACATTGTTTTCATTACCAAACACCCCAGCCAATCACCGCAAACATATCTCATCTCGACATCAATTATCACATGGAAAATAGCAGGTTTATTTAAGTAAACAACCTCCGATCCTCAGCAATATGTTCGATAACTCTTAATTATCCGGATTTCTTTTATTTGTACCATAAATCTGACTTTTTTTACACACAATGTTAATTAGTATTCTACTAGTGGGCTAGTATAACCATTAGTCACACAACTAAATGCTTCATGGCGTAGTGGATCCACGGAGCACTCCCACTAATATACATGTACATGCATGATTGGTAAAGAGTTAGAGCCACTGATGCACCAGTACTTTTTTTTTAGCTCAACTTTTTTCTTTATTTTATTATATCCATCATACTAGGCAAATTTGCAATAACTTTGTAAAATGCATGGACACCATCTAAAAATTCATTTTATTTCATTTATAAAGGTTGATAGAAAAATATCATTGTTATGATATGAAAAAAATACTTTGAGGGTGACGATCTTAGAACCTTAAAATGAAACTCTTGTTTTAAATAAGTATAAAATCGTTTATAAATACCTTCTTTTTGTATAAATAATGCATCAAATAACGATCGAATTGTATTACATACAAGTTAATGCTTACTGATCAGTTATACACTGCGTACGATTTAATATATTCAACCTATAGGTAAATATGTTGGGTGCGTCTTTTAACCCCAAGGAACCCCAAGGAAACCCCAAGGAACCCCAAGGAAACCCCAAGAAACCCCAAGGAACCCCAATGATTGAAATTAATAACTATTAATACCCAAGGGGTCTCATTGGAGTTCACGGGTCGCCTCTTAGTACCCCAAGGACACCCCAAGGAAACCCTAGGATACCCCTACGAACCCCAATGATAGAAATTATTAACCACTGAAAATCCAGGGGTCTCATTCAAATCCAAGGCTCACCCCAAGGTACCCCCAATGATAGAAATTAATAACTATTAATACAGAAGGGATCTCACTGGAATCCAAGGGTCACCTCCAAGTATCCCAAGGATACCCCTAGGAACCCCAAGGATACTCATAAGAACCCCAATAATAGAAATTAGTAACAAGTGATACCCCAGGAGTCTCATTGATATCAAGGGTCACCTCAAGGAACCCCAAGGATACCACAATGATAAAAATTGATAACTATTGATACCCAAGGATACTTATTGGAGTCTACGGGTCAACTATTTGTACCCCAAGGATACCTGTAGGAAGTTAGGAACCCCAAGGTACCCAAATGATACAATCTAATAACCACCCCAATGGTTTTACTGTGAAACATATTTCTAATTAATACCGAATGACTCAATGGAATATCATAAAAACATCTCTGGGTAACCTTATTTTTAAAAATACTTTATTTTTCAGCTTGTTACCATAGCAACAGTTTTCAATTTTTATTTTTGAAATCTGAATTGAAAAACCATGATAGTGTGTACCAAAAAACAGAGATTTACAATTATTATTCAAATTAAAAGATAAAATCATATTTTGAAATTTCTCTTTAGTTACCATGGAAACACTTTTAAAAGATGTGTTTCCCCATAAATGTTTTACTTGAAAAATGAGAATTTTGTTCAATAATTTATTCATTCCTAAAAGCCCCAGGTTATGTACATTACTTACAATAATATCTCTAATAAGCATTAAAATGTCATTTTTACATTTTTATGCTCTGTTACCATGACAACAGGACCACATAGCAACAAATAAATGTTGTAAGGCTTTATTACTTATTAAAATCTATCAAATTTTAACATGTTTAAAGTACGAAGATAATCAGTGACTATGCGTAGCCACCGATTTTTGATTCTTAAATAGAATTGATCTTAATATCAAAATCGATTATGTAAATTGACAACCTTTTTAACTGATCAACGATTAAAAATTGTTCATCTTGACAACACTATTAACAATGCTTGTGCAAGTTGTGTATACACATCAGGTATAAACCATCTTATAATTCAAACTGTTTTGAAGCAATATAGAGAATGGATGAATTCATCTTCCTAAGTCAAGGGTTTCTGATCCCTCCACTACTCGGAGTATGCCAGAAGCACTTGACATAGGGAGATGAAAAGAATTAGGCGATGAAAAGAAGATATGATGGAGCAATGCAAGTTTTGAGGGATATTCTACTTTGAGTTCATTTGCAGCATGTATACTAAGTTTATCTGACTTAAGGTACTTCACTACACCTTCAAATAGTTTCTCAAATCAGCAGAAAATTACTTGATTATGATAGAGAGCATGAAGAATAAGAAGTATTGTCAAATAGGTGAAAAAATGTGCGATTTTGGATAAAAACAATATTTTAAAAAATTTCTTTTGGTAAACATGAACAAAAGCCAGAGGCGGATTCGAACTCATGATCTGCTGTTCACAAGCCTGATACTTTAACCACAAAGCTATGACGATATACATCTGAATGGATTGATACAAAATTTAAAAAACATTATATCGCCATCTTGTGACTAGTGTCTTAAAAAGTATAAGAAGTACCTTAAGAGGGCTGGATGGTCATTTTAAACTAAATTATTATTAATCTCCTTATTCGTAGTAGCTCTTGGACAGGGGTTAAAGGGCCAATACACCCTTTACATGTAGACACAATGGCTTCACCATCACTGTTGCAATATATTTACCTATACCTACATCTTGTTTATTGGGGGTAGACAACCCTCATACCTACATCTCCTTGTTTATTGGGGGTAGACAACCCTCATACCTACATCTCCTTGTTTATTGGGGGTAGACAACCCTCATACCTACATCTCCTTGTTTATTGGGGGTAGACAACCCTTATGAAGTTTGGTTAGCTCCAATGGACTTTTTGTCTGGATTACAAGGGGAATTCAAAGCAAAAGCAGTACACAGTTTGGACCCAAGACAATCCTTATTAATTGTTGCTGAATTTGTATTGATTAATTATGTTTAATAAAAATGTACATCTGGAGAATCCCTACAGCAAATTGTTTATCAAAACTCAAAATAAAACACAAATAGTTTTAGCCCTTTTTCACAAAGATAAAATCTGAACTATTATATTACTGTCATTAACTTGTTTAGTCATAGACATGTAGGCCATTGATTGATAATTGACAATATCAAACAATTTTATTAATACTCTCTCTCTCTTCCCCCCCCTTCCTCTCTTTTACTTAAAATCCTTAAAAAAAGGGTTTTTTTTTATAAGACAATAAAAAATTTGAATAAAATTACAAGGAGAAAGAATAATAAAAAGTATATACCAGCCTGGTTGTATTTGAGGTACATTAAACTTATGATGTGCATAAAAATCAAAGGAAAAGAGGATGCAAAAACTTGCAAAATATGTTTCAAGAAATGCTGTTTAAAAAACTGAACTTTTTTTATTTTACAACGATTAATAAGCAAGTTTTACAACTTATATTAATATCTCTCGTTGGCACGGATGTTAACACGAGGGGGTCATTGGTGTGGGAAGAAGCCGGAGTACCCGGAGAGAATCCACGTGTCCAAGCGGGCGACTGCTATACCCTATCACATACAACCACTGTCGATCACAGGGATCGAACTCGGGTTGCAGCGGTGAAAAGCGTGTGCAAGGAGTGCTGTTTACTGTGCGAAAAAAATATACCCCCCCCCCCTTACATAGTGGAACTTTACATACTAAACTAAAAATAAGGATTAAAAAAAACCACATTGATTTATATCAACCATTTTAAGCTTATTATTTAAGCTTAAACAGATATCATCAGTAAATAACTTGTGTATAAAGACCGAGAGCTAGTTGTTCCTTTTTCCTAAAAGGAGTCATTCAAATAATCAATGCATTTTGTTTTAGTTTATCAATTTAGGTAATACTAGGTACATGTAAATACCATACAATTGGAGTGTTGTTCGAGTACATTAGAGTATATTTAAGGTTCTTCGGGTTGACATTTTTTTGAGAATGTCATTTTTTTCATGTGTGTTTATCAAATACTGGAAAGCAATTAACTTTTACTTGCGGGAAAGAATTTTTCAAGAGGTCCCGGGAACCTCATCCTCACAAATATTTCTTGCTAAGAATCAGTTCTTGCCCTATAGGTGTTAGAACAACACAGTTGTAGATTAAGGTTGATCGCAAAAATAAGTCACCATAGATGAGTTTATCTTAGGTTATTTGGGAAATAAAGTCATCACAAATAGGCATTGAAAAACAATGCATATAAAGCATATGATGTATTATGGTCTCCAATTGAACCAAATTACACAGAGTATTAATGGTATACACTAAGTGCCCTGGTGTATTAAAGGTCATAAATGTATGGATGCATCATTGGAGTTCCATAGGGTTCCTTCGGATACCTAGTGATGACCTATCAAGTGTTTTAAATTTGTATTATTAGGGTATCCTTTTCTATGGTGTATTAAGATTTATAAGTCTGTTTTATTAGGGTATCTTTTAGAGTTTCTTGGGATTTCCGTGGGGTTCCCTAGGCTTTTTAGAGGTAAGTCTGGGATACCAATGAGTCCCCTTGGGGTTCCATTGGGTTCTATGGGGTATCAACTTTTATGAATCTGTATTAAAAGGGTATCCTTTAAGTTCCATGGGGTATCCATGGGGTTCCGTGGGATACCTTGTGGTGTTTGGGATATCAAAAAGACCCCAAGGTGTATCAAGAGATATAACATTGTGTTATTAGGGTATCCTTAGGGTTCCTTGGGATATCAAAAATTATAAAATTTAAATTACTGGTGTACTGGTATCCTTGGAGTTCCTTGAAGTATCTGTAGGATGTGTAAGGGATAACAATGAGTCCCAAGGGGTATCAAGAATTTTAAATTTGTATTATTAGGGTATCCTTGGGGTAATTTTGGGGTTCCTTGAGATATCTTTGGGGTTCTATGGTGTATCAAGAATTATGATTCTGTATTATTGGGGTATTCTTGGAGTTCCTTGGGATATCCCTGTGGTTCTTACAGGTGTGTCTGGAAAGTCAGTGAGTCCCCAGGGGTATCAAGAGTTTTAATTTTGTATTATTATGGTATCCTTTGGGTTCTATGGTGTATCAGAAGTTATAAATCTGTATTATTAGGGTATCCTTGGAGTTCCTTGGATATCCATGGGATTCCCTGGGGTTCTTAGAGGTGGGTCTTGGATACTAATGAGTCCCCAGGGGTACCAAGAGTTTGAATTTTTTATTTTTAGGGTATCCTTGAGGTTTCTTTGGGTTCTATGGTGCATCAAGAGTTATAAATCTGTATTATTTCGGCATCTTTGGGGTTCCTTGGGGTATCCATGGGGTATCCTTGGGGTACCGAGGGGTGACCCTTGCACTCTAATGAGACCCCCTAGGGTATTAATAATTATTAAATTCTATAATTTGGGTTCCTTGGGGTTTCCTTGGGTTTCCTTGGGGTTTCCTTGGGGTTCCTTGGGGTTCCTTGGGGTTAAAAGACGTGCCGAAATATGTTACCTTGTTCCTAAGAACTTTGATTGCTAACATTAATCTTTCATTTCCATTGCTTAAAATGTGATTTACATGTAATATTTTATTTAATTTTAGTCTAAAGAATTTAGAAATTAGTATGATATAATGCTGGATTGTATATTGTATATTAATTGTTTGATAACTTATCGTATACGGCGCACTGAACGACTTGTAACTTCAAAGTAAAGTACTTGCATGTAAAATGGTACCAAAGGTTTAACGCGATCGGATAAATGGAAAAACTGTTAGAATTGAACAATATATAAACCTGATAAGATTAACACACGATAGGATAGGATTAACGCACGATAGAAGGTTATATATACGAACGATACAATAGGATTGATAAACTGTACAGGATAGGATAAGACAGGATAGGATTGTAAAAAAATATGTTGCAGGTACTGTGTGAAAGTTATAACACAGCCTAGCATTGCTGATAAAAAACACAACTTGCCTTAGCATGTATTTTTTTTTCTGCAACGCTAGATACCTTCATAGCCAGAATGAAGCACCAAAGAAAGCAATAAATCGTTTAGATAAAATATACCTACAGTTGAACTTCGATATCTCGAACACTGATATCTCAAATACAATTATGGATATGTCGAAGTGATTTGTAAATCACAACCACTTATTTTTTTAAGTGTGTTACCCTCGATATCTCGAATACTCGGATATCTCAAAGTTTTTAAACAGTCCCATCTAGTTAGAGATAACAAAGTGTGACTGCATTTACTTGCAATGAAAATTAAGGTAAAAAAGTTTATTGTCTCTTGAGACAGTAACTATATCCTGAGGTGAAGCCATGGGAAATAATTTCTGTCAAGGGGGACAATATTAACTCGCTATTGTCTGAATATAGTCGGTAAATACTGTAGATATCTTGTTATACATTGTACCAAAGAAAACTTTATTTGTCGGTGATGCAGATTTTCTTGATGGTAAACAAATTAGAGTCAATCATCAGACTTTGAATTTAACATAGCAACTGGGTTTACAACAGAGGTGTTCTGAGATTAAAAATGAGGGAAATCAAATGCTGCCAGTGAATGGTTTCTATGACTTTTCACAATGGGCAGATAGCAAAGAAACTATTTTACAGTTATTGAGTAGCATATGTTAATTCTTGTGATGCATGACACATGAATATATAAACACTTGATCCAGGGCATACTCACAGTACTGCCTATACATATTGCTTTTTGTTGGAGATCATTCATATAAAGTAATATAATTGTAATTTTATTATTTAGATACAGAGTATTAAAAAAAACACTTTTCAATTTGTTTTTTAGGATCATAAGCAGACCAGTCTATTTGTTTTCTGGGGGATATGACGATAGGACCATATCTATAGCTGTGTGTTGGGAGGTGAATTTCATCATGACCTGATGATGGAAGAAGTATAATTGACAGAGTATCATGGAATCCTTGTAACCATTGACCTTTTCTTGTTGATGTGGATTTTTTAAATTAAGGAAACTGACTAAAAAAATGACATGCTGAAGGATCAAGAAAATGATTCCAATAAAAGAACTAAAAAGCCATTTCACCAGTTAAAAGTGTGGATGATATTCAGTGTGTTCAAAAAGTTGAATATATATATACACAAAAATGCATTGATTAGGATGCAAATTTGATACAGATTTAAGAATCATACAGTGTCAAGATTCATCAATAGTGTGAAACAATTTATCAATAATATGGCAACATGCGACTGATATTGGATTAGACATCAACTTATGAGGTACGTATTTTATATATATATTTTAACGTGTTTAATATGCCATTTTAGTTAAATTGATCAAGGTAGCTAGCTTGCTTAATTGGTAACGTTACATTAATTTATTAAGATTTAATCTAAAAAGTACGTAGCAAATTCATACAGGTTCATTTTTGGTACACGCAATTATTTGCAAGTTGTATATTTAAGAAGTTTCTACCCCTGATATTAGTCTAAGATTGACAAATGGGCAAAAAAATATGTAATACACTTGATGAAAAATTATGATTTAAAAATGTTGATTACCTAATTCAGTAAATATGAACAAAAGTCACAATCTGCAGTTCACAAGCCTGCAGATACATGTACTTTAAAATGTTTAACCACTGAGCTACATTGATGCACCAGACAGGCTTGAATGCTGAATCTGAGCCATTACTAAGGTTTCAGATGCTGGATGAGGTTAAGGTTTGTAGAGCAGGTGTAAGTCTTTGGTGCAGGTGCCCTTTGATAGCCATTTCTAAGTTACTACTGGTTATAACTTCACCAAACTTGCATGGATGGTGTGTCTTATACATGTAATACTGATGCATCTGACAGGCTTGAATGCTGAATCTGAGCCTTAGTTTTGGATGCTGGAGGAGATTGATTTTTAATAGCTGGTTAAAGTTTTTGGATCAGTGGCCCTCTGATGATTTTATCTTAGTTATTACTGCTCCTAACTTCACCAAACTTAAATCATATGGATGATGGGTCTTATGATACTGATGCACCTGACAGCCTTAAATGCTAAATCTGAGCCATATATATAGGTTTCAGATGCAGGATGAGGTTTAGTTTTTGGAACAGATCACATGTTTTATAGATAATAGCTTGCATAGTTGATTTAACTATTAATATAAATGTATCGCAGAGGAAGCAGCCTTATCTCTATTATCAAGGATGCTGAAAAATATATCTTTGTAATTTATTACTGGTCCTAACTTCACCAAAATTGTATCGATGATGTGTCTTATGATGCTGATTCACCTGACAGGTTTGAATGCTGAATCTGAGCCATAGGTTTTAGATGTGAGATGAAGTTTAGTTTTTGGAACAGGTCACATGTTTTAGTTATAGATACATGTTATAGCTTGCATAGTTGATTTAGCTTTAATATAAATGAATCACAGTGAGAGGTAACTTCAGAGCCTGATCTCCATTATCAAAGATGCTTAAAAAAGCTCTTACCTAACTCAAACTGCTTGATGGATGTGTTTTCTGTTAAATGATATAGCATGATTCCTATGATATAGTATTGTATGATATGATACACTATTGTTTTATATGATACAATATTATATTATTTATTATATTGTAAAAAGTAATATGATACAATATGATATTGTATCAAATGTTTGTACATTATGATATGATATTGTATCATGATATCGTTATGTATAGTATTGTATGATATGGTACACTATTTATATAATAGTGTTGTGTTGTGCATGTACTATGCCTATAAATAGTAGTCTGACAGGGTTTGTTACATAGTGCACGAGCCGGAGGCGAGTGCACTATGTATCAAACCCTGACTAGGGTACTATTTAGGCATAGTTACATGCACAACACAACACTATTGTTATTAATTATTATGCCGAGTGTTGTATATACTGACGTGCTTTGCTACAAGTAGCTGTGATGTTTGAGTGTTGTCCTGTCCCAAAAATAATCACCGGAAAAGCTAGCGTTTGTTCTTTCAAATTAATCAATTGATTTCAAATTCATCGATTATTTAATCAACAAGTTGTTGTACAATTAAAAAAAATCAACAAAGGATTATGTTCTTTTTAATTAAGAAACGAGAAACATTTCACCTTACCGAGAAAACTCGAAATGTTTAGCAGACAAAATCTCATTGAATTTTGTTCTTGTACATCCTTTATCAAGCGTCATTCCAAAAAACGTTTTTGTGATTCTCATGTTGAATTTCTTTCAAAATTGTTTAATCCATTTATTCAAAAGTTTATCAAAACTTATATAACTTATAAAATTATCGTCAATAATGAGATGTTTTTGGAAAGATTAATAATTTCAATTGCTTGATGTCAATCATAAGTTTCTACGTTTTATATATATAAATACCGTCAGATGCATCATCGGATGCTGTAGCATAACAGTAACGCGTTGGGCTTCAAGACGCAATGCTTTTAGTGGCAAGAGTTCGAAACCCGCTATTGTATGGGATATGATACAGTATTTTATAATTTGATATTGTATTATATAAATAGTGCCTGTTTGGGAGGGTAACAGTTGAAATTGACACCCCGAGAAAACCATTGTCAACCGACGCGAAGCGGAGGTTGACAATGGTTTTTGATGGGTGTCAGTTTCAACTGTTATCCTCCCAAACAGGCACTATTTATTTTGTCATACTGAATGTCTTAATTTTTAAGAAAATTTTACTGCTTGCATATAGGAATAACGTGAATTCTACAGCGAACCGTACGCGCATAATTATGTAACAATTTTTAATGTTACCCGTTGCTAAGTGCATTGCTAACGCTGAGGGTAATAGAAAATATTATGAACTGCGTCTTAACCAATCAGATTTCAGTATTTAACATGAAAGTATAACAATATATAATGAATTACTATGTCACATGATATGATATCATATGATATCATACAATATTGTATCAAATTATACATAAAGCTAGTATTGTGTATCAAATATGATACAATTACATACATGTACAATATAATACCATTCTATATTCTTTATTTTATATTGTTCTTAATTTGATTCTAGAACTGATATTTTGTATACTGGTAAAAACTTGTATCGGAAAATTTTTTTAGTCGGTTAATATTTCAAAATAAACCTTGTATCTAGTGGTATTTTCAAATATATACCGTTGATTCCTTATTAGTGCAAACCCCTCTTATTTTATGCGAGTACTTACATGTAATTCCATGATCTTGCAGTTGTGTATTTAATAGCTAGTGCAAAATAACTTCTATCCTAATTTCTTATAGTTCAAAACTCTCAGAAAATAATAGTGAGGTTTTAAAATCCGCTTTGGGTGCTTCTCGTTTTATGCGAATATCAATTCCTTGTGTTTAATTACATGTAGGAATCTACAGTAAATTGATTAAAAAGATAACATCTGTCAGGTTTCCTACTTTGTGTTAGTTTCCGAATCCCTGAATTTATAATCTCACCATCTACAATTCTGCTGTTTGGGATACAACTACATGTATGTATACATACATCGATCTTACATGTATTTACATATAATTACATGTAAGAAAATGTGTCAATTATACTCAATGTTTAGCCAATCTCAAAATTACACTGAAAACCTGAGTTCAGTTGCATGTACAAATGTTAAATACTCCTCTTCTTTTTTTACCCCTACAAGGCCTTTTATTTGTACATTGACTAAAACTAGAATTTTATTTTTTAATAGTTACATGTATTTATTACTAGTTATTGTTTTAAAGTTGATGTAAAAATACTATGTTTAAATGTTTGTAATATTTCTTTTAAGGAAATCTCAAGAAAAGAGTTGGACATAATACCAAAGATATGAATGGAATACAAATGGAAAAGAATCACCATGGCCCATACTAAATGCAACTTGAAGTTGAACACTTTCGTGCAATTTATAATAACTGCATGCTTGATAAATTGGAATGATAAGTTTTCAGTCCATACATATAACTTAATTTAATTTTGGGAAATTTTATCGAAGCTGAATTTAAAATTGCATGTGAATGTTTATTTTTGTATGTTAAGTCAGTACATATTATATTGTGGAATCATCGTGGTTGTGGGGGACCAATGTTCATGGCTTTCGTGAGTAACCCTTGCACACAAATTTACATCCCCTTGAATGTATACACAAGCAAATATTTAGTATTTATTGATAAAATAGAACGTGCTACTGATGAAATTACCTCCCCATGAACTAGGAAGAGTTTGGTAACCAACGGACATTGACCCCCAAGAATAAAAATGTTTCCACAGTACTACATGTACATAGAAATTATCATAATTAATTTAGCTTCTAAAAATGAACATGTCTGAAATATATATTTATTTGAAATCATTTAAATTTTGTTTAAGAATGAATTTGTTACAGAGAATAAAAGCATGTAATCTAATAACAAGGTTCATTTTCATTGTATATTGGGCCACTTTTTTATTAGTTGTTTTTCAAGAACGACTGACCAAAATTTTAAAAAATACTACAATATGTATAAATTTGTATCAAAATGTGTCTTTAATGTTTATGTTTTTTGATCTACAGACCAATTAGAAAAAAAAGGTCTTGAAAAACAACTAATAAAAAATAGCCTTAAGGGGTTGGATTGTGGGAGAACATTTAAGAGGGTTCGATGGTCATGGCCATTTTTGGACTCTATTAATCTTCTTTAGAAGGAGCTCTATAGTATCGATCAGACCCAACCTAACACCGGGTTAACTTTTGGGTTTACTCTGGGTTTTCTTTTTGAAAATTTGGGTCCACTCTGGGGTTACTTTGGGTTTACTTGGAAATTGCTATTGAGGTCAGCTACGCACTGAAGTGTGAAGCAGACCTGTCTTTTATCTTACTATCCTACTGTCTGTAATTCCTGCCCTATGTATATTTCGAATACACATTTAGCGTCTGCTTTCAGAGGTATACCTCTGACCGGGTTTACTCTCTGGGTTTCCTTGGGTTTACTCTGGGTCCACTCTAGTAAACCCATGGTTTAGTTTGGGTTTACTTTCTGTTAGGTTGGGTCTTCGGTACTGTATAAACAATGTAAAGTCATCATGGCTTCTGTCTAATATAATTATATCCAACTTTTAAGGTACATGCATATGCGATTGGTAATTTGCTGACTATTAAGCCTTCTTAATTATAAATTGTAATTTGAATATTCATCTAAATGGCATGTATATGCAAACATCGAGTACTCTTCTGATTGCATGTGTTTACAGATCAAGTACAAGCACAGGGTCCTTTGACTGCATTTATATAACTCAAGTACAACCACAGGGTCCTCTGACAGCATGTGTACAGCTCAAGTACAACCACAGGGTCCTCTGACAGCATGTGTACAGCTCAAGTACAAACACAGGGTCCTCTGATAGCATGTGTACAGCTCAAGTACAAACACAGGGTCCTCTGACTGGTCAAGTACAACAACAGGGTCCTCTGACTGTATGTTTACAGATCAAGTAGAAAAACAGAGTCCTTTGACTGAATGTATACATATTAAGTACAACAACAGGTTCCCCCTTACTGAAAATGTACATATATTTACAACCACAGGACAAGCTGATCTAAAGTTTTCTCAGTGTTAAATATTCAGTGAACCTGTGAATATTAAACATACGTATGTTGTACCCCTACTCCCTACCCCCCGAAAGAAAACGTGGACACCCAAAGTTAAATGTAGAGTTGAAATAGGTACATGTACTGTACATGTAGGAATATGATACTGTACATGTAATAGCAGAAGAAAGCCCATTCAATAACTCATCTAAACGACGCCTGTAATTTCATTATTGTATTTGTATTATAGCGAATTTTCATTTGTAATCTCGATCTGCCAGACCATGCATGTATATTTGAAAATATACAATGGTTGTGCGATAACTACGAATTTTAGCATTAACGAACGCATTGAAAACTTTCAACGAGTATGTAAGATAAAAGACGATTTACGCTTGCCAATATGAGAAAATTTAGCATAGATAAGGTCGAATAACCCACATGGAAAAAGTCATTCAAATAAACAGTGAATTATTTGATTATGAAAGATATAATGATAAATAAACTGTACATATGTCAAATAAGCGAAATATTTACAGTTTAGGGATACAAATTGAATATCTAAAAAATTCAGTAAGTACATGCAAGTTAACAACAAAAGCCCCAGCAGGATTCGATCTCGTGATGTACGGACATTTATCACTTATCTTCATCTTAAGTCCGACATTTTATCTATTCGGCTATTGGATAACTTACATGTTGCCGTCGATAAAATCCTTTTAATAAAACGAAATATCCTTTCGTTCAGAGGTCAGCCATTTTGTTATGATGTGTTATTCCACCTTTGATTTTCTTACGAATAGTTTTTCTCGAAAATATATAAGGAATATTATTAAACTTGGAATCATTCTTTGAGTATTATGAGGTGATAATTTTGGTCGGGGCGTGATCAAATCCAATAAAGCCCGAAGGGCTTTATGATAGATTTGATCACGCCCCGACCGAAATTATCACCTCATAATATTAAAAGAATGATTCCTTATTACTTATATTCATATAGTTTTATGCCATCGTACGATTAAATATACATTGTATAAATATAAATAAGCAAACCCCGCTGGTGCCTCCATTTGGCGTCATTTGTATTATGGGTTATATAGTACAAAATCGGTAGGTAGTGTTATCACAAGCAAAGACACTGGAAAATGTAAATATATGCTATGGTTTCATTAATATTCAAGGGTATCAATTTTCGTGGATATAGTAAAAATCACAGTTTCAAGGATACGTAAATTCGTGGCCAATGAACCTATCAATACAAAATGTAAATAGAAATTGCACTTCAATGAACATTTAATTTTGTGGAGCAACTTAACAACGAAATCCACGAAAATTGGTATTCAACGAATATTGATGAAACCACAGTAGGTCTGAAAATTGTAATTGTACAAATACAGGGTCTCTGAATGCATATACATATACAGATCAAAAACAACCACAGGGTCCTCTGACTGCATGTATACAATTCAAGTACAAACACAGAGTCCTCAGACTGCATGGGTACAGATCAAGTACAAACACAGAGTCCTCGGACTGCATGTGTACAGATCAAGTACAAACACAGAGTCCTCGGACTGCATGTGTACAAATCAAGTACAAACACTGGGTCCTCGGATTGCATGTGTACTGATCACCACAGATTAACTGTAGTATACGAACTACACTGTGCACAAGTATTTTTTTAGTACATGTACATTTACAATTTTATTTTCCTGAGCCGTCTTCAAACCCCTGTCACGCCGGAGCTGCGTTCTCACGGCGATCCCGTTGCTCCTTAAATAATGTAAAACGCCAAGGTAAACGCAGTAGAGTCTTCTTCAGCGCTGTAACAACATAACTACATCTTCGTCCGTCGCGGTGGGATCGCCTTGATCATTTAAGAACGCCATGCGACGGCGCGCACTTTGAACATGCACAAAATACGCGCCGTGGCTCGGCGTTCTAAACATGCCGTAAAAGCGTAGTGAGGTCGCCGTGACAGCGCCGTAAGATCTCCAACAGCGCCACGAGAGCTCCGTCGGTACACTCAAGGAACGCAGCTAATCGCAGTGTAGACGCAGTGATAAGTTAATTGCTCTTGCACGGAGACCTCACGGAGTCCTTTGGGATCTCACTGCGTCTCTATCGCGATCTCTATGCGCTCTCACTGCGCATCTAAAGCGTTTGAACAAGTTGATTTCCATTTGGCTGCGTTCACTCAGCGACCCCAAAGAGCTGTTGCTGGTTCATAGCGCTCTCGTGACGTTTTTTCTGCGTTTATACTGGGCTCCCACGGCGTTTCTAGTGCGTTGTCATCAGGACCACGAAAACTCGAAAAATGGTTGTTGTACAATAGCAAGCGATGTAATAATTATCAAACTGGATGTAGATGACTATGTAAAAAGCAGCATTTGCTAATATTCCAAGACCAATCGATGGACGTAGATGGAATTCACGCCATTCGGTTCTGATGTTTTCACATCTTTTCAATGTTTTCTAACAACTAATAACGGATCTTTTTTGTAGACCTGACTACTAAGAGTTTAATCCTAGTCCTTCACAAATTGTTTAGAAGTAACTATCTTTCAATTACAATGTACCTTATCATAAAATCAAAACAATTTTTAAATCATTAATATATAGTTGTACAATTGTACAAATTAATATTAACCTACCAAGAAGTAAAGATATCTTGTGAGCGCAGTCAGCGCACAGAGCACGCCGTGGACGCGCGGTAAAAATTCCTAGCACGTCATGAGCGCTCGGCGGAGACTCAGCGAGAGCGCAGTTAATCGCCAAGTAGAACTCCGTGGAAACGCAGTTATACGCCGTGGGAGCTCCGTAAGACCGCCTAGGTCGCCGTCAGGACGCCGTGACTTCTCCAGTTGTAAAATTTTCAAATAAAACTGTACATTTTTTCTGAATTTTCCTTGCGATCCTACGGCGATTCCATGAATTTTACAACGCCGTGGGGACGCAGCCTGGTGTGACAGGGTTTAGTTAAGCCCAACAATGAAACCATTCTAGTAAATACATTTATAAAGAGGTTAGCGACCAGTTTCTCCATTGACTATCAATGACGGCGTGGATACCGTACTCGCCCGAGGTTTGCCGATACATTTGATATTGGTACGCATGCATATTATCATAATAAGCACATGTGCTTACTATGGATGTTCATTAATATTTTATTGGGGCATTGGATTTTTTTTTGTGTTTACCAGTGTTGGCTACGTCTAATCATTATATTCTCCTTATAAAAGGTAGTGATTTCAAGATTTCTATCACTTATCAGCTGTCTTCTTACCTTAAATCAATACTGTGGTTCAAACACAGGAACATTGAATTTCATTATACGACATTCCAATTCCTTGCTCATGCACGAAATTTTATGGATAAGAGGGATCCGGACCCCCCTCTCCCTCTCTTACTAAGAATATGCCTCGGACCCCCCTCCCAACCGCTGCAAATACAATAATCATTCGCCCCCCCCTCCCCCAACACTCTTCTAGAAACAAAATCTGGATCCGCACGATTGAGGGCTCCACAAACTTGAAAGGCGAAGGCGAAATTGCGAAGATGCGAAAGAGCGATAATACGCTTATTATGTACTCTACATAATAGGTAATGCTCGCCATAATGTGTACATATGCACTTCCAGATTCCTGTCACTTATCAGCTGTCTACTTACCTTAAATCAATACAGTGGTTCAAACACAGTAACATTCAATTTTAGTATACGACATTCGAATTCTTTGTTCATGCACGGATTTTGATGGGGAAGACCCCCCTCCCTTCGCCAACACTCCTCTGAAAATTTCAATATTAATAATTTCACAAAGTAAAATAACCAAGAATATGCCTCGGACACCCCCTCCCCCCCCCCTCCCGCGGCAAATACAGAAATCATTCGGGACCCCCCACCCTCTCCTACAACAAAATCTGGATCTGCAGGATAGAGAGCTCCACAAACTTGAAAGTGCGAAGGAGCGAAAGTAGTTCGCTTCTTCGCGTTTGCAAGCTCGCACTTTCGCCTTCGCATCTTCGCGCTTCGCCGTCGCATCTTCGTACCTTCACTCCTTCGCCTTTGCAACTTCGCACTTTCGCCTTCACAACTTCGCACTCTCGCATAGATCTACGCCCTGTAGGCGAAAATGCGAAGGTCAAAGTAGCCACATCGAATACCGTTTTTGGGGCTTTGAAAAAAGAACCTGATATGGAATTAACCAAATTATCATGATCACCAGAAAATCAGCATTTATATAAAATGAGATTTATTTAAATATTTTGGTGGTTGGTGGTAGTTGGTAGTGTTATTACTGCAATATGTATAAATTTGTACCAAAATCCGTTTTTATTGTTGTTTTTATATACTTACCAATTTTAAATAAAATTAGATTAATTTTGAATACTCATCTAAATGGTATATACATTCAACATCGAGTTCTTTTCTGGTTGCATGTGTATACAGCTCAAGTACAAACACAGGGTTCTCTGACTGCATGTATACAATTCAAGTACAAACACAAACTGCATGTGTAAAGGTCAAGTACAAACACATGCATGGTCCTCGGACTGCATGTGTACAGCTCAAGTACAAACACAGGGTCCTCTGACTGCATGTTTACAGATGTGTGCATTCTAGTAAATACATTTATAAAGAGGTTAGCGGCCAGTTTCTCCATTGACCATCAATGACGGCGTGGATACCGTACTCGCCCGAGGTTTGCCGATACATTTGATATTGGTACGCATGCATATTATCATAATAAGCACATGTGCTTACTATGGATGTTCATTAATATTAAATGGGGCATTGGATTTTTTTTTGTGTTTACCAGTGTTGGCTACGTCTAATCATTATGTACTCTACATAATAGGTAATGCTCGCCATAATGTGTACATATGCACTTCCAGATTCCTGTCACTTATCAGCTGTCTGCTCACTTAAATCAATACACTGGTTCAAACACAGTAGCATTGAATTTTAGTATACGACATTCGAATTCCTTGTTCATGCACGGATTTTGATGGGGAAACCCCCCCCCACCCCTCTGGAAATTTCAATATTAATAATTTCACAAAGTAAAATTACCAAGAATATGCCTCGGACACCCCTCCCCCCCCCCTGTGGCAAATACAGTAATCATTCGGGACCCCCCACCCTCTCCTACAACAAAATCTGGATCTGCAGGATAGAGAGCTCCACAAACTTGAAAGTGCGAAGGAGCGAAAGTAGTTCGCTTCTTCGCGTTTGCAAGCTCGCACTTTCGCCTTCGCATCTTCGCGCTTCGCCGTCGCATCTTCGTACCTTCACTCCTTCGCCTTTGCAACTTCGCACTTTCGCCTTCACAACTTCGCACTCTCGCATAGATCTACGCCCTGTAGGCGAAAATGCGAAGATCAATGTAGCCACATCGAATACCGTTTTTGAGGCTTTGAATAAAATTAGATTAGTTTTGAATACTTATCTAAATGGTATATACATTCAACATCGAGTTCTTTTCTGGTTGCATGTGAATACAGATCAAGTACAAACACAGGGTCCTCTGACTGCATGTATACAATTTAAGTACAAACACAAACTGCATGTGTAAAGGTCAAGTACAAACACATGCATGGTCCTCGGACTGCATGTGTACAGCTCAAGTACAAACACAGGGTCCTCGGACTGCATGTGTACAGCTCAAGTACAAACACAGGGTCCTCGGACTGCATGTGTACAGCTCAAGTACAAACACAGGGTCCTCGGACTGCATGTGTACAGCTCAAGTACAAACACAGGGTCCTCTAACTGCATGTGTACAGATCAAGTACAACCACAGGGTATCTGTAGTATACGAACTACAGTGTGCACACGTGTTTTATAGTATATGTACATTTACAATTAAATTTTCTTGAGCCGTCTTTAGTTAATCCCAAAAACGAACCATTCTAGTAAATATATTAATATAAAAAGGTTAACGACCAGTTTTTCCATTGACCATCAGTGATGGTATGGATACCGTACTCACCCGAGGCTTGCCGATGAATTTGTTATTGGACCGCATGCATATTATGATAATAAGCACACGTGCTTTCAATGGATGTTCATTAATATTTTACTGGGTAATGCGGGGTTTTTTTTTGTTTACCAGTGTTGGCTACGTCTAATCATCATTATATTCTCCTTATAAAAGGTAGTGATTTCAAGATTTCTATCACTTATCAGCTGTCTTCTTACTTTAAATCAATACTGTGGTTCAAACACAGGAACATTGAATTTCATTATACGACATTCCAATTCCTTGCTCATGTACGAAATTTTATGGATAAGAGGGATCCGGACCCCCCTCCCCCTCTCTTACTAAGAATATGCCTCGGACCCCCCTCCCAACCGCTGCAAATACAATAATCATTCGCCCCCCCCTCCCCCAACACTCTTCTAGAAACAAAATCTGGATTTGCACGATTGAGGGCTCCACAAACTTGAAAGGCGAAGGCGAAATTGCGAAGATGCGAAAGAGCGATAATACGCTTATAATAGTTCGCTTATTCGCCTTCGCACCCTCGCATTTTCGCCTTCGCATCTCCAAAACGAAACCATTCTATTAGATACATTAATATATAGAGGTTAGCGACCAGTTTCTCCATTGACCATCAATGACGACGTGAAGCTTTTAAGTTGAAATATATGTTTCAAAAATATTAAATGGATGCGTACTATAATTTGTAGACTTTTATTTTAAAGCTTCACACTTCGCATCCGTATTATAAGACAGGTAAGCTTGTTTTGTCAAACAGTTTAAATTCAATTGGAATCTTAACTAGTAAATTTAATGGTTCATTTTTTCTCACGACACCGTACGTTTTTTTATCGGCTTGTTTAAATAGGTGTGTTTTTTATTGATGTTCCGATGGGGCCACTTCGACCCTCACACTTTTGCCTCTGGGACGAAATGGTAGAGTGCGAAGAGTCGAAAGAGAAAGTACGAAGGCGAAGGCGCGAAAGTGCGAAGATGCGACGGCGAAGCGAGAAGATGCGAAGGCGAGAGTGCGAAGTTGCAAAGGCAAAGGAGCAATACTACTATCGCTCCTTCTCCTTCGCAACTTCGCACTGAAGTCTTCGCCTCTGTGCGGTTCAAGATTTTTTTTTCGGGGTGGGGGGGGGGGGGGGGGTGGGCGACCCCCCCCCCCCCCTTTGGAACCGCGCATGTAATACTAGTGCTGGCTATTCGACATTCGACAGATTTGTTTATTTATACCTGTAATCAATACACATTCTAATATAAGATTCGTAAGCCATTATTCGTACTGTGAATATAATTTCTTTGTTTTTACCTTATCGGTCTGCGATGACCGTGCTGGAAGAGTACAGTACTATGTTAAAGACACTTTGGCATTTTCAATTAAGGTGGTATGGGACACTTCCATGTTGTGACGTATTGTTTATCGAAATAAACAATAAAATTTAGTGCAGTTATATAAGTAGTTTCTTTACCAATTTTGTCATCTAAGAGCGTAGCGCAGTGAGTTAGAGGGTTTACTATGATTCTATAAGTCATGAGTTCGAATCCCACTGTGGGTTTTACAATTTTTACCTTTCAAAATATTTTTAAAGGTATTTTTGGTTAGGTATTGTAAAATATAAAAATTCTAAACCGGTGAAAGTATTTCAATCATAATGTACTTTAATCCACATTAATATCGACGGATGTCCCATACCACCTTATGTTTAGGAAGCCCTGTGATTTCCATACCACTGGTTATTGATCATCGTATGTACAATTGACGGTGTTCGAGCAATCGTCCACAAGACATCATCCTTGTCTTTCTTTAATGTTTACGAGAGCTTCTTCGTAAAATAATTGTAAATATTTTCATACCTTATATTGAGTAAACGCCTAAGATGACACACTCTTATATTGCCCCCACGATCGCAGAAAAAGAATTGCACACAAATTGCAAATGTAGTCGTCAATTGTAAAAAAGACCGTCAGGCAGGCTAAGATTATTCTTAAGAAAGTTTATACGCTTAGAAATATCTTAGGAAAAAGTTAAGTCCATCATGTCAAACTTTGCAAAAACCAAAGCTAGCATAAGAATAATCTATACTAAGATTTCTCCTCATCAAAAAAACCTTGACAAGAAAAAAAGAAGAAGCAAATTCTCGAATCTCAAAATCTTGATAATCTTAATTCGTTGGAGGGAGGGGGGGGGGGGGGGTTGCGTAGTTTTTTTTTTTTTTTTTTTGGGGGGGGGGCGGTACTTTGTATTCTTTTACCTTCATTTTCACTCTTGATGTCCTTATATTCTCTTTTATTTCTATATGCTACCCCAAAAAGTGGGGGTGGGGGGCACACCACTTTAATTCAATTTTATATATGTAACTTAAGAAATGTGTCTGCTGCGAGAAAAAGTGGAAGGGGGGGGGGGCAGTCCCCCATACCCCCCCCCCTTCCCTTCTGCTACGTATCTGAATTCTTGGGTGTAAAAACATTTCTAATTGATACAACAATAAACTAGAATACATGTACATTGTACATGTACTAGTACTTTTTTACACTGACTTATATACAGTACCGATCAGACCCAACCTAACACCAGAGTAAACCCCAACTAAACCCGGGTTTACTTTCTGGGTGTACTTTGGGTTTACTTTTTGAAAATTTGGGTGCACTCGGGGGGTTTACTTTGGGTTTACTCGGGGTTTACATTGGGTTTACTCGACAATTGCTTTTGGAGTCAACTATACGCACTTAAGTGTGAAGCAGACCTGTATTTTATCTTATCATCCTACTGCCTGTAATTCCTGTCCCTTGTATATTCCGAATACACATGTAGCGTCTGCTTTCGGGGTATTCTTCTGATCGGGGTTTACTCTCTGTGTCCACTCTGGGTTTACTTGGGGTTTACTCTGGTTCCACTCTAGTAAACCCAGAGTAAACCCAGAAAGTAAACCCAGGGTTTAGTTGGGGTTTACTTTTTGTAAGGTTGGGTCTGATCAGTACTGTATGTATTTGATAAGATTACATTTTATTTTGATTCTATACGAATAGTCCCATTTTTTCCTTCAAATTCTTAAATAGCGCACGCTTATTAGGGTCTTCCATTACCAACGAGCAACGAGCTTTGCTCTTGTTTTTTTTTATTATTGAAAATTAAACATTTTTTATTGTAACTAGTAGTTAGGGAGGAAAGTTATTATTTTAATATTCATCTATTATAATCTATAATTCAATTAAGGACAAAAAAAACCCATGAAAGATAGGCAATCGGTTTTTAGAACGCAGTTCGCAGTTCGCAATTGAATAGTGAACTGCGTTCTATAGAACGCAGTTCGCAATTCAAAATTTAGAATTCCTATTTGGGGCCCGCTTGCCTTATATGCAATTGAATAGTGAACTGCGTTCTATAGAACGCAGTTCGCAATTCAAAATTTAGTGCGATTGAATAGTGAACTGCGTTCTATAGAACGCAGTTCGCAATTCAAAATTTAGAATTCATATTTGGGGCCCGCTTGGCTTATATGCAATTGAATAGTGAACTGCGTTCTATAGAACGCAGTTCACTATTCAATCGCACTAAATTTTGAATTGCGAACTGCGTTCTTAGAACGCAGTTCACTATTCAATTGCATATAAGGCAAGCGGGCCCCAAATCGGAATTCTAAATTTTGAATTGCGAACTGCGTTCTATAGAACGCAGTTCACTATTCAATCGCACTAAATTTTGAATTGCGAACTGCGTTCTATAGAACGCAGTTCACTATTCAATTGCGAACTGCGAACTGCGTTCTAAAAACCGATTGCCTGAAAGGCAAAAGATGAAACATTGGCCACTGTAGCTAAATATTGCATCGAAAGGTCTCCTCTCTCTCTCTCTCTCTCTCTCTCTCTCTCTCTCTCTCTCTCTCTCTCTCTCTTAAAAAGCGGGGGAAGGGGTGTCATACCACTCCTATCCCCATCTAAATATGCGGTCTAGTTAATACGTTTTATCACGTTCTCTTGTATTATTTTGATTATCTGACCTTATATACGTATCATTTAAATATCTTGAATAAGATGCACCCATTTTTTGTGAATTAGAGATCCATGCATGTATATTCATTTGTTGTCACTCATCATTTATTTCAGTTGTAGTAATTTATCTTGTACTTGTGAATTTATATTCATCAATCATTAATAAAAGCTAACAACATATCAATAGGTTGAATCAAGAAATAATTTGGCAGTGGCAGTAACATTGTTGTGTCGAAGTGTAAGTCGACAATGTACGTGATGAATATATTGTATCTGGGCCGTCAGAGAAAAGATAAAGGAGAAGAATTACGATTTCAAGTTGCTTTGCATGAAACCTTACTCTCGATTAATTTAGCAGTATTTTCTGCAACATCCTCTTTGTTCATAGGATATGAATATCTTTTGTCTTTTTTTTTTTGGAAAGTTTAAAAAAAAAATTCATTTGTTTGGATTTACTTCAGGAAAATACAATTCTTGCGCAATTTATTCCGGGGATTACTTTTTCGGGGCCAGTTTTCAGAGAGAAATACTTCTCTATCGAGTTTTTTTAGGGGAATATCTATTTACTATCCACTATTATACATTGGCATGTAGTCATGAATACAACAAATACTAGTAACATACAAAAAAAACTCCATTTAGCATATCGGTTTCTAGTATGTTGGAGATTTTCCTTTTCTAAAATCAAATACACTGAATTGTTAAATCTCATGATGTAAGCTTGTTTTGCATATGACATTTAGCATATGACATGCATCCTAAATGCTAATTTTGATGTCATGAGCTCAGTTGCAAAATACACCAATTTCAGAGGAATTTCTTATCAAACAATATAGACTACATGCATTGCAAAGATTTTATAAGAAAATTGAAATTGACGACTGTTGTCGACACTGTTTTTTGATAGGAAAGTAACCCCTAAAACAAGTAATTTTAAGAATATTTTCTGTTTAAAGATAAGAAATTTATTAAGTTTATTTCCAGAACTGTTGTCCTTCATAGCTTATGTTTTCCATGATTGGTTACATTCATATGTTTAGTTCATTTTAAGGTATATTCAATCTTTATAAAAAAAAATTATCAGGAAATAATAAAAGTGCCTTCTACTTCAGGATATTACCTACGCATTTTGATACCACCTCCCGATTGTGCATGAAAAATAATAAATCATTGCGAACACATGTCGCACGTTTTTACACTACATAGTAAGATTGATCAAAAGTAAAAACTTTGATTGCTTTGTGGGAGATAAATACAACGTCCTCTCATGGTTAAAACACACACCGTCCTCTCATGGCTAACACACCGTCCTCTCATGGCTAACACACCGTCCTCCCAAGTTAACACAACGTCCTCTCAAGGCTAACACACCGTCCTCTCAAAGCTAACACATCGTCCTCCCAAGTTAACACAACGTCCTCTCAAGGCTAACACACCGTCCTCTCAAAGCTAACACATCGTCCTCTCAAGTTAACACAACGTCCTCTCAAGGCTAACACAGCGTCCTCTCAAGTTAACACACCGTCCTCTCAAGTTAACACAACGTACTCTCACGAAACCGGAACGTCCTCTAAAGCATAGTGAAAATACCATGCTTTAATTACCTAAATACTGCATACTGCAACCTCCCATCGTGTAACTAGAGCCATATCCTATTAAAGTACCGAATCTTGAAACAATAGCTCAATTAGAAAGTATGGTCCTCGGAGGAAGGTGGGGTGTCATAGTCCTCGAATGGTCGGTAATGCATGTATGTGTGTGTGTGTGTGTGTGTGTGTGTGTGTGTGTGTGTGTGTGTGTGCATCACATTACATTGATTCAATTGACACCGTATACATTGTTTTGCAGACACTTGTTATGAGTCGCCGCGGTCGAATCCAAAATATGAAAAACGAGAAATTGCAGATACACAGAACAACATACAGTGGCGTCAAGGATTTCTCTGCATGACAAAAAGTCAAGGTTGATCTCTTCCACTTCCGGTTTATGCCACAATGACTGAATTTCATGTTTACGCTCTTGTGCCAAGATCAGAACAAAGTAAATAATTTTACTGCATTCTATATTGAGCCCTTAAAGCTCACAGTGCATAAAATAGTTGCAACTCCGATTTTCTTTACCAATCTAATAGCATGAGGGAGAAAATGAACCTCAAACAGTTAAGTTCAATAAAAAAGTTTCAATGACTAAATAACGTTAACTCTAATTCTGATAATTAAAATGTTTCACTGTGTGCAGTTTGTTGATTGTAAATTAAGGCTTCAATTAAATTTATGTTTTCTTTTAATTTTAATCAATAACCAGGGAAGTATATGATGAAGAAGATTTAACTGTATTTGCTTCCGGGCACATCTTTCCGTATCAAAGATGAATGTCCCAATCATTATCAACCGTGTGAATTTTTTTTATTTTTTATTAATTTATGCATAATAGATTTCCTGAAATATTTAGACAAAATATAAACAACAGTTGTATGTCGACGGACTGCTTTGTCGAAGGATCTTGCTACCACCTTATATAATTTGACATGGTACATTGTTTGTCCTGACTTACTTTTATATTCAAATAGTTGGTCTTTTATTTAAAAAAAAGGCAAATACTTCCTGTATATTTGTTACTGATTTTGTATTACTGCGTTTAACCTATAGTAAGTATAAGCAGTTTTATAAGATAATAACTCATTACATGCATGCATTATCACCTGATATAATCACCTCATATAATTGTTCATTAACAAATACACCACGTATTCTACATGTACTCAACAACACCCCTACCCACTTTTTTTAAAGAAGGAAATCACAACCACAAAATGGAATCGAGAAATTATGAATTGATTCAACGGCAGTTTATTCAATGGCATTTACGTCTTATAGACAAGTCTATTCAATGGCATGTACGTCTTACAGACTGCCTTATATAATTTGACATGGTATATAGTTTGGAGTGACTTACTTCTATATTCCGTGTGTCGTTTAATGTAATCTGTAGTTCCGCTCTACTTCTCGGAAGCTATGGATTGTAGTTGTTTCCATTAACACCCGATTTAGCACGCGAAAAGCAGAACTCTGTAGTCTATAATAAATAAAAAGAGAAACTGGAATACTTGAACATCAAGAAAACTCGTAAACAAGCGACATGTTCGCTCATATACTTAACACTATTTCTATATCCCAACCGTCATAACCCCCCCCCCCCCCCCCCCCCACCACCAAAACAAGACTTCACTTCAATTCAAAGTTCACATTTTTTAAAACGAGAAATGTTTTAATCAAATCAAAGTTATATATAATAATCAATATCTTACCCAATGATGACAAATGTATTTTTGTCAGATTATTAAATATCTGGCCTGTAATAATGCATATGAAACCTGCAGTCAGGTGTACCTGAATGTGTGCAGACTTTGTCGGGCTGACATCGAGAACCCAACAATAGAAGTGTCACTTGATTGGTTGGTTTACTGTATAGTCTGGGTCAGTCCCTGAATTGTTGTACTTTATATCTTTTTACATGTGTTTAACATAAGATGAATGTGAAGAAGTAAAGTGAAACACTCTCTCTCTCTCTCTCTTTTTTATTTCAATAAACTTTTTTTTTCTAGAAGAAGCTAGTATCGTTCCAGCAGAGATATCAAGTATAAATTCACACTAGCTGTACATCGATCATGGAATGTATCAGATTTCAATCTAATATATTTTAAAATTCAGTTTAAATTGTTGATTGTTTGCCCAGCAATGTTTAAATTTAAAACAAAACTCATGCAGTTTATCAGCAATTTTCACCGAATCACGCTCGAGTTTTCACCCCCCCCCCCCCTGCATCATGTTTTAAATGTTGATACAACCGACTGGTTGCCCTACATACTACAAGGTGTTTTGATGTAATACGACACCTGTTTACCTACGATGACGCGAATAATTGGATGCCAGACTGGAAGCTGATAGGCGTGTGTGGTGTGTAAGGATGAAAGGATTTTTGAATTTAAAATCAAAATTAGACTGTCTGGTAGAAGTTTATAGTACATGTTTTTATTAATTCGTTTTAAATAAGCATCGTTTGATAGATGCTTTATATGATTGTTAAGTGTGATAAGAATTGTCCATGGATTTAAAAGATAATAAAGAATAATGAATTTTATGTCACTTATTGTTTTATCAAAGAAATCAAGACTTGATTATACAATCTTATGCATGCTCTCATAAATTATTAAAATTAAAATTACATCCATTGAGACCAATTTTTAATCTCCAAATTATAAAGTCCGCAGCCAAAACAACCTCTCCGGTTTATTTTTTATTTTTTTTTTTCAACAAATCAATTCATTGAAAAGCGACGGCGGCCCATTATTGACCCATTTAAATAAACATAATTGTGGTTTGACGAACCTACTGATACTTTAGTTTAGGAATTTTTTTCATTGCACAAATTAATCAAAAGCAACACATTTCTGAGTACATGGACTTAAAAAATAGTTGTTTTAGTATACTGCACAATTGCCTTCAATACACTACATTGTCAATTTGCTAACTGATAGCTATAACATTGAGATCACACACTAATATACCCACAAGTACAGGATAACATTTCTTAATGCTACTTAAATATTTCAAGCAGTACCCATAATAAGAATGGAGAGAAAAATAATTGAATGTAGTTAATAAGTATTTTATTTAAGATTAAAATCCATTCTTTGATGATTCATACTGGATATAAAGCTAGTGACACTGAAGAAAATACATAACCCACATTAATCATAAAACATATTAATGAATGAAGGTAAATATATGCCATTTTAACGCCATTTTTTGTGATGTTGAAAGCCAAACCCAAATTTTGTCAGCATGACTAAGTACATAAAAAGAATTCGATAAAAAATGTTACAAATGAATAACGGCGATTTACCTATGCGCATCCATAAAAGATTAACGTTTGAGGTACATTTGCGCATGTGCGCGAGAATAATAATTCAGAAGAGCAGCATGCAGGACGAGGTTATAAGACAGGTTTGTTTACAGTTGTTGGGGGGGGGGGGGTTGTGCTGTTAACAGAAAAAAATATCAGATATTGTCATCTGCATTTTATCAGGATGGGTGCGTATTGGTGTCGATGACAATTGATGAGAGCTCTTTTGCAATAAATCATTATTTTCATGCATTTGACAACATATATAATTATAAAATAGCGAGTCAAAATTATCCCTTCTGGGGTCACTTGACTCAAAACAGATACAATTTATAGATTTTTTTAAAAGTTTTTGTATAATAACCTATACAAGTTTTATCATAATCAGACAATGAATATCATACCATGCATATAACTTTTTTTTTCCTTTATGAGTAAATATATCTTATTTAAAAAAGAAAGCACACCGCTGTGTGACCCACCCGTCTTTAGCAAGAACCCAGCAAGCTCATAGTTAAGATGGAATAACACATCATCACAAAAATGGCTGACACTGATCGAAACGACATTTCGTTTTATTAAAAGGATTTTATGGACTAAAACATGTATCCTACTCCATAGCCGAGTAGATAAAGCGTCGGACTTGTGATCCGTACATCCCGCGTTCGAATCCCTCCGGGGGTTTTTGTTGTTACTTACTGGAATAGTTATTTTTTATATTCATTTTTTATTCCCAAACTTCAAATTTTTCGCTTATTTGACATCTGTAGATTTTATTTATCATTATATCTTTCATTATCAAAAAAAATCCTGTTCATTTCAGTTACTTTTTCCAGCTATTTTATTCCACTTTAAGCGTGACGTTTCTAACATGTTCACACCGCTTAGGTGTTCTTCAATATATACTCTAATTTACAACGTTCTCTGTCAAACTGTTTCTTTCTTTTCTCTTTGGTCGCGTTATTCCACTGCCCACAGACCAACCACGTTTCTGCGTCGATATCTTGTGTACGTTCTAAAATTAGCTTGTCACATCACGTGCTTTTGAATATTTCAAAATTGTCGTTTACCGACCGAATGAATTAATTAGAATCTATTTTTAATACTTTTAAATGCGTTTGATTTAAACAGTATATATTGCAGAAAGTGTATAACATTTGTGGCTTAATAGAAAACGCAAACATTTATTTCTTTTAAAATGTTCATTTCAAACGGCATTCATACCTTTAATAATTCTCATCATAGAAAGCCAAGGGTTTTGTAAGGTGTCTGGATTTTGCCCTCTGGGTAGTTTATTTGTTTAATAAATATGAACGCGATTTCATTGTTTCAAGTTACGGTTTTGGGTCCATTCTATTTCCACAAACAGGACATAGAATGGACACTAAAATTGTTTCTTGCAAAGATGAGGAATTCTGTTAAAAGTAAAATGGAAATAGGGAGAACAAAAGTGAGTCTCTGCTATCTGTCAGTGACCGTGTTATTTGTACCCACTTAAAATATTAGTTTGTTACATTAAATGTAGGATAAAGAGCCGATGTTTGCATGTTGGGTCAATATGATGCACTTTAATCACTGCATCATTTAAATATCTATATCCCAGAACTCCTTATCTTTGAGCTGTGGACGTTTTCGGCGCCGACAATGATCAACTCTTCTTTCACCCTATAGATATCGACACCCTGGGGGCTGTGGGGGGGGGGGGGGTGGGGGGTTAGGAAAGCCCTGTCTCTAGCACATTTTTTTCAAATCAGACATTTTTCACATATAGAAAAATACTCTTTTATGGAAATGGCCATTCTACTACATTCTACACTATTCATTTAGGGAATTATGGAAACAATTTTAATGGAACATTGATAAGAATACCGGGTTATAGGATTCTGAAGATTGGCGTTAAGTATTAACATTTTGTTATGTACTTGTTTTAAATTACTCCTGAACATATTAACTGCAAAGTCAAAACCTGCAGTCAAATTATTAACCTCTTCAGCTATGTACTCAACCCTCTCTCTCTCTCTCTCTCTCTCTGTTTATATCTTTTTCGGTATTTCGGTATTTCATTTCTTCCGTCTGTCTGTATTTCTCTCTCTTTCTCTCTTTCTCTCTCTCTCTCTCTCTCTCTCTCTCTCTCTCTCTCTCTGTTTATATCTTTTTCGGTATTTCGGTGTTTCATTTCTTCCGTCTCTGTCTGTATCTCTCTCTCTCTCTCTCTCTCTCTCTCTCTCTCTCTCTCTCTCTCTCTCTCTCTCTCTCTCTCTAAACCTTCATAATGTTGGTGACGAAAGACCCCTTATTTTACTTAAACTTTAAACTTTTTTAACATGTTCTCTCTCATCATTTATTTACTTCTCAGGTGTACCTGACTAGCTGTTATCGATTTGGAACCTTAAAGGTTTTTTTTGTTCAAGAATCAGCATTATTTAATTGATTTCTGATCTCATGCAATTCAACACAAAAGAGGAATATCCAGCAGTTGTTTATTTGAAATTCGAGGACGCCGTCAACATCTTAGTTAACTGCTCACGACAAAACTTTGACCAGGCGAGTGTTCATCTTAGTCATGCTATATTAAACACTCTATAATTAGCAGCATTACTAGTTTCTTTATTAAAAATGTTACCATGTCAACCAGTCACTAAACAATGCTTAACGTTTATTCATTAACTACGCATATCAATCTTGCATAACTTGCTCATGTAAACAAGGCTGACCTTATACATAAGGGTGTGTAAATCACATTACATTGATTCAATAGACACCGTATACATTGCTTTGAATACACTTGTGATGAGTCGCCGCGATCGAATCCAAAATATGAAAACGAGTAATTGCAGATACACAGAACAACTTGCAGTGGCATCAATGATTTCTCTGCATGACAAAAAGGTCAAGGTCAAAGGTCAAGGTTATTCAAAAGTGAAAACAAATTTAACCAGTAACATGTTTGCCGTGAACGTTTCTTTATAAGCTATTGGAGAAGTCGTAACCCCCCTAAAAGTGACACTGAGATGTAACCTTGACCTTTTGATCTAGATCTATTCTACCAATATTGTAATGAAGGAGATAACAACAGGTTTGAAATCGCCCTTTTCCTGTTCTCGTCCACTTCCAGTTTATGCCACAATTACTGAATTTCATGTTTACACTCTTGTGCCGAAGATCAGAATAAAGTAATTTAGTTTACGACATTCTATATTAAGCTTTGCTAAGCTCAAAATACATAAAATAGTTGCAACTTCGATTTCTCCCCTCCCCCCAAAAAAAAATATATATGAGGGACGTTTCAGTTTAACTTCTCTCCAGGTACATGCAAAAATCAAATAAGATTTAATTGTACTTCCGTATCAAAGATGAATGTCCCAATCATTATCATCTTTGTTAATTTTTTTTTTTATTTATGCATGCATGATAACGGATATCCTAAAATATTTCGACAAAACATAAGCAACAATTGTATGTCTCTGCTTAGTCGAAGGACCTTACTACCATCTGTGGGAAGTTTTATTTTATGAAAATTTTATTAAAACATTTTAATTTTTATTTAAAAAAGGCAAATACTTCCGTTATATGTGTAACTGAATTGTCATTACCGTGTTTAACCTCCAGTAAGTATAAACAGGTTTATAAGATAATACCACATTACATAGATGCATTATCACCCCATATAATTGTTCATTAACAAATATACTCCACATTTTACACAATTTCAATAACATCCCCCACCCCCTTTTTTTAAAACACGCACAAAACGGATTCGAAAAATAATGAATTGATTCAAAAACAGTCTATTTAATGGCATGAATATTTAATAGACTGCTTTATATAATTTGACATGGTATATAGTTTGGAGCGACTTACTTTAATGTTACTTATGTCTGTACCATGTCTATCTGACCAACTCAATGGCATGTACATCTAATAGACTGCATTATGTAATGTGATATGATACATCTAATAGACTACCTTATATAGTTTGACATGGTACATAGTTTGTCTTGACTTACTTCTATATTCCTTGTGTCGTTTAATGAAATCTCTAGTTCCGCTCTACTTCTCGGAAGCTATGGATGGTAGTTTTTCCCCTTAACATCCGATTTAGCACGCTAAAATCAGAACTCTTTAGTCTATAAGGAATAAAAAGAGAAACTGGAATACTGGAACATAAAGAAAATTAGTTAACAAACGACAAGTTCTCTCATATACTTAACGCTATTTTTTTTTTATCCCCACTGTCATACCCCCCCCCCCCCCACTCCCCACCACCACCTTAAACAAAACTTCACATCAATCTTTTAAAACAGGAAATTCTTAAATGAAATCAAAGTTACCTATAAAAATCAATATCTTACCCAATGATGACAAACGTATTTTTCGTATGATTATTAAAATATCCGGTCTGTAATAATTCATGTAAGACCTGCAGTCAGGTGTACCTGAATGTATGCAGACCTTGTATGACTGACATCCCACACCCAACAATAGAAGTGTCACCTGATTGGTTGGTTTGCTGTATAGTCTCTGTCACACCCTGAATTGGTGTACTGTATATCTTTTTACATGTGTTTGACATAAGATGAATGTGAAGAAGTGAAATATTAAACACATATTAAAACATTCTCTCTCTCTCTCTCTCTCTTTCTCTCTCTCTCTCTCTCTTCATCTCCATTTAAAAAAACTTTTTTTTAGAAGAAACTAGTATCGTTCCAGCAGAGAAATCGTGTATAAATTCACTCCAGCTGTACACCGAGTTTGGAATGCATCATATTCCACATTCAATATATTTTAAAGTTCAGTTTAAATTGTTCATTGTTTACCCAGCAATTTATGATTTAAGAGCTTAACTCATGCTTAACTCATGCAGTTTATTAGCAATTTTTACTGAATCACGCTCGAGTTCTCACCCCCCCCCCCACCCGCATCATTTTTTAAATGTTAATACACCCGATCGGTTGCCCTACATACTACAAGGTGTTTTGATGTAATCCGACACCTGTTTTCCTACAATGACGCAAATAATTAGAATGCCAGACCGTAAGTTAATAGGCGTGTGTAAGGATGAAAGTATTTTTTAATTTAAAATCAAAATTAAGCTGTCTGGTAAAAGGGGTTAAATATATTAATTTTGTTAATCTTTTTTTTTTATTCGTTTTGATTAATCATCTTTTGAAAAATGGTTTATATGATTGTTAGGCCTTAGGTGTGGTCAGCATTTTCCATGGACTTAAAAGATACTAAAGAATAATGATTAAATATATCCATTTATATTTTATTTTATTAAATAAATCAATACTTGATTATACAATCTTATGCATGCTGTTATAAATTATTAAAATTAAATTACACATATTACATATATCACATATTAACCAAAAGCAACACATAACTAAACTTGAAAACTAGTTTTTTTTTAGTATACTGCACGATTGTCTTCAATTCGGTGCATTGAAAATTTGCTAACTGATAGCCATAACAATGAAAACATGCACTAATATACCCACAAGTACATTGTGACATTTCCTAATGCTACTCAAATATTTAAAGCGGTACCCATGAAAAGTATGGAGAGAAAAATAATTGTATGTAATAAGTATTTTATATTAGATTGAAATCTATTCTTTGGTGAATCTTGGAGGATTTGAATGTAGTGACACTGCAGAAAATACATAGCCCACATTAATCATAAAATATATGAATGAATTGATCGTAATGATAAAATTAATTTAACTACTATGAACATTTGAGTCTTAAACACCCTGATTATTTTGTGCAGTCCGTGAATTTCCTTGTGTTCCTAAATGTCTTGACCGATCGACCACTAGTTTAAAAAGTGAATCGTGTAGATTCCAGTCCCGTGATATTTGTTATAGCTGTCAATTATAAGTAATTTCCGTAAAAAGTATTGGGAATCATACTTAAATAACTTAAATTTAATACATTTATCGACGCCAGTCTGATCTCAGACACAATTCACACGCTTTGATAAGCACAGTTGTATGGTAAAGAATAATTGGTGTCATATTTTTAGGCTAAACAGCTGTTTCTATAGCAAGTGTGATCTGATGAGGTTTGTGTGTAATAATGCTTAATGCCCGACAGTGGATGTACACTTAGAAGTGTGGCGTCCAACAAGTTAATTTGATTTGAACATATTTTATTGCATTATATAGTGCAATGGGATTGGTCACAAGTAATTAAAACTTAATCCGCCTTCTTTAATCTAAGTTAAGTTTGAATTAAGTTGTGTGTTCTTATCTGATGCTAGTCAAGTGGGAAAATCGTTATAAACTGATTTATATGTATCAAAGAAAATGTTTTTAGAAGAAAATGATTTTGTTACACCTGTCCTTTAAATTTAATACATTAATCGACGCCAGTATGATCTCAGACACAATTCGCACGCTCTGATTAGCACACGTGTATGGTAAAGAACAACTTGTGTCTCATATTAAGGCTAAACAGCTGTTTCTATAGCAAGTGTGATCTGATGAGATTTTTTGGCATAACTATGCTTTCTGCCTGAAAGTGGGTCTACATTTTTTTTAGTAGTCTTGCATCCAACAAGTTAATTTATCTTTATCTTTCTATATTTCTCTTTTCTGTTTGCCTTTATATCTGTTTTTCTCTCTCACTTTCTGTGGTTTTTGTCTTTATATTTATTTCTCTCTCTATACATGTATATATATCCGAAAAATATATACTGATCCACTTAACCCTTTAGCGCCCAAAAACGTCTTTTGACGCCTTTCGGTAGTTACTTATTATAAAATGCTGGCGTTTTGTTAATAACTCGTCTATAGCAAAACCGTTTGTATTTTCTAAATGTTTTTATTATTATCATTTTTTGTGCGACGTCTAGAAATTACCGAAAACCTGGAGTGCATATCGCATTTTCGTACAGAAATCTTAAAACCTCGCTCTTGGTCGACTGAATCTACCCTAACTTCCATCGGTCGTACTTTTGTTTTAAAATCACCATGGAGGAAAATGTTAATCAACATTTAAAAGCTTGAAATTGCTGCTACATTTGTCTCTACAAGCATTTCGACAAAAAACAATTGTTAAGGTGATATTTGTTTATGGGAGTTTTGGTGTTTTCTGGTTGAGATAAACACGGTGTATAAACTATATATGCATCTTGAATACAACGCAGATTAAACCATTAAGTTTCATTTATGTAAGTTTTAAATTTTTAATATAAAAATAAAATATCTAATTTAAAATTCTGTAACAAATTTATAATCATTTACTAAGAGTCAGACCGTGCCTGCGAGTACAAAGCGCAACACTATTCCATGACGAACACCTGTATCAAGTTAAGTGTTTTTTCTAAATAAAAGCAAAAGGTAAAAAAACGTTCTGGATCTTCGTATAATGTAAAATTAAACAAAGACGACCTTCATGATGTGGAAATAGCGGAGTTTGGAGTAGATCAAGGCCCATGCAATACTCTTGATCCCAAAGAGCACGTGTACCGGTACTTCCAGCTAATGCTGCCATCAGCCATATTCGGGAAGATAACAGAGGAAACCATCAAATAGGCAGCACAGACGGCGGATGCAAAGCAAATGCAGATGTTTGGAATGATAATAAACCAGTGAGATTTTGTCAATCTTTGTGTATACTGTACCGGTATATTTTGGATCATTTTTAACACAATTGTCTGAAACAGGTTTCTTTTTCTTGATATGAAAATCTGGAAAACCTGGAATAAATAGTTATATGACATGAATGCATGCTTTTTCAGGTACATGTATTGTCCACTACATCAAACCCACTGACTAATATCTATACAGCAATCAGACCCAGGAGGGATGGTGTACTGGTTGTTCTTAAGCGTCCTCCTCCAATACAATATTACCAGCAGAACTACTCTGGAGTGGACTGCTCCCAACAGTATAGATCAAAGTCGGAGGACCCTAAAAAAAATTCTGGAAATAATTTATGAATTTCATATTTAAAATCTGTATTATTCCTTCTGTGGTTGAACACTCCGGGCACAGCAAGGCATACTTGGCTCTATTCCTTGAAATAATTCTCTCTGGTGTTAAACTTGCATTGGTGGAAACAAAGAGGCGATGAAGATGGTGCAGTTCTCATGGTCAAAGACAGAAAACTATATTTGGTTGTAATGTTTGCAATATCTACTTGTATAGATTTGCCTGTTTATAAATGTACCACATTCACAATCAGTTACCTCATGATTAGTTGTACATGCATTAGGTTTACATGATTCTGCATGTGTAATCACTGTTTTGTATCTTTATTCAGCTATACTTCTGTGTATACACCATATGTACATGTAACTAACAGGTCCATTAATGTATAATGTATATTCATACATTTATTATAAATTCCATTGATATATATTGTGTTCGTATTCATTTGTACCAAACATTTCAATGTGTTTGTTTACATTGTGCTTTTAGTAATCTATTCAGTAACCATGGCAAATAAAATTTATGTTTTGAAGATCCCTCACTGCAGACCTTTTTTTTAATAATTATTTTTGGCTTATTTTACACCGACGATGTAACTTACTGCTTAACTGTTCACAATTCAGTATGCATGTGTATGTGTGATTACCATTTTTTGTTTTTATTTATTGTATACAGGGTTTTTTTTGGCCCCATTTTAATTTCGTAATTATTCACTTGCAAACAGTTTTGCTCCAACTTAAATGCGCGCTGACATAAATGTGCTCATAAAGAGATAATTTCAAATATCGGAATTCGTCCAGTTTTAAATTTGCCTGTTGACGACGAAGGCAAAAAGGGGGGGGGGGGGGTAAAATGGGAAATATTTCTCTGCATACAGTAGGGCTTGTTTTTAGAAATTAGAGTAAAATCTTTAGACCGAAACAATTTGTGCATCAGTGAACTAAATTAGAATACACATAAAAAAATTGTTGACGCAAGAACATATGCAGTTTACATGTTTGTCAATGATGATGTCTTTATGACTGTTACTGTGTTACGTTCATTTTTAAAAAGTAAACATCGAAATTTGTACTTTATTGCTTATTCATTAACCATGACACAGATAACTAATTGCAAAATTCGTAAATTTCAAAGAGATTTTTTTTCATTTAAAAATAAACCGATACTAAAATGCACTGTTAGCAAACTCAAGCAAGAATAACATTCCACCATTGCAAAGACACATTCTAAAAGTCGTCTTGTAAAATAAAATTCCAACAGTTTCTCCTAAGAAGGATAAAAACAAGACACAATTACAGATTTTGTTTTCTGTCAATGACCTTGAACTTTACGAAATGCCAGTAAGTCAATGTCACGTCACATTGTGTGGTCATAAGCAATCTTTGTGTGAAGTATGAACCACCATAACAAAGATATGCACCTGACATAAATTTTGAACTTATTTTGTAAGTAACCGTATACTGTACGAAATGACCTTGAGTCAAAAGTAATGCCATTTATTTTGGTCATAACAATCTTTATTTGAACTTCCAGTGATTCTCATTAGTAAAGATATGCACCAATTGACTGTTAACTTATTTTCGCTGGGAACAATGCATCATGTCTAGATTCAGTGAAGAAGCCAAATCTCAAATACTGCAATGAATACTCCCAGGTCTGCCAACAAGGGGTAGGTTTGTTATTAAAATGACATTCTCTGGTCTGCCAACAAGGGGTAAGTTTGTTATTACAATGATTTCTCCAACAGCCAGTTTTAAAAATCAATTTTACAGAATTTGAGTGTAAAATCACAAAAGCAATCATCAAAGTTATAATTTTCAGAAGTTCTTAGCTGTATGCTTTTGCAATCAAATGAAAGGAAGCTACTAAAACTAATAATATTATTATGATAATATTAATGGTTTCTTTTCAGTTTTGCACAGGCTCCTTGTGTCTAAAGGTTGGAACACCTGAAAATGGGACATCTCCAGGTGTTTGGGAGGAATGCTTTGTTACACTGCCTGGTGACCTGACAGTACAACAAAAGGAGCAGCTGTGTTACTTAGCCTGTAGTAAGTATTATTGTCTAATCTATAGTATTATAGACAAATTGTCTGACAGTACATCAGAAGGAACAGTTGTGTTACTTAGCCTGTAGTAAGAATAGTTGTCTAATCTATAGTATTATAGACAAATTGTCTGACAGTACAACAAAAGGAACAGTTGTGTTACTTAGCCTGTAGTAAGTATTGTTGTATAATCTATAGTATTATAGACAAATAGTCTGACAGTACAACAGAAGGAACAGCTGTGTTACTTAGCCTGTAGTAAGTATTGTAGACAAGTTGTCTAATCTGTAGTAAGTATTATAGACAAGTTGTCTAATATGTAGTATTATAGACAAGATATCTAATCTGTAGTAAGTATTGTAGACAGGTTGTCTAATCTGTAGTAAGTAATATAGACAAATTGTCTAATCTGTAGTATTTTAGACAAAATACTTATTCTAAATATATATCTTGTATAATCAGCAGTCATAAAAGCACTGTGAAAAAGTGCAACACTACCGCGTTGTAAACAGTTTTTTGTGATCGGTAACTAAGCCAGAATTTCCTCAATGTAATTTTAAAAATGATGTTTATTACTTTTAATCCTGATATTACAGTTAGTTGATAAGCTGTTAGTAGTTGATAATTCTGAAAATAAAAGTTAGAATTATTATATAAATGTTTGTCTATACAGATCCTGTACAAAACAGTAGTAAGTGGGTCAAAGGGTTGGACTACTACCCCAAATACACAGAAGTACAAAGACTGATTTTATAAATATTGTCATTAGGCTAACACAATCAAGAAACATTTATCTGTAAAAGGTATAAATACAAAATAGACTAAATTTTACATTAATGCAAATAAGATAACTTTTTTTAAAACTCTAAAAGACTGTTACATTATTTTCTTTGCCATTTGGCACATAGCTAGTAATTACACAAAAAACTTTAAGGAAAGAACTGCAACGCTAACGCCCGTTTCTCGCCTACATTTTACATCCAAATATTTCGAAATTTCTGTCAGATATTAAAAAATTAAGTTTTCTAATAAAAAATATAATCAAATCCTAATCAATTAATATAAAAATAAAATTTGTAATCAAATTAATTATCTTTAAACAAAAGTTTTGCTAACGCGGGGCTTTAAAAAAATTTCATTGAAATCGGTCACTATGAGTGAGTAAAATATTGTTTAGCGGCCAATATGTGCATACAAACCTAATAATAACATATTTACGATGCGTATTAAAGTAAAATTTCATTTTAATTCTAATCTGTTAATAATTTTGAGATAATTTACAAAGCAAAATTCTTTTTTTTGAAATGTATTTCGGTCTGTAGACATATGTCCCCCCCCCCCCCCCCGTGAAACAACAAACCGTTTGGTAAAAATATGCTAAATAACAATAATTAAATCCCCTCAAAAGGAAATTTTGTTTCACCGGGGGGGGGGGGGGGGAGGGGAGATGTTTTGAAAACATTTTCTGTTTTCCGTTATTTTCTGTTATGAAATGAGCTATTTTAACCCAAAATACAAAGTTATGTATCTCTTTGTTTCACTAAATCATTTATATTTAATGAAAATATACATAAATGTTTACATTATAGTAAAAAAAATAACATAGATTAGACAATTTTAAAAAAATTACTTTTAGTTAGGCGGCTAGACAATGCTTTCGTTCGCAGTCCTTTAACATCTTCATTAACAAACTTGTATCACACACTGTGAATAAACTTTTTTCCTTTTCATTATTATACACACATGTTCCCAGTATTAGAAATGATTTTTTAAAAAAAATTAACTTTTAAAAATTTATATCATTATACCCTAGTTTTTTGTTCAGGGGACTGTACATTTAGCAAGGATAAAAACTCCCACTTAATATCAAAACGTTGCATTTTCCCAATCCATTGGCCCCAGTCACAGTACCAAAAAAATGGGTGTGAGAGGCCTTGACAAGTTGTAGTTCATGCTGTAGATCAATCTTGTAAATCAATCTTGTTAATTTTTGTCTGTTTTGCCATAGTGTGATTAATATGTTGGAGTCTTTCAACAGAAAAGAAGAATGACTCTGATGATACATGCTATGCCACAAACGAGAACCTGGACAGTTCTAATGCCCTGTATGCTCTCCTTCAAGATGTCAACCAGCGGAAACAGTCCAGCGGCGGAATCAAACTAACAGCCGGTAAGGAATTTGTCTGAAATCACAGGTGAAATATAAAATCTCTCCCTGTTAGAAATACTGTGGAATCATTAGACTTCCTTGTGGTTCAGTTTTTGTGGTATTTGTGAATAGCTGTCACCCACGAATCAGAGTTTGCATCCTCGACGAAAACTAATTATAAAAGATTTATTTTTCCTACTGAAACTAAAAACTGATGCATCCACAATACTACATCCCCACAAATAAAACAAACCCACAGTCCCTGAAAATTTGCCTCACAAAATTAAATGATTCCATAGTATGACACACGTATGCAGAAATAAGTTGCCTGTCTGGTTGTTACTTTTAACACAAGTCAAAACTTAACCTGCTTCTCTTTAGAAGGAGGGAATCAAGTAAATGATTAGACCTGTCAACACTTTTATATTTTGCTGTTCTCGGGAAAGTAAACAAACCAAACCTACCCAATCAAAATCCTAGTCTTAATCCTCGGTCCTGCATAAAAAAAGCTCCTGTAGGATTCATCCATAGTTGGGAAATATTTGATAGACAAATTAAGATTTGGAAATGAAATTAAATACTATTAAATTTATGATACAGATTCACCATGTAATAATTTTAAGCTCACCTAAATCGTTGGTTCGGGTGAGCTCTTCTGATCACACCCATCCATCTGTATGTCAGTCTGTCTGTTCGTCTCTAAACTTTTCTCATTTTTGACTTCTTCTCAAGAACCACTAGGCCAAATTATACCAAACTTAGTACAAAGCATCCTTCTGGGAAGGGAATTTCAAATTGTTTAAAGAAAGCAAATAAAAGGAGATGCATGAATTGGTTTAAAAAGCTTCTGCTTAAGAACCACTGCAACAGAAATGCCAATATTTACAAAGAAACTTGTACATACTAGTATAGTGAAGACTCTACATTGTAAAATCCTGACCCCCGAACAAATAATGGGGCCTAAGAGGGGTTCAAAGTTTGACATAGAAATATAAAAGGAAATTGTTTTAAAATCTTCTTCTCAAGAACTATGATGCTACAATTTAAGAGATTACTATGCAAGCATCCTGATATGATAAAGGTTCTAAATTGTTCAAATCGTGGGGTCCCAATAAAAATTTAAAGTGTAACTTAGAAATATATAGGGAAATCGTTGAAAAACTGATATAGAGTGATACATCCTCAAATAATGTAGGTTCTTAATTGTTCAAATCGAGACCCTATACCAATACTGGAGTCCCAATAAGGGTTTAAAATTTAACTTAGAAATGTAAAGGCTTAGGGAAGATGTCGAAGAACAGATATAAAACTATACAAAAACTGTTGGTCTGTTGAGATATGTAGCCCATGGGCCTCTTTATCCCACAGTTTCACAACTTATGTGTTGATTTTCTATGATCTAGGTTCCCCCTGTAACAATTACCAAGGTTACTGTGATGTGTTTTCTCGTTGCCGTGGCGTTGATAATGAAGGACCACTACAACGACTGAAGAACTTGATATTTAACGAAAAAACGCTTGCCAATATAAAGAACTGGATTATTGTAAGTCATGCTGAATTATTGTAAGTCATGATGGATTATTGTAAGTCATGCTGGATTATTGTAGGTCATGCTGGATTATTTGTAAGTCATGCTGGGTTATTGTAGGTCATGCTGGATTATTTGTAAGTCATGCTGGGTTATTGTAGGTCATGCTGGATTATTTGTAAGTCATGCTGGATTATTGTAAGACATGCCGGGTTATTGTAAGTCATACTGGGTTATTGTTGGTCATGGTGGATTATTGTAAGTCATGGTGGATTATTGTAAGTCATGATGGATTATTGTAAGTCATGCTAGATTATTGTAGGTCATGCTGGATTATTTGTAAGTCATGCTGGATTATTGTAAGACATGCCGGGTTATTGTAAGTCATACTGGGTTATTGTTGGTCATGGTGGATTATTGTAAGTCATGGTGGATTATTGTAAGTCATGCTGGATTATTGTAAGTTATGTTGGATTAATGTATGGCTTGGTGGGTTATTTTAAGTCATACTGGGTTATTTTAAGTCATACTTGATTATTGTAAGTCATGGTGGATTATTGTAAGTCATGCTTGATTATTGTAAGTGAGGGTAGATTATTGTAAGTCATGATGGATTAGTGTAAGTCATACTGAGTTATTGTAGGTCATGCTGGGTTATTGTAAGTCAGACTGGATTATTGTAAGTCATACTGACTTATTGAAGGGTAACACTAAAAATAATTGTTTTCCCTTGGACTGAAATGTCACACTTTCATTGGTTTAAATATAGCATGCGATTGCCTCATATATCTTTATGTTTCTTTGATCAGAATTAATATTTGGCAATATAGATGTTATTGACTGACATTTCGCCTTGTCATTTCAACATTTCATATTATTATTAAATATTGATAATTTTAAAAAAGTTTACATGTAAGTAACAAAATTGGACAAGATGTTAGGCAACTTGTATCCATGGGTTTGCGTCAATCATCACTTTTTGTGAATAAATGTGTCACTTGATTGTCCTCGCGGAAAACAAGACACTTATTAGCTTCGCCTCACCACCTATGAGATTGATCAACCCGATATATTTCTGTAGTCAGTCAGTAACAATACTAATAAGTAAAAATGTCTGGCCAATATGAACAAGATCTTGATAATGGTAGGTAACAGTAAAATAAAATTATGTCTAATATCAAAAACTGAGTTATTGTAAGATAAAAAGGTTTATCTTCTGTGTCATATGCAATATAGTGAGAATGATGATGGCTTATCTACTGATAGCAGTGTGATATATGAATATATAAATGTAATGTTGTAGGAATATCGGTGGGCTGTCTTACTGATGACTATAGGTCTTATCCTGTTGGATTCTGTGCTGTATCTAACATGTTATACTGTAAATAACTTGTGTTATATATATAATGTAATGTTGTAGGAATATTGGTGGGCTGTCTTACTGATGACTATAGGTCTTATCCTGTTGGATTCTGTGCTGTATCTAACATGTTATACTGTAAATAACTTGTGTTATATATATAATGTAATGTTGTAGGAATATTGGTGGGCCGTCTTACTGATGGCTATAGGCCTTATCCTGTTTATGGGATTCTGTGCTGTATCTAACATGTTATACTGTAAATAACTTGTGTTATATATATAGTGTACTGTTGTAGGAATATTGGTGTGCCGTCTTACTGATGGCTATAGGCCTTATCCTGTTTATGGGATTGTTCATCAAGTTCTGTGCTGTATCTAACATGTTATACTGTAAATAACTTGTGTTATATATATAGTGTACTGTTGTAGGAATATTGGTGTGCCGTCTTACTGATGCCTATAGGCCTTATCCTGTTTATGGGATTCTGTGCTGTATCTAACATGTTATACTGTAAATAACTTGTGTTATATATATAATGTAATGTTGTAGGAATATTGGTGGGCCGTCTTACTGATGGCTATAGGCCTTATCCTGTTTATGGGATTGTTCATCTTGTTCTGTGCTGTATCTAACATGTTATACTGTAAATAACTTGTGTTATATATATAATGTAATGTTGTAGGAATATTGGTGGGCTGTCTTACTGATGACTATAGGCCTTATCCTGTTTATGGGATTCTGTACTGTATCTTACATGTTATACTGTAAATAACTTGTGTTATATATATAATGTAATGTTGTAGGAATATTGGTGGGCCGTCTTACTGATGGCTATAGGCCTTATCCTGTTGGATTCTGTGCTGTATCTAACATGTTATACTGTAAATAACTTGTGTTATATGTATATAATGTAATGTTGTAGGAATATTGGTGGGCTGTCTTACTGATGACTATAGGTCTTATCCTGTTTATGGGATTGTTCATCTTGTTCTGTGCTGTATCTAACATGTTATACTGTAAATAACTTGTGTGATATATATAATGTAATGTTGTAGGAATATTGGTGGGCCGTCTTACTGATGCCTATAGGCCTTATCCTGTTTATGGGATTGTTCATCAAGTTTTGTACTGTATCTAACATGTTATACTGTAAATAACTTGTGTTATATATATAATGTACTGTTGTAGGAATATTGGTGGGCCGTCTTACTGATGGCTATAGGCCTTATCCTGTTTATGGGATTTGTTCATCTTGTTCTGTGCTGTATCTAACATGTTATACTGTAAATAACTTGTGTTATATATATAATGTAATGTTGTAGGAATATTGGTGGGCCGTCTTACTGATGGCTATAGGCCTTATCCTGTTTATGGGATTGTTCATCTTGTTCTGTGCTGTATCTAACATGTTATACTGTAAATAACTTGTGTTATATATATAGTGTACTGTTGTAGGAATATTGGTGGGCCGTCTTATTGATGGCTATAGGACTTATCCTGTTTATGGGATTATTCATCAAGTTCTGTGCCGTGCACACACCCAGCTCAAACCCTAACGCCAAACCAGCCTTGAAATTGACGGACACACTGAGGCGACGACGTCGTCAGCCAGAGCAACAGTACCGGGCACAGGTAGGGTGGTCAATGACCCTGACATAGTTATTTGAGGATAGATAAGGACAAACAGGAGTGGAGTGGTTAATGTCCAAGGTTGTACTTATATTACAGATAAAATCAGATTTTATTATCAAATATAGTGTATCTGGGCTAACGAAATTTGTGCAGTACAACGAATGGTAAAACTATAGTTGTGATCAACCACTGATTAGATTGACAGAGTAATGATGATAGGACAGAAAATGTCGGACTGTAGGTGTTGTGTTAATGAAGTGAGTGGCTACATCATTGGTAGAGTCACGACTAGTCACAAGTTTAACTGTTGGTGTACAACACTGTCTTGTATACATGGAAGTAGTCAGGTTTTACTAAACTAATTACAGATTATGCATTTAAATGGCACATTGTATTCAAAGATCTTTTTTTTTTTTGGTTTCGGTATTTGAATTTGAAAGACAAGTTTTTGTCATAGTCTTTGTATTTATCAGTGTAATGTCATTATTCATTGTGTGTAAAGGTGCTTACATGGATGTGATTGACAGTTATCAACTTGTTATATAAAAGAATTATTAATTTTAAGTACATTGTGTAGTACACACACCTTGTTTAGTACACACACCTTGTTTAGTACATACTCCTTGTTTAGGGTGATAAAGATATTTAAGTCCTTGTGTAAGTTTGTTTTGACATAAATCCTTATGTAGGTTGTGAAAAACATGCATCCATATGAAAGGATGTTAGGTTATTCTTCGGGATTTAAAAAAACCCAGTCTTTATATAGATTAGAAGCTTAAGATTGTGCTTTAAAAAGGATGTTTAGGACCATACTCCTAGTGTAGGATGTTTACGACCTAAGTCCTGGTGTGGAATGTTTATGACCATAGACCTAGCAAAGGATGTTGAATACCTGATTCCTAATGTAGGATGCTTAGGATCTTATTCCTAGTGTAGGATGTTTAGGACCATAGTCCTAGTGTAGGAAGTAAAGGACCTTAGTCCTAGTGTAGGACGTTTAGGACCTTAGTTTTAGTGTAAGATGTTAAGGACTTTAGTCTTAGTGTAGGATGTTAAGGACCTTAGTCCTAGTGTAGAATGTTTAGAACCTTAGTGCTAGTGTAGGATGTTTAGGACCCTAATCCTAGTATAGGAAGTAAAGGACCTTAGTCCTAGTGTAGGATGTTTAGGACCTTAGTTCTAGTGTAGGATGTTTAGGACATTGGTTCTAGTGTATGATATTTAGGCCCTGAGTCTTAGTGTAGGATTTTTTTTTAGGAAATTGGGTGTTTAGGACCTTAGTCCTATTGTAGGATGATTAGGACCATAGTCCTATTGTAGGATGTTTAGGACCTTAGTCATAGTGTAGGAAGTAAAGGATCTTAGTCCTAGTGTAGGATGTTTAGGACCTTTGTTTTAGTGTAAGATGTTCTGTAGTAATCAAAGATATATTTGCTGACTGAAGGGTAAGATGGGAGATGATTATTTATCGCATTAATTTTCTTAATGGTCATAAATGGGTAATGAGGTTGCTTTGCCTTCGAGTCTCAGTTTCATAAAATTTTATCTTTCTTATATGCTAAACTAACTGTGTAATGCACTAACAATGGTGTTTTTCACTCATAAACTGCTAACACTGCTGTGGATCATACTGCTACTCAATTACTAACAGTCAATATCAAACTAAAACCTTTCTCCTCAATCCGACATCTTGTTCAAGTCTTCATTTAGACTCAAGTTATGGTTTTTGGAGATTAATATAAAAAATCTTAAAAAATTAATGAAAATAGAATGATAACTATGTAAGAACTAAGTGCTATTAGAGTTACATGTATTTGTAACTTTGATATACTCTACTAGTGGCATAACAAGCTATTTTTTTAATAATAGTATATTTGTACATATACTTTGCCTGTTTAAGTTTCTAATAAGGGATTATATTTTAAACTCTTTATACTTTTATGAACTTTTATAATCTTCTTAACTTTTTTCATAACTATTGCTGCCATTGTTGGCGGCATTATCCTTATTCATTTAACTGTTCCCCAGCATAACTGTTTTATCCAAATCAGCCACAGAATACCTATTCATAGATTTAATGTAGGGAGGATGTGATGTTATCAAGTCAACCATTAGATTTTCTTAAAATATTTCAGTATTAAGACAGGCTATCTATTCAGATATTTAATGTCTTTTAACGAGGCTATGTGGTCATCAAGTCAACCATCAATATACTTTATTTTTTTCAAATTATTTGTTAATAAATGTATAATTTTTTATACAGTGAGGAAAAAGTTCATAAATTTTAACCTTGAAATTATTATTTGTTTTAGTTTCTATATCTTTATAGTACTTGTTCTAAAATAGATTTAATAAATATAATAGTCTGCTTAAAAGAAGGCACAACAATCCAACAGTCTCGGACCAAGTGTTTTATATAAACCAAACATTTCTATCATTATTTAAGTAATAAGGAATCTTTCGTTGAATATTATGGGGTGATAATTTTGATCGAGGCGTGATCAAATCCAATAAAGCTGGAAGGGCTTTATGATAGATTTGATCACGCTTCAACCGAAATTATCACCCCATGATATTCAAAGAATGATTCCTTATTACTTATATTAACATAATTTTAAGCCATCGCACGATTAAATATTTGAATATAAATAAGCAAATCCCGCTGGCGCCTCAATTTGGTGTCATTTGAAGTTATGGGTTATATAGTACAAAATCGATACCTAGTGTTATCACAGGCAAGACACTGTAAAATGTAAATATAAAAAAATAAAATATATCTTTAAAATCAAAGAGGAATTCTATTGCAAAATAATACTGTTTTTTTTTTAACTCAGCAGTCAAATAAATTGTTGAAGGAACCCTAAAGAGCATTAATGTAAATGAAATTCAAAATTATTGATATGGTTGTAATGTTTTGGCAAAAGTTGATAGTAATATCAAATTCTCATTTTTTACATTAAATGAGACCGATTTGGTTGCGGTTGTTTTTGTGTAATCACCACAATTTCAAGACTCTTCATTTCTTAACCGTAAGTTATTCACACCAACTCTAGTTAATTTCAAAGTTTCAAGAAAATCTGCAGTCTTCTGATTCTTTTTATGAATCAGAAAATAAAGGTGCATTTAATTAAAGCAAAAACAAAAAAATTGTCAATTTTAGCACTACGAAGAAGATTAAGAAAATACTACATAATGTCAATTTTGATATGTGATTAATAATATCATTTTCTACCTTACTGTAAAATTTACTAAATTCTAACGTCTGGTTTTTAGTGGTGGTCATCTAAGAATATCAAAACACACCAAAGTGTACATGTGTACTCATTTCATGTGGTTAATTTCTCGGGAAAAGTTTTCATGTGAAAGTCATGCGAAGCTACATTCAGTAAAATCATTGTTAAATTAACCTTTATATAATTTCATTGTCTATGAACAAAATAAAAAAAAAACACCAGAGCAAACAATAGACAGAATGTAGAAAGGATTACTAGTATTTTCGCCCAGTGATTTTTTATTTTATTTGCTCTTCTACACTAGTTTCACCCCGTGTGTAATTGGTCCAATCATCACGCTGTCTGTAGTTCGTCCAATCATCACGCCGTCTGTAATTCGCCCAATCATCACGTCGTCTGTAATTCGTCCAATCATCATGCCGTCTGTAATTCGTCCAATCATCACGTCGTCTGTAATTCGCCCAATCATCACGTCGTCTGTAATTCGTCCAATCATCACCCCGTCTGTAATTCGTCCAATCATCACGTCGTCTGTAACTCGTCCAATCATCATGCCGTCTGTAATTCGTCCAATCACCACCCCGTCTGTAATTCGTCCAATCATCACGTCGTCTGTAATTCGTCCAATCATCATGCCGTCTGTAATTCGTCCAATCACCACCCCGTCTGTAATTCGTCCAATCATCACGTCGTCTGTAATTCGTCCAATCATCACGCCGTCTTTAATTCGTTCAATCAGAGTTGTGTGATAGATTCTCTTTCTTATTAATACAGTTATTCGAAAGATGTTTTGAATTTGCCCAGTCTTAAATTCACTCATTGGCAACGAGGATAAAAAGGACGAACATAAAACTGACGCGTTCATTTCACTTAATACTAGTAACTGAATTTTTAGCAATGAAACACATGATATGACGCTGTCTGTCTGTGTTTTGTAGAACCACGACACTCAATATCCTTTGATAGTTGTAAGTATTTATATCCTGTCTAAGGCAAATCTGTATGTGTGAATAAACCTGCATAAATCCTAGAGCTGCACATCAGCGAAATCTCACAGCCAGTCTCAAAACAACACTCCAGACTGGAACCAACTTACATAGCCCATGTCCATAACATCAGAACCATATTTCCCCTGCTTTCTTTTACATGTACTTTAATAGCAAGATGACATCTGAAAAAAGTTCCAACTTATATATGTTCTCACATTCATTTATTACCATTATATGTAAGCAAATAAGCGTTTTGGTATGAAGTGAGATTAGGCGACTAGCCGTGAGATTTGGTTGATGTCGGCCATTATCTATACAGAAACCTTACCAATTTTGTGTGCTTACAACTGATGTCGTAGTTTGCACTACTTAGATAACTTTTTAATGTCTAGTCTTATTATACTTACTTATTATCTTTTGTAATGAAGAAGTCAGACTTGGTTATAATAAAAGAACACATGATTTAGGATGAGTATATCATGAGTTGCACCTCAGTAATATGCTCAGGTACACAACAAATAAAGGCAAAAAAACCCAAAATATTAATTAAAACAAATGCAACACAAAAAGTTCTAAATGATTAGTTTAACATATAGATATGTGTTAATTAGGAATCGTTTTATCGATGTTACATTTATGTCTCCTTTCCTAGCAACACTCGCTAGCAGCTGGCTAACAGCTCCAAAATGTTTGCACATACCTGCATTCTTAATTCATATAACGCTTTCTTACACTTCCATAAACTGAATTGGTTTAGAATCATTTCCTTATAAGGAAAGTACACTCATTCACACATAATATTCAGATTTTTCAAACGTACTTGGCGTTCTTTTATTTTGTTTTCATTGAAAACCTGATGTAGATAGTAAAAGTTGTGCCATTGAAGATGTTGAACAAGAAAATGATAGATGCCATCATGTTTTGATATAGTACCAATCGGTTCTATATACTTTAGATGGATCTCTAACTTCATTGGTTGTATCCTGATCACTTGGTTCTCTATACTCTAGATGGATCTCTTACTTCATTGGTAGTATCGCCTGATGGTTTGTGGCAAATTGTACGTGTTCAGATATTGATGTGGTCACTCCAGATGAGATGGGTTTATATTTAAAACTTGTAAAGTTATATCTGGTTATGACCAATCATTTAGGGATGGAAAGAAGATAAGTGGAAAGAAACTGTATTCCACATGCTATCATGGAACTACACAGACATGGTCATTAAGTAGAATGTTGTTTTCAGTTGGGAAATGTCTTCAAAGGGAACATTCACTGGCAGTGTGTAAGTTCCTGTCATTTGGTTGCATGTTAGAGATGAGCTGTTTACGTAATACACTTATTTCAGTAAACCCAATGACCAAGTTACATAAAGTTGTATATATTGAAAACAACCCTAAACGTTACCCTAATATTATAACCAGTGTTTGTACTTAAAGGCATTACTTGATTATAAGATTTGTACACGTCTTCTGTAATTTTGTAATGAACTTATGTATCAGACGAGTTTTACGCTTAGAATTAGACGTAAACTTCAAAACTAAAGCTTCTACAGTTACGTGTAGTAAAAATACTTATTGTTAAAAACTGAATCAGATGCAGAGCTGTTTCTTTTTTTCATAAGGTGAATTTTGCGACATAGTAATGTGTATGTCCTTTATTTACAAGCAACCAAGAGCAACATCAAAGATTTAGGGTAAACGTTTCCACACGCACGCTGCCGCTTCCATACTTTCTTCTTTACCCTTTTCGCCTCTTATACTACGGCATTTATAGTAATGGTCGTGGGTGCCAGATGCATTATGGGTATAACTAGATAACATCACGTGTTGTAGTGGGTTTTGTTTTCAACCAAGTATTTAAGAATAAAGAATATAGGGGAATATTGAATTAAATATGAACAATCTTGGGTTTTTTTAGATTTTTTTTTGGAAAAGTATGTGCGAGTAAACATTAGGAAAATATGTTCGATTTATTTTTAATTTATAAATGAAAAGATAAATGTCAGTGATTATTTGAATCTTATATTTTGAATAAATATTAAAGAATTAGTTCGTAATGTAATTTATATTTTGATAAGTGTGTGCGAGAGGGAAATTAGAAGTTGTAATCTATAGCATAACTAATCTACTCTTTCCTTGAAAATAAAACGAACATTGTGATGCAGTTAGTTTAGTGTATTATACCGTTTCTAAAGATAAGATTCTAAGTTCTGTTTTATTGTATGAAGATAAGATTTTAAGTTGTGTTTTATTCTATAGTATGGTCAATAAATCTGCTTTAAAGCTGATAGATAATTAATAATAATCTTATTTTGGTTAAACAGTGTTATAAATTAATGTTGGTCAACAAATGGTACATGTAAATGGGCACAGTTTGTCTTTTTAACAGATGTTTAACATCTTGTGGTAATTGCAATTCAAAATGAAAACTTGCGTTGCACAAAAAGATCAATGTCATATGCCGAATAATATTTCTAGAAGTGACGCTTTTGAAATTCGAATGATAATATTATGTGTTTGTACAATTAAAAAGCAGATTATTTGGAGATTTTTTAACATAACTAAGCAATTTAATTGCATGCATTTAGTAACATTTTTTCTTCATTTTATAAAGACAAGTACAATCTGTCACGTTATGTGTTTTGACGAATTGTATCAATACTGAGCCTCGTTTTTATTTTTTATTGTAGGGCCCATCGGGACCCCCGCCGCCATACTCAGCACACGGAGGCCCACCACAGGGGCACAGGAAGGGAGCAGGGGCTAAAGGCGGGAGATACAATAATTTAGAAATGCGCAAAGTTTGAATCATATATCATCTAAATTCAATTCATCGTATTTAATGATTTTTTTTAAACGAATGTACACTAGAAGAACAACATTTCCATATGTGTTATGAATGATGTAGTCCTTTTGGTATTTTTGATAATATTACATTTGTGTTAAAGATACAGATCTGTGTTCATTTCTTTTTAAATCATTATGCAAACAGAATTCCTATTTTCAAGAACAATATGAAGGGGTATTGAGGTTTTAATTGCCAATTGTTTTTATGTTAAATTAATTTTCTTCTGTATTTCTGTATTTTGGTAGAATGATATTACATTGAGGCATTTTTGATCGTTAATTTTTGGAAGTTTTAGTGCTCATGCATACAGTGTTAGTTATTGTTTACTTTAGTTTTAATCCAATCATGTTATAAAGTAAAAGGCTATACTAATCATTGTAATGTAAGCAAATGTACGTTAAAAATGTGATCAGTTGGTTCAATCGAGTTAAATATCTTCGTTATTATTTGCGGTAATAGTATAACTATGTTGAGATAATGGCCTATCGAGTTAATGTTAATCATTTTTGCCCTTTTCTTATGGATTAAAAATATCACGTTTTTCCATTGTGTGCTATTGAACTGACTGGAGCAGAATTGCCGCATCTTGGAATGTGACGTAACAATGGTATCTGTATTCTATTGGTCTTTCTATTTCCTAGCATAATTTGTGTGAAAAGGTTCCAGCTTTTCGTGGACTTTATTTAATCACTCATTTTCCTTTATTAATACATATCTTTGAAAGTGGCTTTTTGCCACTTAATTTGTAAACGTTTGTTCATTATTTTAACTCTGACTGTAAATCATGTTAAGTTTTTATCAGTTCTTCAAATATTTCTTACGTCTGTTTGTGTCTTTTCTGAGTACAGTATACGTACATTTAAGGAACGTGACAAGTCCCTTACAGAATGCTAGTCACGTTATCATATCCTTGTCAACTTTCAGTAGCAGCATTGTAAGAGCACCACGAACTGACACAAGTAGAAACTGCAATATATCCTCTATTTTAATGGTATGCTATTCAGAAATACATTTAACCAATTTTGATGATGTACAGGCGATATGTAACTACATTTTTTAACAATTGTTTTCACTTTATTTCTCCCTTTCTATTTGTTTTATTTCATCGCAACTGTAGCCTAAAGAAAAGGACTGGTATGTTTTGTGTGTGTGTGGGGGGGGGGGGGGGGGGGGGGGGGTTCTCGGGTCTTCAAATGATTCTTCAATCACCGTAAAAATACATGTTTGACCTCCTCTCCCAGAGTTTTAACTGTTTCATATATTCCTATGCTGAAAGTCCCAGGACATCTACTCAGTGACTTAATGGTTTAACACCTGTTGTCATCTAGCCACCTACAATACCAAGCACCTGCTAATGATGCTAGTTATTTATTTTGCTTAGTGCCATTCACAGGACGAATTACCAATATATAAATATTTATTGCTATATGGGAAGTTGTCTATGTTAAAAACAGAAATTATCTGTGTATTTTAAAAGTCAATGAGATCAGTTATGTTGGATATAAATATGGGTCGGCTTCATTATTCAACAGGGTGGAACCAACAGGAGAGATTTTATCTTTATGTTTCTTCGAAATTTTAGTTTAGATCCAAGATTGGGAGTCAATAGATCGCTTTGATATAATTAGCTATTTTCATCAGTTTAGATTCGCCCCCTGATAATCTTTTTTGCATTGTGAGAATATCATGCATTGTTTAAATCGCTGTATAGATTTTGATTGATCATGGAATGTTAAAATTATTCTCTTTTGCTTAAGGTGGTATGCGACACCTCCATATTGTGACATACTAGTAATTCCTATACAAAAATCTGTAAAGATTCGTACTTATATCAAAAGTAATATGGACAGGTCTCCCCTACCACCTTATCACGTTTGTACTTTTACTTTCTCTTTGGTTGGTGCTGATGATGTTTTGTTCATTTACAATGTAATTAACGTAACAAATGTGTATCACCTCCTCCATTTATTAAATCATTGAAAGTGACCATATGTATTGTTTACAAGATTTTGTATGATTGTGTATTTCGCTAAAGTTTAATCATTATCTAAAAACATTTAGAGTTATCTTCCATTATCATATTGATATGTATTTTCTGCAGTTATCTTTCTTTTTTGAACCTAGAGTTATCCTTTCATTATATGATTTAGAGTTACTTTTCCTAATTGTTGACTTCCTGTTTGTTGTTTGTGTGACCCACACAAGGACACTTAGTTCACCCAACATGTGTTTCGTATTCCTATGCTGCCACACACTGTAAGTAGTTTTCTGTTGATTTATATTACATACGCGGCTATTCATTTATATGTTTACTGTTTCGTATTTTTATATAAATGCAGTTTATAAGTAAATTTCTCATTATCTCTAAAAAGTATGGAACGCCATTATTGTCATTGTCAATCTAAGTAAATAACGTACGTTTGTTACAATTTTCTATGGAAACCCATTTGTGATAAAATTCATTGGTTTTTTTTTGACCTTATCTTCAATACTGTTATTTATATTTCTTTTCTTTCATTACAACTATTATTATATGCATTTTGTCTTTACATGTACTTTGTTTTTGAGAACGTATGAGTAATTCATACTTTGTTTTTGTTTCAGTTTTTTACCGCATACACAATAAATACGAAGCACTGGATTGTTGTGTTGGTTAACTATCTGTGGGCAAAGGCAGAATAGTAAAAAAAGTGTTCAGCTATGGATTACATGGACAGAAGGATGCGTACATTGACTTCTGGAGGCCAAGCCATGTACCAATCGAATCTGGACTACTACCTACGGAATCTCAAGAAGGATTGGAGAGAATTCGAAACTATTTTGACCGACTTTGATGATTCTTGCACCGACATCAAATATCTACGGAACGTGGAGAGCAGAGTAGAAATGGCCAAATATGGATATATGGATAGCTATCAGTCACTCATTTCCTTTCTTAATCGAACACGCACCGATGAAAGTGAACTTGAGCTAGATAATCAGATGATACGTCACCAGAAATGTTTAGGCATTATCAACAACTTCGAGAGGCAACTTGTTGACCTTCTTCTAGATGCGGCTGAAATTCTAACAGAGAGTTTTGAATACCGAACAAGATCAGAAGCATCCATTTCGACTACCAGATCAATGGAATTCAGGAATAAACATATAAGTCCTACACGTAAACCTGAAAAGACGAAATATTCTTTCAAGGAAAAAGAAAATCTTAAAATACAAAAGGAATTATCTGAAGCAAAAATGGAACAATTGGAACTTGAAGATCAAAGATCACATGTGTCATTGTCAAAGCAACACCTTCTCAGTAACTATGAGTCCCCAAGAAGAGTAAGACAACAATACACTGAGAGATACGTTAGTGAACAATCAGTCCTAAGTGAACCGAAAAGCCACTACGTATCATTTGAGGAATTGGACAAGCAGAGCGACCTAGATGATCATTTCCATAGAAACACTAGAAACAGTATACAAAGGAAATCTGCAAGTGTACAAGATAACAACAGACCTTGTGCAACAGCTCCAGAAACTCTTCCAGTTTCACATCCTGGAGTAGTTGAAAACTTGACGCAGTTTCTCCTAAAGAAAGACCTCCTGATGTCACGATTTAGTCCATTTAACGACAGACCTGACTCGTACCAGACGTGGAAAGCCAGCTTTACAAGCATAGTGAAAGAACTGAATATCTCCGCGTTTGAAGAAATGGATTTGTTGATAAAATGGTTGGGACCAGAGTCAAAGAGATTTGCAAGCAGCATTAGAGGATCCAACATCAACGACCCAGTGAAAGGACTCTATCGTATATGGGAACGTTTAGAAGAGCGCTATGGAAGACCCGAAATGATTGAATCCGCCCTAAAGAACAAACTCAACAAATTTCCCAAGATAACTATGAAGGACCCAAAGATGCTGTATGACTTGCTTGATATATTGACCGAAATAGAATCAATGAAGGAGAATGATCAATATGCTACACTTCTCTCATACTATGACTCATCTTCTGGTGTCATTCCTATTATCAGCAAGCTTCCCGCAAATCTTCAAGAAAAATGGGTATCTCAAGCATCAAAGTACAAGAAATATTACGATGTTCCATTCCCCCCATTTAAATTCCTTGTGAGTTTTATCCGGGATCTCAGCATTGTAAAAAATGACCCAGCTTTTCATACCGATAGTTCATCTACACTAACTACATCGGAGAAAAGAACTTACGAACCAAAGCGATCGTTTCCTGTCAACAGTCGAAAAACTGATCATGCAGCTGATGACGGAAACATACAAGAAACACAGGAACGAACATCAAGATGTCCAATACACAAAGCAAGTCATTCCTTAAATCAGTGCAGAGCCTTTCGAGCTAAACCTATACAGGAGAGAAAGGATTTATTGCGGGAATTTCAATTTTGTTATAAATGCTGTGACTCTAAACATCTGTCAAGAAACTGTACAGCTACCATAAAGTGTGACGTGTGTGGAAGTTCTCGTCATGCCACAGCGTTGCATATCGACCAAAAGAACTTTGAACCCAAAGCATCTTGTGGATGGGAGAAGACAGAATCAGGATCTGGACGTGTTGACGGCGGGGAGAGGTCTGCAAGGAGAACTGACGTTTCAAATAAATGTACTGAACTCTGTGGTAATAACTTTAGTGGTCGATCATGTGCAAAGGTTCTACCTGTCAATGTTTATCCTTACGGCAAAAGGGAATGCGCTATCAAGGTGTACGCAATCATCGACGAACAGAGCAACTGTACCCTTGCTAGATCCGAATTATTTGACTTCTTCAACATCCAAAGTGAATCAGAAGCATACACCCTGTTTTCTTGCAGTGGTCAATCTACATGCAGTGGAAGAAAAGTCAATGGATTAGTTGTTGAATCTATAGATGGAAGTTGTCGATTCAATCTTCCTACAGTTATCGAGTGTGACGAAATTCCTGCTAATCGACAAGAGATAGCAACCCCAGAGGTAGCAGACACTTACCCTCATCTACAAGACATAGCAATTCATATGATGCCACTTGATGAAGACGTCAACATTCTTCTCTTGATCGGACGTGACCTTGGAGATGTACATCATGTTCTCGAGCAAAGAGTTGGACCTCCAAATACGCCACATGCACAGAAACTTCATCTTGGATGGGTGATTGTTGGAGAGGTTTGTCTCGGAAGAACTCACAGACCGGATGTTGTTGTTGCAAACAAGGTCTCAGTTATGTCTGATGGAAGGAATACTTTGGCTACCCCATGTCCAAACAATATTATTGTCAAGGAGACCCTACCTAAACAAATACAGTGTGATGCAATCCTTAAACATCCACAAGGAAACGAACCAATTGGACAGAACATTTTCCAGACATCTCCTGACGATGACAAGCCAGGACTGTCTGTGGAAGATAAAGAATTCCTAGCCATCATGGACAAGGAGTTCTATCGTGATGAAAGTGGCCAGTGGGTTGCCCCATTACCATTCCGAGAACCGAGATACAGACTTCCAGATAATAGACAGCAAGCATTGAAAAGAGCAACGATACTAGATAATAGCCTGAGGAAGAACCCAATTAAATGTGAACACGCACTCACCTTTATGCAACGTATATTTGATGCAAAACATGCAGAGCTAGCACCACCATTAAAGGAAGATGAAGAGTGTTGGTTCTTACCTATTTTTAGTGTATACCACCCGAAGAAACCTAATCAAGTTAGGATGGTGTTCGACTCATCAGCCCAGTGTAATAGTGTGTCACTGAACAATGTCCTCCTGACAGGCCCGGATTTAACAAACAGTCTTCTTGGTGTTCTACTGCGGTTCAGACTTGATAACATCGGTGCTATGGCTGACATACAACAGATGTTTCACTGTTTTAAAGTCCGAGAAGACCACAGAAACTATCTACGTTTCTTCTGGTACTTAGACAACAATCCACAGAAGCAATTGGTGGAATACAGAATGTGCGTTCATGTTTTCGGCAACAGTCCATCACCCGCAGTTGCAACATATGGACTTAGAAGGACTGCACATATTGCCGAAGATAAATACGGAAGTGACGTTCGCAGTTTCGTTGAACGCAATTTCTATGTTGATGATGGTTTGATCTCGATGTCATCCCCAGAAGAAATCGTCAGTTTGATGGAAAGAACAAAGCAAGCGCTACTGAAAGAAGGAGGGCTTAGGCTTCACAAATTTGTGTCTAACAGCAGTGATGTTATGAGCCACTTTCCCACTGAAGACTTAGCCAAAGACTTGATGTCTTTAGATCTCATTAAAGACACTCTTCCCATACAGCGAAGTTTAGGGTTAAGCTGGAATCTCCGAACAGATTCATTCACCTTCAGACTTTCCTTAGATGAGAAGCCATATACACGCCGTGGAGTACTTTCCTGTTTAAACAGTTTCTACGACCCTATAGGATTTGTTGCCCCAGTTCTCGTTAGAGGTAAACTGCTGCTAAGAAAGTTGATTGAGGAATCTACTGACTGGGATCAACATTTACCTGAACAGTATCAAGTGGAATGGGACCAGTGGAAACAGCAGCTACCATTTCTAGAAAACCTGGAAATCCCTCGTCCTTATCTCCCGGTATCTCCTTAAAAGCTTTTCAAGAGAGAAGTCCACGTGTTTACAGATGCGTCTGAAGAGGCAGTTGCTGCAGTTGCTTTCCTCAGAGCGGAGGACCAAGATGGCAATCTACATTGCGGCTTCATTATGGGAAAAGGAAAAGTTGCACCTAAGAAAGCAGTCACCATCCCTCGTTTAGAGTTATGCGCTGCAGTGCTTGGAATTGAGATATCCAAGATCATCAAAGAACAGCTGGATATTGATCCCAAAGAAATGCATTTCCATACTGACAGCAAAGTTGTTCTTGGTTATATCTACAACAGAACCAGGAGATTCTATACCTATGTTAGCAACCGAGTTGAAAAGATACATAAAGTTTCTTCACCGGAACAATGGAGCTATGTTCCTTCAGAACACAACCCCGCAGATCAAGCGACCAGACCAGTCTCAGTTGAAAGCATGAAAAACAGTCTGTGGATTTGTGGTCCAAAACAATGGTTCCATCAATACCAAAACACAGTGAAGACAGCTGACGAAACAGTTCCACTAGAGCACGAACTCGTAGACTCAGAGAGTGACAAAGAGATTCGACCAATACTTACAGTGAAGAAGCTACACATTGGAGAATCATCTCTAGGAACTGGGAAATTCACTAAATATTCAACGTGGAATGGTTTGGTAGCAGGAATCGCACGCCTAAAACACATAGCTAGGGCCTGGAGTGGAACATCACAGTGCAGAGGTTGGCATTTCTGCAATAAGGCAATGGATGTCAAACTGTATCTTGAGACAGAGAAACACATCATTAGAGAGGTCCAAAATGAAGCATTCCTAGAAGAAATTAGATGCATTAGAGAAAACAAAGATCTCAACAGAGGAAGCTCGCTCTTGAAATTACACCCCTTCTTAGATAGCGATGGTATCGTACGTGTTGGAGGCCGATTGTCCAAGTCAGATTTGAGCAACCATGAAAGGAACCCCATCATTATTCCTGGGAAACATCACATTGCTACACTGTTGGTGCGCCATTATCATCAGCTCACGAAGCATCAAGGACGCCACTTCACTGAAGGCTCGATTAGATCAGCCGGCTATTGGATAACCGGAGCCAAGCGAATCGTATCTTCAGTAATATACAATTGTGTGACATGCAGAAAGATGAGAAGAAAACCTGAGCATCAAATAATGGCGGACTTACCTCAAGATCGGTTATCTCCAGGACCTCCATTCTCAAGCGTGGGAGTGGATACCTTTGGACCCTGGGAAGTTGCTGCACGTCGCACCAGAGGAGGACTGGCTCACGCAAAACGTTGGGCAGTGATGTTTTCTTGTCTTTCCTCAAGAGCTGTCCATATAGAAGTGGTCGAAGAGATGAGTTCCTCGTCTTTCATTAACGCTCTGAGAAGATTCGTCGCTATACGAGGCAGAGTACAGGAATTTAGATCGGATCGTGGCACAAACTTTGTGGGTTCAACCGAAAGTCTAGGAATTCATACCATTAATGTAGAAGATGGACCCGTTGGACAGTTTCTGTTGGATAACAGAGCTGTATGGATATTTAATCCTCCACACTCATCCCACATGGGCGGTGCATGGGAGAGGATGATAGGCCTTACAAGACGAATTCTAGACTCTTTATTGATTACTGGTACAGCAAAGAAGTTGACACACGAGACCCTCGTAACGTTCTTCGCTGAAGCTTGTGCCATTATTAACTCAAGACCATTAGTACCAGTTCCAACCGATCCAGAATACCCATTCATTCTCACTCCATATACCCTTCTGACCCAGAAAACAGACAAAGGAGGAGAACCGCCTGGACCATTTGATGAGAGAGATGCCTTCAAAGCTCAGTGGAAAAGAGTTCAACTACTTGCAGACCTCTTCTGGAAACGATGGCGTAGGGAATATTTAGTCACCCTTCAAAGTCGACAAAAGTGGACACAGCACCAAAGAAACCTATCCGTCGGTGATGTCGTTTTATTGAAGGACAGTTCAGCCCATCGCTGTGACTGGAAGATGGCAGTAGTGGATCAAGTGTTTCCAAGCGCATCGGACAAGAGAGTCCGTAAAGTACAACTTCGTGTGAACAAGAATGGCATTAACACATTCTATACGCGCCCGGTTACAGAGACTGTGCTCTTGATGGCAATTTGAATATTTGTAACAGTGCTTCATGTTATTCAGAACTGTTTGGTATTTCGTTTGTTTGGGATATTTTGGTTATTTTGTAAATATGTTGGATAGTGATATCTAAAGATATCAGACGGGGAGTGTATTGTTTACAAGATTTTGTATGATTGTGTATTTCGCTAAAGTTTAATCATTATCTAAAAACATTTAGAGTTATCTTCCATTATCATATTGATATGTATTTTCTGCAGTTATCTTTCTTTTTTGAACCTAGAGTTATCCTTTCATTATATGATTTAGAGTTACTTTTCCTAATTGTTGACTTCCTGTTTGTTGTTTGTGTGACCCACACAAGGACACTTAGTTCACCCAACATGTGTTTCGTATTCCTATGCTGCCACACACTGTAAGTAGTTTTCTGTTGATTTATATTACATACGCGGCTATTCATTTATATGTTTACTGTTTCGTATTTTTATATAAATGCAGTTTATAAGTAAATTTCTCATTATCTCTAAAAAGTATGGAACGCCATTATTGTCATTGTCAATCTAAGTAAATAACGTACGTTTGTTACAATTTTCTATGGAAACCCATTTGTGATAAAATTCATTGGTTTTTTTTTGACCTTATCTTCAATACTGTTATTTATATTTCTTTTCTTTCATTACAACTATTATTATATGCATTTTGTCTTTACATGTACTTTGTTTTTGAGAACGTATGAGTAATTCATACTTTGTTTTTGTTTCAGTTTTTTACCGCATACACAATAAATACGAAGCACTGGATTGTTGTGTTGGTTAACTGTCTGTGGGCAAAGGCAGAATACCATATGTTCTGTAAAGAAAAGGTTGAGATGCATTTTGTTTTAAATCTAACGCATAATTGTGAACTTTGTTATGAAACTTTCCTTGAGACTGTTGAACATTAAAAAAACAACGTTATGAAACTAACACTCATTTGCTGTAAAACATTGTGTTATTTATTTAACTTAAAGTTTGTTTCGTCATGTTTATTCTTCGCTGTCAGACATTTATTTTACTGGAAACAATAAAACAAAATCATATGAAAAGGGTTTCTTTTTATTGATTGTCTAAAAAAAGGGTATTGAAAAATTACCAAAAAAATAGTTATATTGTAAAGTAACATAGGTAACACAGAGTAAAAAATTAATAAACGCGGGAAAATTCGAACAGAATAAATGCAAATGGCAAATATTTGAAAACATTCTTGATTTTTATGATTCATAACTGGTGTTTATATTTGCACATCAATGAAATATTTAATATATTTATTGGTATATTTTTTTTACAGTATTACGTAAATAGTTAAGGACGAAATGATTTATAATGTATTAATGTTTTTTCTTAATACTGTATTACGTACATAGTTTGGCTGGTCGTGATCTGGACAATGGATTTACGTCAGACCGTGGAAGATGGTCATCTACAAAAGTCGTTCACCTACTTTTACTTTTACAATTACTTTTAATGTAGGGTTATAATTATAGTTTTGTTATTTTTCTTTTATGAATTGTGTATTTGTTAGAAATCGATTGATTCAAAAAAAAATTTAAATAAACAATAAAGATACATTCCTGGGATTCTTTGGTTAATATATTACTTGATTCGTTTAATAACTTGAGTTCTGTTTTTTGTTTGAGAATGACGAGTTATAATCTAAGTATAACATTGTGGGTCTTTTCAAATCAGAAATTAACTCTTTTAATAATTACGTATTTCAAATTATTAATGTTCTTATTGCTAGACAATAATTTTTTTTAGACAAACTAAATCATAGCTCAATAAACAAAGAAAACAATGCAATAAAGACAAGTGCATGCTCGAGGCATGGATTTTAAATGGGTAGAGCCTATTCCAATCTGATCTTGAAGTATTAAAATAATAAAGACAAGTTGAGAGTTAGCTAGATAAGTTTGAATGAAATTACCACCATTTATTAACATTTCACCCAGTGACGAAAATCGGGGTTACATGGGACACCCGCACTCAACATATAACTATCACCGGGGAAAATAAGGTGTTTCTATGATGTTTATATTTCCAAGATATTATAAAAATGTATTCTCCTGGAAATATTGTAAAAATTTTTAAAATTCAAAGGGATGAATAAATGTACCACCCATATATCAATACTTCCAGGTGTCTATATTAAAGCATTGAATGATTTATTTGTGCCGTCGTCGTGTCAATAACTGCCGTCAGGTGAGCAGTCAAATTGAATAACCCACGACGACCTAAAAAATAAATCATTTAATGCTTATATTTACATTCCCTTACTGACGAAATCAATTGTTTACTTAAATAAATCGATATAAAGTGCAGATCACGGAGGGAGTGAATAAGTAACAGCAAGAACAGCTGTTATATAAAACCGGTTTAAACTGGTTATTACATAGACTGTTGAGTTGAGTTCGACGAGCATGAAAATATAATCCATGAAAAATAACTCTTGAAATTTTGCTTTCAACTATAAAGTCAACTTTTTTGTTGAATAACTATAAAAAAACATGATGTTTTGACAACATTCATGAAATACATTTTTAACCGATAACATAAAAATCACTGTTTGAGAACTACTTATGTAAATTACTCGTAAATTCATACGCAGTGAATAGGTGTTGCATTTAGAGGCATTTAATGGAAAGAAACACAGTAGAATGTAAATATAATGTTGTGTGCGAACAAACATTCCCACACCTTCCTGCAGTAATGATGGTAGACTTCTTATAGTCTGCATTATTTTTTCACCTCACCACATCAGTTTAAGCGCTTCAAGTCCTGCAAACAAGTTCATTTAAATTTCATATTAGCCTTGACACAGAAAGGAAGTCCAGTGTCAAACGCATTTAATGTACAGATGGTATACAAAATTTTTGCTGATTTATATTCAGTTTGTTCTAATGCTAATTTTATCAGCTTTAACCATAATTTATGAAATTAGTGAAGAAAAATCCGAGTTGTTTAAAAATTGCTGGAGGTGTTGGAGGTGCACCATGTAAATAAATAAATACATGTACCCGCATTTCATATCTTTTTCGTACAGAGTATTCTCATCCTGAGACAATGTGCGACAAACAACTTGAAAAACGCCATCTGATATTAAATTGAAGAAAAAATGATACAGAGCTTCTAAGCAGATTTGCTCGAGGCATATTAATTAGTCATGAAAAGATCTACATAGAGCGAGTGCTTTCCAATTCCAGTTTTAATATTGCCTCATGTATGGCCGGGTTTAAAATAATCTAACATTACATTTTGAAGAAACTTTTTTTTTTATTTTTAAATATAAAAATTTTATAACATGATATAATTTATTAACTTCCAGGGGGTTCTGTCTAAATCGGTACAAAAAAGAAACAAAAAAACAAAACAAAAACAAACAACCCCCCCCCCCCCCCAAAAAAAAAAAACAACAACAACAAACAAAAAAACCCAAAAAACTAAATCGACCAAAAAATCAAATCAATTCAATATGTATATCCTTCCTGCAAAAACACAACCGAGTAGGCTTCCTCCATTTTATATATTTACTTTAATTTAATTTACTAACGACAGACTTATGGATTTTTCAGAATCTAATATAACTCATGTTCAATTTAATATAATTTACCAACTTCCAGGGTGTTCTGTCTATATCAGCACACGTACGTTTTATTTGTGTACAGACATTGTACCTGTACAGGTATAACCATGTTATATGTAAGACAAATATGTATGAAATATGGCAAAAATGTACACTATCCATGCTAACAAAATCCAACAAAATACCGGATATATACATCTATAGCAAGGCAAACGCGGAAATCTAAAACATCAGATGGAAGATCAAGTACAAATGGCCAGTAAGCATTCCGTGATGACCGGTCGCACTTGTTGTTTAACTTGCTCATTGTCATGATCGGCATAATGGTAAAATACGTATACCATTCGTTGTTTGTCATTAATGAGTTACTTGCGTGTGAAAAACTAAAGCGCAAATGATTCAAAGGTAGTTAAAAATTGAAACAAATTGGTGTGCCATGGTTTTTTTCACTGTGGCACTTAAAGGAATATATTCCGTTTTTTAAGAAAAAATTTAAAGAAAGAAATGTTTTCATTTTTCCATTAAGGTACATAAGTTATTAACTTTCTGCAAATTATACTGTTTAAGTGAAACGCAGTTAAAAGTATTTAATATAAATTCGAATTTATATATTTTTTGACCGGCCCGATCAATAAACGCCAACCTCTGAAATATTCATTAGCACGTGATGTGACAAGGTAATTTTAGAACGCATAGGCGTCGGAACCGGGGGGTGGGCTAACTTTTTTTTGCAAAGTTAGACCTAACCATAAGGGACATAGTATCATATAGGGTTTAGCCCCCCCCCCCCCCCCCCACTTTTCTTGCAGCAAAGATAATTGTTCCTAAATTTACCTTGAAAGATTGAGAAGTTGGAGTCATAGGCATACTAGCCCCCCCCCCCCTTGATTTTGGGGAAAAAAATTTGGTAGGTAAACTTTTTTTTTGGAAGTATAGGTATACCCCTCCCCCCCCCCCCCACACACACACACGGATTAGGATTTCCCTGATTTTGGGAATTAGTTTTTTTCCCCAATATTCTGAGGATTAGTTTAGCCCCCCCCCCCCCCACTTTCAATTTGCTTCCGACGTCAGTGGAACGTACACATAGGTCGATGCGGAAACGTGGTCGGTCCGTTGGCAGTGGAATAACGCGTTCGAAGAGAATAGAAAGAAAGAAACAGTTTGACAGAAACGTTGTAAAATGAGATTCTATATCAAAGACCACTTTGAGCGGTGAACATGTGTTAGAAACGTCATGCTTAACTATGGGCTCATTGTCTGAATATGATAAAACTTGTAAAGCTATCACTCGAATACTTAAAATTTATAAACTGTATATGTTTTGAGTCGAGGGGCACAAGACGGGGTAGTTTTGACGTTCTATTATGTCATACATGTTGTCAGTGTATGAAAATAATGCACCCCTGCGAAAGTGTTCGGAATGTGTTTTTTTTTATCGTTGATAAGTATGTAATAAATCCAGAGGTGTTCGAATGAAAATTCACGAGACTTCCTTGAGATTTGTTCAGTTCCTCTGAAATTTCGAGCGAAAGTATAAGTGTCCTGGTCGTTTTTTATATCATATGCTACTTTGATTTATGTTAAATCATGAAAATCTATGAAGATATTTGTCTTATTGCATCGTCTAGCAGTTATTTAAACTAAACGATGATATTAAGAAAAGAGCTATCGTTCGTGTTCAACCACTCTACACGTAGTTGAAAATGTAAACATTGGGTTGCTTTAAAAATTCATAGCCATGTTTTATGCTTTTGGTGTGCAAAACTATGCTTTTTAGATAAAGAATGAGTGTCAGCTTTGTATAAACACTTAGTCTATCGAGTCATTTTCAAGTAACATTCTGCATAAAATAGTATAGTCTGTTTCACTATTGATGCTATGTCTATGTCAGGCGCTGATCGAAAATTAATCCTTAGAAGAGGGGGGAATTGCTCCTTAGCATGTTAATGAATTCAAACAAATGTAAACACACCTGTGGTATTACCTAGGTCTGCTTTCTGCTTTTCTAAATTACTATTTCCGCGCACATGCGCAAATCCACCTCAAAAGTACACAAAGCAGTGTAGTCAGTTACGTGTAAATTTTAAGGCGTAGTCAATTGACGGTGTTCACAAACCTTTGTTTGTGATGTGTGTTATGGTATATGTGTTAAAACGCGTGATTTTTGCGTAATGGTATATGTGATAAAGTGTGTGGTTGTGTGTAATGGTATATGTGTTAAAGTGCAGGAGTGTGTGTAATAATATATGTGTTAGAATGTGTGATTGTGTGTAACGGTATATGCGTCAACGTGTGTGATTGTGTGTAACCACAGGCACCTGAATTTTTATTAATCAGTCGCTTAATAATTCATATATCGAAAAATTCTACCCCTAGTATATAGAAGTATTTATATATAGTAGGGGTAGAATATTCCGATATATGACTTAGCGACTGATTAATAAAATTTCAGGTACTTGTGGTGTAACGGTATGAATGTGTTAAAGTGTTTGATTTTGTGTAACGGTATATGTGTTTAAGTGTGTGATTTTGTGTACCGGTACATGTGTTAAAGTGTTTGATTGCGTGTAACGGTATATGTGTTAAAGTGTTTGATTTTGTGTAACGGTACATGTGTTAAAGTGTTTGATTTTGTGTAACACTATACGTGTTAAAGTGTGTGATTTTGTGTACCGGTACATGTGTTAAAGTGTTAAATTGTTTGATTTTGTGTAACGGTATATGTGTTAAAATGTTTGATTTTGTGTAACGGTATATGTGTTAAAGTGTTTGATTTTGTGTAACGGTATATGTGGTAAAGTGTTTGATTGCGTGTAAATGTATATGTGTTAAAGTGTGTGATTGTGTGTAAGGGTATAACTATGCGTTAAAGTGTGCGATTATGTGTAGCGTTATATGCGGTTAAATTGCGCAATTGCAGGGTAACAGTATAAACATAATAGTTCCTCATTCCGTTTAACATTATATGTGTTAATGAGCATGACTGGGAGGTGACATTATTCACGTAAAGTAAATAGAATTGCGGTAACAGTTCATCTATCAAAGTGTGTGATTGCCGGAAGAAGATATTAAGGTTTGTATTTTTTATAGTAAGGTTTATATAACAGATTTTATTGCACGCTCATGTAACACCTATCAACCAATCATGAGCTTAGGACAGATACAATATCAAAATTAGACAACATTGAGATGGTGACCATATAAAAAGAGCCCCGCTTAAATAATGGACAATAGGGTGGAAATAATTTCAGAGAATTTTGCTTTGACCTTGACCTATAACTTAACAAATTTCCACCTGTCATTGAACTTCTGTGTGTGTGCTTTTAAAAAGGGAGTTTTGTGTCATCTGATATGAATTTGACATTTGACCTACAAACATCATTCAAGGTCGCTGCAATTTCTTTGATCAAAGGCACTATGTATGTGATGTATTAGCAAGATTGGAATAAAGGGAGAGAAGATATGCTCTGGAAAAGGATTTTACATATAATCCTGCTATGACCTTCACATTTGACCTTGAAAATTGGTTCAAGGTTACAATATACCCTTTACTCAAAGCTCTGTTTATAAGAAGTATCAGCCAAATAGGACTAAGTGGAAAATATATCTTCTCTGAAAAAAGAAATATTTGATGGCCTTATATGACCTTGACCCTTGACCTACAAACTTTATTCAAGGTCACTGCACACCCTTTGACCATAGACACTCTGTAAGTGAAGTATAAGACAGAATGGACCAAGGGGAGAGACAAGAATTTTATATATAATTCTGCTATGACCTTAACCTTAGACCTAGAAACATGGTTCAAGGTCAATACACACTCTTTACCCAAAGGAATTCTGTAGGTGAAGTATGACCCACATTGGACCAAGGGGAGAGAAGATATGCTCCGTACCAGAGATCTTGGACAGACTGATCACTATAGGGCGCTCGCAGAGCGGGGCCCTAATAAGTGTTTCTAATAATACTCAGATTTAAACCTATCAGTCATAATGAAATTCTTGACACAACTTTAAGTACTTGGATGGGAAATTCATTTTGTAATTCATTGTTGACTATTCTCTATTAACATCTAACTATAGTGAATACAAATGGAGATTGGTTTGTCAGTTAGATTTTGTTCACCCCAATAAATAATTGCCTTGTTCTTGTATATAAAGTAACAGCATCATATTCTACTTTTTTGTACCAAGTATTACAGTAATGTCCTACTAAGAAGAAATTCAAAACTATAAAGAAATATCACATTTATTGAGTTCTCAGCTTGCTACAACTCACAAAAAATCATTTGTATATAAGTAGTATGTATTTCATGGTAAGCATAAATACAAAAAAAAAATCAGTACATTTAAACTTGGTCACACTATTCCTCTAAAACTATTTACAAAAACATGAATTTTCTATCTACCTGATCAATATAACTCCGTTTTTATGAGGTAGAAATGTGCTTAATCCACCATTAGTGTACATATAGGTATATTTTTACAAAATTCATCATAAACCCCATACAAAGAGTTGCATCAGAGGATTAACAACATGGCCTACATATAAGCCTTACACCACTATTCCATGAAGTAATCTGTCATAACATTGTAAGTATTCAAGTCTTAGAGGATTTAAGACATGATTCAGCTGTACATTTTCAATATATTGACATACAAAATAAATCAACTACTTTAAAAAATGTTCATTGTTGCCATTCAAACAATAAAAAACAGCATTTAGGTCAAATTTCAATGCAGGATCCCCCTCCTCCCTTATCACAAATTACACTTATCATGGCATTTTGTAATAATATATTAAATGATACTCAATAAACTCTCCTACAAAAAAATGTCAGGGATCAACAACATAAAATACAGATATCTCTAGGAAACTTTAGTAGAAGGGAGATAACTTTCTTTGATTTTAAACAGAAGAATACAAATTGGAGTTATCCCCCTTTGAATGTGTTGTTTGTGCAAATACAAACTGAACAAAAAAATCATCACACATTCGTCACATTTCTAAGGGACATCTCTGTCCCAGCACCAAAGTACAGCAGAGATTTATAAGAGATCTCAGGAGCTTATTATGTAAAACACACATATAGTACAACTGTCAAATAGCAACTAATACTAAACAGAATTAATAAATGGCAAACTAATGCTAAATATAATTAATAAAAAGAATGAATAACAAATTAATGTTGATTTTATGACGCGTTATTTATGTTGAGTCCACGTACACAGAAACAGATTCCATTGATTAACAAGTTATTTATGTTGAGTCCATGTACGGTACACAGAAACGGAGTCCATTGATGACGCGATATTTATGTTGAGTCCAGGTACACAGAACACAAAGTCCATTGATGTTGGGTAATTATTTGACTTCCGTACCTCTGTTGGAATTATGGGTAATCCGGGCAGGTTTTTCTACAGTCTCCCCTTGAACTGGCCTGAAGGCATTTTAAAAAAGCAGCTTGTCTGTAAAAAACAAAAATAATTAATTTTTAATTGTATTAAATGATTAATACCAAATACTTAAAGGAGAGAAAAAGTGAGCAAGCTCAAATACCCCACATTCTCCCATTACTTCACAATGATACACATCATGAATGGCAGAATATGCATTAAATACAAAATCAAAGGCCTGAAGGGCCATAATGGCTTACGGTTTTGATATGACTATATTTACATGGATCGAGTATGATTCCCTCTATTTCTTACGGAAACTTTAGTTTATTTATAGCTCTATAGAAAGTAACTAGCTACATGTAATTCGTAGATCTATAGAAACTACCAGGACCCATATCAACATGTCCCATTTGTTGATTGGTCGAACCTTAGTGACCGAAACAGACAGGATTGAAATCTAGACGCCTCTTTTATCAATTGGTTGAAACCACCATTGCTTTTAGGAAAATCATAGACTGCATAAAATAATAATGATGATGTCAGACTCAAACTCCAATATGAGACAATTTGTTTCTTTCTTTTATCCAACGACTGAAGTACATTAACTGTAAATTCATTCAACTATATAGGACACAAAAACACTTAAAACCAACATGCTCTCAAATATCAGTATACCTTGTATTCCTACGCACTATGAACTTGCGCGAGAGTTGGTGCACGGTGCGCCGTAACAGCGCCACAGCCAGCGCGAAATCATTGCGCGTAAAAATAATATAACCAAATGATGAAATGTACTGCATGATATGTACTATAATTAATGAATTCTCTTGAAATCTACACCAACAAGTATTATTCCATTTTATTTGTATTTCATAAATGTATTAATATTTATTCATATTTTTCTGGGTTTTATCTACTTTTTTAAGAGGCTGACCTTCACAAGCTTTTATAGGAAATATAGATTCACAAGGCAGTTCATAAACACCTTATATTTTTTTGTTCCCTTTGTACAGAGATCAAATAAACTCTTTGGAGGGTGAGGGGGGGGGGGGGGGCAAGAAAAAGGCAGAACTATGCAATTACAGCAAACTTGTTTTGACACCAAATTTAATTAAAATTAATTACTGCACTATAACTTAGCAGTCAGTCTCTCTTCACAAGACATGTGTACACAGTCATTTTCAGAGGCATACTATACGATGTCTCTATGTTATAGTAATGTGACATCGCTTCCGTATATGACTTGCAATCAAGCTTAACTGTATACTGTTTTCTTATTTGAGTACATTTGGTCTCAAGTTTCCAATATTTTTACGACAAATAAACGGTTCAATCATAGCACAACCAAGGTAACTCCATCGAGGGAACATTGTGCTATTTTTAGATCTTGGAAAATCCCCAACATTCGATAATGAAGAAGGCACATTATATTAAAACAAGTAGTAATTGCCCCTCTATTTATGCATTTATTACCTATTTATAATCCCAGTTTCAATATATCTCAATCATAAGTTCAGTTCTTTAACCGTTAAACACTTTCCCTCTTGCTGAGATCGATGTCGATCGAAGTTAGCGACGCTCTCTGCTGCGGGTGCAAACGTTTTTATGAAGATTGAACGAAATAACGACAACTTTACATTTACTTATCACTGTTAGGATCTGAAATAATTGGGAAAAGATATAATACATGTATGTATCCATAGCGGAAAGCATGACGGCACTGTGTGATGCATGGCGGGGGCCTATACCTCGGGCAGGTCTATTCGCCGGAATGGCGACGGAATAGACGTAGTGACATGTATAAAAAGGTCGATAACTTGTGTAAGGTATAAGCAATCACCATTCGGTTTTCAGTTTTTTGATCTGTGGATAGAGGGCTATCGAAATATGTAAAAACTTATTTGATAGATACATGTTTGATACATAAAACCTTGACCGGAATGAGCTATGGTCGCGAAAATCAGCTGCCGGAATGACGAAGTCGACTTTATAAAACATCTAATATCTCAAAAAGTTATTAATATTTTTTCATTCGGAAACGATTTTTTTAATCACAACGACCAGGCCTATAAAATGTAAAAAAAATTAAATCGATATCTTTAGATTTAGTATGCAAAACCTTGACCGGAATGGAAATTTTTCGTTAAAAAAGAATGCTAAAATCGTGCAGTCATCTCTAAATAATCGCCAGTATCATAAAAACCATTGATTATATTTCCATTCGGTCAAGATTTTTTTCATCCTTGGGTATACACCTTTCAGATAATATATAGTTTTATATATCAAACTAGATTTAAATGCTCAAAACCTTGACCGGAATGAAAATTTTACACTCAAAATTTACAAATTTTATTAATGCGCTCAGGTATCGCTCAGGTAAAGAAGCCGTACTACAGGAAGGTGTGAACAACACATGTAATAAAAACATATATGTACTACATGAACGCGTATACGTAGATAATCTTACATCTGCTTTTTTAAACATCATTTTAAAAAGAAACAATTTATACGCGAAATTAAGATAAAGAAATTGTTATTGGTTATTTATTCTTTTATTAAAAAAGTTATTATATTATTTATTAAAAATAAATATCAACGATGCTTTTATCACAGTAAGTAGAACAGTACCAAAGCTAAAATTGAATTAAAAGCTGCTTGTCCATGTAAGCCGTGATGATGATTTAATTGTTTACATCAAAGTGATTTAGAATGTATCGAAACTATATACATGTATATAATTATATGTAAAAACTGCATGTCCGTGTAAGCCGTGATAATTAGGATCGGATGATGATTTTAATTGTTTACATCAAAGGGAGTAAAAATGTACAAGAGCTAAATACATAGAAGCTTGTCCATGGAAGCTGTGATATATAAAATTGAAGGATAATTAAAAAGGATTCCGAAATCGGTATGTCGCCATCACAGATATTCGATAAATTAAATGCCGCTAAAAGTGTTCAAAGTGGTGAATACATCGGGGTGATGAACGCTCGCGACGTCAAACAAGTGAAAAACGTTTAAACTACAGGCACGTAGCATCGTTTTTGAAAGTGGGGGGGCCAGACCCATCCAAAAAATCTTGACAAGCCAAAAAAAAACCCCAGGAAATTTAAAGTTTCCAAAAATCTTCAAAATCATAATCCGTGGGGGGGGGGGGGGGGGGGGGGGGGGGGGGTTAGACTAAACTATACTTCGAATGATTGCGACAAGGAAGTTATACCAGCTCCGGATTCCGACGCCGCCGCGTTAGAACAAGATGATGTTTGCGACGACATTCCCGTTAAAAAAAATCAAATTAGAATGTAAAGAGTGTTCCGATAAGGTTATTCAAGACGAAATATGGGTTTCTGGGCTTAATGTTTCGCACAAGAAAAATATTTTAGATCCAACAGGGTGGCTGTGTTCCGATATTGTGAATTATTCATTAGATATAATCAAAAAGCAGTTTGAACATATACATGGGTTACAGTTAACAAATCTTGCACAAATCTTGCACCACTATTTGACGAACAAACTAAATCATGGAAATGCGATAAAAAATTTGAACATACTCAACCATCTTCAGTTCAGATACATCATACGGGTAGAAGTCATTGGGTAACATCTTTTAAAAATAACAATAACGAAATTTGTATTTTAGATAGTCTTAGCAAGAGCAAGAACCAAACAGTAAACACTCCATCTCTTGAAATTCAACTCTCTCTTATTTATGGGCGTAATAAGACTTCTATTCCTATTAAGATTTTAGATTCTCAACAACAAGAAAATGGCTTTGATTGTGGATTATTTGCAATTGCTAACCTTGTAGAATTTTGTTTTAATCCCGATAATTCATTTCAATTTAAAACTCTTTTTAATCAGAAAGTATTAGGAGCCATCTTGTAGAATGTTTAGAAAATGGTTTATTTACGCAATTTCCGCAAAATTCATCACAAACTCCTGACATTACAGTTTTAAAACACAAGATTTTAACAATTCATTGCTGTTGTTCTTGTGGATGTCCAGATTGGGTGGATGAAATGGTAGGCTGTGATTTTAAATTAGGGAAAAAGCTTTGTAATGTTTGGAAACATTCAAAATGTGCAGATGTAAATAATGATTGTACAGATTGGCTATGTATTGACCATTGTCGTGATTAAATTTGTTGTTCTATTGAAATTTGTTGTTTTAATAAACTCCCTATGTTTTTATTACTTGTGTTGTTCACACCTTCTTGTAGTACGGCTTCTTTACCTGAGCGATACCTGAGTGCATCTAATAAAATTTGTAAATTTTGAGTGAAAAATTTTCATTCCGGTCAAGGTTTTGAGCATTTAAATCCAGTTTGATATATAAAACTATATATTGTCTGAAAGGTGTATACCCAAGGATGAAAAAAATCTTGACTGAATGGAAATATAATCAATGGTTTTTATGATACAGGTGATTATTTAGAGATGACTGCACGATTTCAGCATTCTTTTTTAACGAAAAATTTCCATTCCGGTCAAGGTTTTGCATACTAAATCTAGAGATATCGATTTAATTTTTTTACATTTTATAGGCCTGGTCGTTGTGATTAAAAAAAATCGTTTCCGAATGAAAAAATATTAAAAACTTTTTGAGATATTAGGTGTTTTATGAAGTCGACTTCGTCATTACGGCAGCTAATTTTTGCGATCATAGCTCATTCCGGTCAAGGTTTTATGTATCAAACATGTACCTATCAAAAATGTTTTTACATATTTCAATAGCCCTCTATCCACAGATCAAAAAACTGAAAACCGAATGGTGATAGCTTATACCTAACACAAGTTATCGACCTTTTTATACATGTCACTACGTCTATTCCGTCGCCATTCCGGCGATTAGTCCTCACCCTATACCTCTACAGTTAATATTCATTCGCGTTAGATTTCGAGTTTATTTAAATAAAGTCAATTCATATTGGTTACAATAACATAAGTGATAATAACATATGGAAAATATAATCTTGCTTAAAGATATTTATTATGAACAACAAACAGTTAACTTTGCAACATTCGAATAGAACTATTTTTTGTCGCGCATGTTCAGATAACTGAACTCTTTGCCGTAAAGATTATCCGGCAACTTGATGGCCGTAAGCCATAAAAAGAGGCCCAATGGCCACATCACTCATCTGAAGAACATTAGATATGATAAAATCAGTTAATGAAGTTATAATACAAACTATCTGGACAATATTGTATAATACATGTAGACCCTGTACACATTAAAATCCACCCCCCCCCCTTCTAGGCAAATGATTTTTAGAAGATTTTTAAAGATTTTTTCTCTTTATATTCTTATGTAAAAAATTGTCTCCTCCCACCCACATTGTGACCCCATCCTACCACAAGGGATCTTGATTTAAACAACCTTGAATTTACTCTACCTGAGGATGCTTTTACACAAGTTTCGGTTTTCCTGGCTGATGAGTTTCTGAGAAGATTTTAAAGATCTACTCTCTATAAATATATTCCTATGTAAAACGTTGACCCCTACTGCGGCTCCACCCTACCCCTGGGGTTATGACTTTCACAACTTTCAATCTACACTACCTGAGGATGCTTCCATACAAGTTTCAGGTTTCCTGGCTGATTACTTTCTGAGAAGAAGATTTTGAAAGATCTATTCTATATATATATTCCTATGTAGAAATTTGACCCTCCCTCCCATTGTGGCCTCACCCTACCCCCAAGGTCATCACTACCTGAGGATGATTCCACACAAGTTTCAGGTTTCCTGGCTGATTAGTTTCTGAGAAGAAGATTTTGAAAGATCTACTATGTTCCTATGTAAAAATTTGACCCCCTTTGTGGCCCCACCCTACCCCCAGGGTTCATGATTTTCACAACTTTGAATCTACACTACCTGACGATGCTTTCACATAAGTTTCAGCTTCCCTAGCCAAATGGTTCTTGAGAAAAAAAAATTGAAAATTTCTCAGAAATGTTCAATAATTTCCAATTATCTCACCTTGGAAAGGGCATGTTTCTTAAATTTCACAAACTTGAATCCCCTTTCCCTAATGTTGTTTTCTGTCAAGTTTGGTTGAAATTGGCCAATGTAGTTCTGAAGAAGATGTTAAAAATGTGAAAAGTTTACAGACAGACGAACCAACAGTTGACAGACAAAATGTGATCAGAAAAACTCACTTGAGCTCTCAGCTAAGTTTAGCTAAAAATGATACTGGGCATTACTAGCAAAACGTCAGATCAAAACGTTCTACAATTATGCACATATCTAATCACTTGTCTAAAACAAAAACAACATACTAAATTCTAAAGGTTCAAAATTTCAAGACAAAACATTGAAATTAAAATTTCCTAGAAACATGCAAATCAACACATTGTGCCCTAACTACCTACACAGTTTTACGAAATTCAATACAGCTGTTTGAGAAGAGTCACCCTTACAAAAAATTCATTGCTAAATTCAACATATGGCCAAAATTCAAGTTCAATGGGGCTAAAATTCCCAGAAAGATAAATGAATCGGAACTCCCCAATAATTAGCACATCTACACATTGTGTTCTAAATACCTTTCATAAAATTCTGTGCAGCTGTTTAATATGAGTTTTGCTTAAAAACCAGGACTGACAGACAGATAGGTTGAAATCATTATTCTCTAATAATTCCATTACATGGGGTATAATAATGGCACAATTAGCAAAACAAGATACATTTTCAAATTGATTAAGATCTGACATTTACAATTTTTAATGGTTCAGTTATTGATTAGATTTTCATGTGGATATTTGTTTTATAACATTCCACATTCAGAAAATAAAACTTGTATAACATGATGTTTCTCACTCAGCAACAGACAGCCATGTTTGGATGATCACAAAGTGTGAAGTGTGAAAGATGTGACGTCATTATGTAGACTACACAGACTTACAGGGCTCCGCTAAGATTATGTGTTTTGAGTGTTTTTTCATGGACTAAACTGGGTACAAACAGTTTCAATCGATAATGTAAGTTGATTATTCGAACTTTCATCCGAAAAACCTCATCGTAGTGGTCTGTTAGTTCTAAAATCAAACATTTGTGGTCTTCCTTTGTCACGGTGTACCCGCCATAGTGAATACCTACTCACCAAAATGTCAAAAAAGTCTTCTGTAAAAGACAACCCCAATAAGAGAGCCAGAAATGACAACTCTGTACACACTGGTGACTTGAGTAAATTTAATGAACTCTTAGATTCAATCTCAAATGACGAATCAGCGCTGCACCAAGCAATTTCGCTCATTCTTAACAAAGATGTATACAAAAACGCATTGACAGAAGTTCTTGTCCCAGAGGTTACATCCCTTCGCACAGAGGTTAATGACCTGAAATTAAGGATAGATGACATGGAGCAATACACACGTCGAAACTGTCTAAAATTTTCGGGTATTCCAGAAAATCCAAAAGATAATACAGACCAGCTGGTCTTAAATGTCGTGAATAACCTAGTTCTAAAAGAAGATGAAGAAAAGATCACTATCAAAGACATATCCAGATCACATCGAGTAGGAAAATTTAACTCCCACTCCCATAGCAGACCGAGAGACATAATTGTAAAGTTTGTGAGCTATAGGGATCGGGCCCGTATTTATGGAAATAAAAGAAACCTAAAGGCCTACAACAACAATCCAACCAAAAAGACAGACCCCATTTATATCAATGAGGCCCTTACACGGACCAGATCAGAGCTCTTTCGTAAAACAAGAGAACTTGTAAAACTACGGAAAATAAACAGCTCCTGGACCTATGACGGTCGTATATTCTGTAAACTAAATGGTGTCAGTGGAAAAAAGGTTACCATATCCTCGGCTGAGGACCTCGAGCGCTTCCATGAAGACGACGACGACGAACACGAAGACAACACACAACAGCAATTCCTGGCGTCAACTCCAATAACCAACAACAAGTAAATTAACTGTCCGTGAATCCAGCCACCGAATGTTGTTTATAAACATTTCCACGTGCGTGACTCGTCGCTCTCACAAGGACGCTTTATTCTTGTGTACACAATAATCAACGTCTACAAAACGTTTAACTTTCACTTTGCAATCCAGTTCTATATATATATATTATCGGAACCCTAACTTATGCAGTCGATGTTCAAATGTATGTATGTATTCTCACTCACACTTGCTCACTTAATGTTTTAGACAATGGGTAACTCAATAGAACAATATCGAGCCGCCATAGGGTCTTTCTATATGAGATACCACAACATCTTTAAGAAATCTTACTTTACCATTTTCAAACTTGCTTATTTACTATATGCAGTCCAATCATTGTTATTCAAAACTAAACAATTATTCAAATTTCTTTCAAATTGGTCTATTACTTTCAATTTTTGTGCACAAATTTTTATATTTTGTGTTCTCTTGTTATCTGGAGATATTGAAACTAATCCAGGTCCCTCTGCTGAAAACTCTCTTGATATTATGCATATCAATATAAGAAGCATAAGAAATAAGATAGACTCCTTATTGTATTTAGTTCAAGATTTTGATGTATTATGTTTTACTGAGACCCATTTGGATGTAAATATTAGCAATGACAGTCTAAATATAGAGGGATATAAAACTAGCTTTAGGAAGGATCGCAACTCCTATGGGGGAGGTGTAATGATATATATTTCTGACTCTATAGTTGCATCTCGGAAGTATGATTTAGAACCCAACGGTACAGAAATCTTATGGATTGAAATACCACATGCTATTGAGAATCTTCTTTTATGCTGTGCATACCGCCCACCAAATTCTAGTAGTACTTTTTGGCAAAAATTTTCATGGTCGATTGAAAGAGCTAATGATATCTCTTCCAACATCATAGTTCTAGGTGATCTGAATGTCAATTTTCTCAACCTTATTTCCACACATGAGATCCACACAATTATGAACTCGAACAACTTAACAAATACAATACATACACCTACAAGGATCACTGAGCATACATGCACTTTAATAGATCCTATTCTTGTAAACAAAAACATCAAAATCCACGATTCAGGTACTATTAGTCATACACTCAGTGACCACAAAGCAACTTACATTTACATACAACAAAATTCAAATGAAAATATTTCATACAAAAGAAAAATTTGGGACTACAAAAATGCAAACTTTATACTACTTAACAATCTTATTAAAGAATGTGACTGGAGCAATATCATTAATAATACAGATGACATAAATACTGCTGCAAACAATTTTACACATCAATATATGTCTATCATACACACATGTTTACCAGAAAAAACTGTTACTATTAGGCCAAATGATAAACCCTGGATGGATTCACTTTTACGCAAAACTATACGTATCAGAAATAGGTTGAGAAAAAAAGCTCAGAAATCCTGCAAAGATTCAGATTGGTATTTGTTTCGGAAATTTAGAAATAAGGTCAACAACATGAAAAAATATGCCATTTCAAATTATTATGATAATATTGATTCCTATTTGAGTGATGCAAGTAAAAACAATCAAAAGCTCTATTGGAAGTTGATGAAAGATGTTTTTCACACTAAATCTACAACTGAAATACCACCTATGCATTACACAGACAATAATGGCACTGATAAGTTTGCATTCTCAGATAACGATAAGATTGAACTTTTAAATACATACTTTAGTTCAATTTCTAATTTAGATAATAACAATAAGGACTTACCTATTTTGCAACACAAGTGTACAGACAATTTTTCAAACCTTGTCATTCAAGAACACGAAGTTTTTGACATTTTGTCAGTAATACCTGTTAATAAAGCAGTAGGCCCAGACAGTATAAGTCACAAAATGCTCAAATCCTGCAAAGAAACTATTTCAAAACCTTTGTGTCTTCTATTCAACAAATCACTAACATCTAAGACTTTTCCTGACTGCTGGAAATTGGCACATGTAATTCCTTTATTTAAGAAAGATGATCCATCTATCACATCAAACTACAGACCTGTGTCATTGCTGAGTTGTATTAGTAAAATTTTTGAGAGAATCTTGTTTAAACATCTATACAATTTTTTACACGCCAATAACTTATTTTATAAATACCAGGCTGGTTTTTTGCCTGGACATTCAACTGTTTACCAACTTTTAGAAACATATCATTCTATTGTGAAAAGTATTGACGATGGTAATTACTGCTGTATGATCTTTTGTGATCTTTCAAAAGCTTTCGATAGGGTCTGGCATAAGGGTCTAATTCATAAACTTAAATCGTATGGAGTCTCTGGGCCAATTCTTGAATGGTTTATTAGCTATTTAAGTAATAGAACACAGAAGGTTATGTATAAAAACAAACTCTCTTCCAGCCAGTTCATAAATGCAGGTGTTCCCCAGGGCTCTGTTCTTGGCCCATTATTGTTTTTACTCTATGTAAATGATGTGGCTGAAAACATGAGATCAATATGTAGACTTTATGCTGATGATAGTTCATTACAACAGTGTTCAAACAATATTTCTGTCATAGAAGATAATCTTAATTATGATCTTCATGTACTGAAGGAATGGTCAAAGCAATGGCTTCTAGAATTTAATCCACAAAAAACAAAAGTTGTATTCTTTAGTTTTAAAAATGTTGAAAAATTTCCTAATTTGTTGTTTGATGATTGTACCTTGGAATATGTTTCACAACACAAGCATCTAGGAGTATTGTTATCTTCAAATTTAAGTTGGTCTAATCACATAGACATCATTGTTAAAAAAGCTTACAAAAAACTTGGTCTACTTAAAAAACTTAAATTTACTGTATCTAGAGATATTTTAGCACAAATGTATGTATCATTTATAAGACCACAACTAGAGTATGCTGTTGAAGTTTGGTCTGGATGTACCCAATTTGATATGGATAAGCTTGAAAAGGTTCAACTTTATGCAGCAAGAATAGTTTCAGGTCTTTCAGTCATAGCCTCAAGAAATTCTCTATATTTGGAAACAGGATGGGAACCATTAATAACGAGACGAGACCGCCTTAAATTATCTACTATGTTCAAAATTCATAACAATCTTGTTCCTTCTTATCTAAAAGACATAACTCCTGGAATTAGAAATGTCACTTCCAACTATAATACTAGAAATTCCTCAAACTATTCTTTGCCTAGATGTAGATTAGAAGCTTTTAATAAGTCATTTTTTCCTGACACTATTCGTAAGTGGAATAGTCTGAATAATAATACCAAGGAAGCTACTTCGTTAAATATTTTTAAGAAATCACTACAGAGCAATTATACAAAACCTCCTAAGTATTTTTCTTTTGGTAAAAGATTCTTGAATATCATTCATACAAAATTAAGGCATAATTGTGTTCTCAATTGTGATCTTTATCGGTGTAACATAATAGCCAACCCAATGTGTTCATGTGGAAGTTTAGAAGATGCACATCACTTGTTCTCCGTTTGTAAAAAATATTCATCATTAAGACAATCATTTATGTATAATCTTTTATCACTGAACTTTTTGAATATAATTGATGTACATTTGTTACTTTGGGGTGACAACACTTTATCTTATGATGAAAACATAAAAATATTTAAAGAAGTTCATACATTTATACAAAAGTGTGGTAGATTTATCTAAGTTTTTAAATTATTTGCATAACTTTCTTATCCAACCTAATTCTAATTCTAGATTTAAAACTAATGATTTATTTGTATTTCATTACATGTTTTATAACTGTTATCAATGTTAACTGGCATTGTATGGCACTGTAATATATTATGTACAAGGAGAGGACATTCTAAGTTTTTGGAACTTGTGTCCAATCCTTTTGGCATTAGTCAATAAAATATGTTCAACACAACACATCACAAAGTGTGAAATAAACAGGAGTCAGTATTACAGTCCATGTGAATTATACACAGCTCAATTTCAGCTGCAGATGTTGAACAAAGTGACAAACAACATGTGTGGTTTTGAGAGCAGACTAGATTTGTACAGAAACATTTACAACCTGTCAATATCCCAGCTATCTCCATTATACGGCTGGTGTTGAGATGGACATGAGGTCTTCATCAGAACGGGGTCTGTGTTCATCTACAACAAGTCATTAATTAGCTGTTAATTAATACATACAGAATATGTAACGATAGAGCTACATAGATCTACAAATTAAAACTTTAACCTGATTACTATGACACTTGCTTTGATTTTTGTCTAATTAATTAAATTAGGTCAATTCATATGTAACAAAACAACTGATTACAAATACATGCGTCAGTGAGTTTTACTTTTGCTTAGTTGATGACTTTTGTTGTGACGATGTGTCGTGTATTGGGTGTCTCCATCAGGACGGGGTCTGTGTTCATCTACAACAAGTCATTAATTATCTGTTAATTAATTAATTACATACAGTATATGTAATGATAGAGCTACATCTACAAATTAAAACTTTAACCTGATTACCATGACACTTGCTTTATCATTTGTCTAATTAATTAATTAAAATTAAGTCAATTAACATGTCACAAAATAACTGATTACAAATACATGAGTCACTCTATATATTTCATAATTAAATACAGCAACCTGCTATTTCTATTCACTAAATACAATGACTATAACTGTACATTTAATTAATAAAATAATGTAACTAATTTCTGTTTATTTTAGATAAACACTGACTCCCAATGACTGGTAGATACAGCTAACCCTGTAACAATGAGTTGTTTATATTGACAAACAATCACACAGATAAACAATCTGACTGTTATTGTAGTCTACAGAAGATCCGTGCACACACTTGTCTATTGTAAGGATTTGCTGTGAAGTCCAGACTTAAACATGCCTCCTCTTTTTATCTTACGATACTCTAACCTCTCTATCTTATCTTTGGGTTGCCTCCCCCTCCTATCTTAAGGTACACTCTCCTTTTATAAGGTACACACTCCCCCTTTTATCTTTAAGCTCATTCCTCTTCTCTCTTACTGTACACCTACCTAGGGTTGCCTCCACCTGCTATCTTTAGGTTCACTACTCCTTCTACCTTAAGGTACACTCCCCCTTCTGTCTTCAGGTACACTCCCCCTTTCATCTTAAGGTACACCCCCTCCCTTCAATCTTAAGGTTCACTTCCCCCTTCTATCTTAAGGTACATTCTCCCTTTATCTTATGGTACACCTACCTTAGGGTTGCCTCCCCCTTCCTTACAGGAGTACATAAACTGTAGTGCCGACTCGGCCATGGTCTTAGTCAGGTCCAGGATGTGGGTCTGTTGTTTGGAGTTCTGGATCAGCGAGGCGGCGCCTACAGCACCGTCCGAGCGTTGGCCGAAGTAGCTGGCCATCATTGTCACCTGTAGATACAGGAGGTGTCAAAAGTTATTACCTACCTATGTGTACATTGTGCTAACAAAAGGCATGTAAAAATGACCATTATTATTTTGGATTATCATTCAAATTTCACAGAGAAGAAAATGACCCAGATCTCACATAATAAGTATTAAATATCACAACCGATGCTCTGTATACTGACCCTGTGACCCAGATTCTCCGGCTCTGCTTAAGCTGAGTCCTTGACCTTGGAACAAAGGTCATGGATTTCTCTTGCACTCCCAATCATCTGTTCTTGGAATCCCTATAATACCATTCAACAGTAATAATTAATGATTATTTACAAATATTGAAAATTGAGCATATTTTGATTACTTTAAAATCTTAATAAAGGGGGAGAGAGGTGAACTATCAAATAAATCTGTTAAACTGTTGAAACAAGGGAGGGGGTGATACTTTAAAAATCTAGACATGAAAGGGAAGATTTGAAAACTTAAATATCTAGATATTGGGAATGAGGGGTTGATAATTTACAAATCTGGACACATGGAGACATATTGGTGGATGGGGAAAAGGTGGTTTCGGTTGGAATAAGTACTGACCCTGAGGGATTTCTCAGTCCGTTGCTGTAGACTCCGACTGATGGCAGCCAGTGAGGCCTGGTCCAGGTCGCGGATGGAGCGGTTCAGTTTGTCGATCGACTCGTCACACTCACGCTGACCCGGCGCACAGTCCCTGAAATATACAGATGTATATAGTCAAACAGGTCCCGATGTATTACAGGATATATGTTTAGTTTAAGATTTTTACATTCCTTGAAAGTATACAGTCATACACTATAATCAGGGTTGGCAAAAAAGCGGGAAATACTCGTATTTCCCAGGACGGTGGGAAATACTGGTAATTCCCGGGAATTACTGGTATTTCCCGGGAAATACTATAGCATTGAATCATGATTTTTTGAAGTATACACTCTCATAACTGCCGCGGTGTGTGCATACAAATTGAGTAACGCGCGTTAGCGCGTTATGAAAATTTGTATGCACACACCGCGGCAGTTATGAGAGTGTATACTTCAAAAAATCATGATTTAATGCTTATATTTACATTTTTTAACTTCTTGCCTTGTCTGCAAATGTGATCTATACCTTAAAATTCCTATCTTTTCCTAAGGGTAAGTTAATATTAATGGAAGAGCCACAGTAACAGCCACAAGCGTGAACTTTGATTTTCGCTTGTGACGTTGCAGTTTACAGCGTTCAACGTTTGTGACGTCATAATAAAACTCGTCAATTTGACCTTTGACTACTTGTTGCATTTAGAGGCATTTAAACATCACGGATTTTAATGGAAAAACACAGTAGAATGTAAATATTGGGAAATAAAGTACAACTACATATTAAAGTACTTCATACTCAGTCTAAATCAAATCTGTAGGGATGTAAACAATAGTACACCTTGCCAGCAATGACATTTTATAATTTTATAAGTTTCGACTGGCCAGTAATGCATTGGTTATCTTCTTATGAATACTCCAAAGATGGTTCATTCATACACCATTGTTATTTGTTTTTATACATGTATAGGTGCATCTATAGTTATCATAAACATGATATCAAAAGTTCTGTTTTCTAGTTATTTGATGTATGTGAAAATGGGCCAAAATTATGAAAATTAAAGTGTGACTGTGTCACTACCTCAGTATGCAACACACCCAAGAAGAAGCCAATTAGCCACACTCATAGTATATATCTCCCCAAAACAAGAGCACAAAACTATCAAGAGTCAATTATTTAATATTAAAACAACATGTATGATTATTTAATTGTTACTTGAAACACCAACAGTAATTATAACAGTTTACTTTGTGCTTTGAATTATAAATCTGTAAAACACAAAACTTATTGGGGTTCAAAAAGCTGGACTAAAATTTGTACACTAGCAGCTATGGAAGTCTTTGGGAATAAGTGATCTGGTGAATTTAAGATTGATTTCATAAACTGACAGGGAAATGGCAAAGTATGCTAAATTGTGTTTTGATGCTTATTGTTAATATCTTGTATCCTAAACATACGTTTTAGTTAGAACAAATTAAAGAAATTAAGATTAAAAATTTGTATTTCCCAGTATTTCCCAGTTTAGTGAAAATCAGTAGTATTTACCGGGACGGGAAATACCGGTATTTACCGCCGGTAATTCCCAGCACTGGTATTTCCCGGCCAACCCTGACTATAATGTGTGTCAAGAAATAACAGATGTAACGTGGAATGGACCTCAAACAAATTAAAATCAAGCTTCACAGAAATACAGTAAAATACTATAATATACATGTCAGAAAATTTAAAATCACTTTTAGGAATGAACCAGGCTATTGAAGAGCTAACACTTTTGTAAATCTAGAAATGCTGACCAACGTTAGGAGCTGGCATTATAATAAAGACTTGCACTATACACTTACTTGATGAAGGAAAGACTTACTACTGGTGGACAAACTTACTTGATGGAGGACACGAGTCGTTTGATGGCCTCGGACACACTCTTGGAGTGGTTGGAGTACAGTTGGTAAGTGGGCGGGTCCTTCGGGTTGACAGCCAGCTGTTTGGCGGCCGTCACCATGTGACACGCTCCATCGATCATCGCCTTACCTGCCGACATAATGGGCTCTTGGGCCTTCCTTGCCTACATATATATACAGATAAGTCATCTGTGTGTCTCAAACATAAAAGTGAGTAAGATTTTTCTAAGATCATAGAAAATTGTGTTCTTGTATGTTGAATATTTTTAATACAATGGTAATTTGAAATATAAATATGTTTAATTAAAGAGAATGAAGTTGATCATAAAAAATCTGACAACATGAATAATTATGGAGATATTTAAAGTCGTATACGAGTTGGAATGACCCAGACATTGTTACACACTGTACCTTCTTTCTATCAAACAATAGAAGCTGTTTAAAAAAAAATGTTGCAAATACAATATTAGCCATGTAATAAATTAATGCTACAACAAATCTTTCTTACCTTTCTTAAAAATATGCTCAATCAATAAAGCATGAAATAGAAGACTTAAAAGATTGACAAAATGTAACTAATCATTAAGCACTAAAAAAACGACCTTGAGCCAAAATTGTTCATGACCTTAACCCAGATTTTGTTTTGTCTTTAAACATGGAAGGCTGACAACACAACAATATGGCGGTAAATAGCTCTGTGTACGCAATTTAACCAAAAAAATATTTTGAAAAAGATAATAAACATTCCACACACAGATCTACACGGTAACTAAGGGACACAATGCACAGGGTTACGTGACCCCAAGGTCATGACCCCAGGGGTGAAAGGTCACACCATTGACCTACAGCTTTCCGCCATGTAATACTAAACAAAGGACAAAAAGGAAATCAATTTACTTTGATTACTGAAATAAATCAAAATAACCAACAAATGAGGACAGAACATCGTGCTATGATTTGATTTCACCAATTCTAAAAGGGGGCTTTCAAATTGTATATTAATAAATCAATGCACAAACAAATCATATAGTTTCTTTGATGTTAAAAAAGCAAATGATTTATTTACAGCAATAAATTAGGAGAGGAGGAGAAGGGGTAAATTATGCTGTATGGATTCTGAGTGAGTTGGTCTTGATAAAAGTACACTGCTTTAAATCCTGATATATATCATGGAGCATCATTGATCTGCTAGAAGCCAGGTTACTTTAGCCACAGAATACAGAGTTATGGCTCTAAGGCAGTTAGTCTGTAATCAAACAGCTCCTATAGCAGGATATATAAGGAGATACTTCCTTGAGATATATGTAACTCAGACAGGTTCTGCTACAAGCAGTCAGTTTGTCTAAAAACTTATTCTTTTTGCAAAAAATGATGTCTTGTAACCCGATTTGCTAAGAATAAAATGAAATTATCTTTGAAAATTACCTCCCATTTCACTGAAAATTTAAATCTTAAACATTCACGTAAAAAAGTTTGCTTATATTATGTCCTGAACTTTGTGGTTATTGGGAATTATGAAATAAATTCTAATACAACATAAGCTCATTCAAAGAGGGGCAATAATGATGTTATCACCAGTCAGCTCAATAAGCTCATTCAAAGAGGGGCAATAATGATGTTATCACCAGTCATCTCAATAAGCCCAGCTCAATAAGCTCAATCAAAGAGGGGCAATAATGATGTTATCACCAGTCGGCTCAATAAGCTCATTCAAAGAGGTGCAATAATGATGTTATCACCAGTCGGCTCAATAAGCTCATTCAAAGAGGTGCAATAATGATGTTATCACCAGTCGGCTCAATAAGCTCATTCAGGGGGCAATAATGATGTTATCACCAGTTGGCTCAATAAGCTCATTCAGGGGGCAATATAGAGGTTTGAGAAATGATGCCATGTATTGCAATCTGACTGGTCCAACATTGGATCTGTATAAACTCCTACAGGGCTTGATTGACCAGGCTCTATACAGGTCCATTAGTAAGTCATTAGTCCTCCACTAATTAACCACTAATTAACGACCTACCTGTTGCTGGGAGCTGGCCGGGTTAACCAGGTTCTGACACGCCATCTGTATGGCCTGGTTAGCCCGGGCAAACTGGGACTGGTCCACCAGCCCGGGCCTTCCGGGCTCTGACGCTCCATCAGCGATGCCCACAAGGTAGGCCGCCTGTAATTTAAAGGAAAAACAAATGTTATTATTCATTCATCATACATATTAGGAAGATCTGGCACTCCATCAGCTGCGCTCCCTCTCTTCAGAGAGTTTAAAGACGGTCCTTCTCTACAGACAGTTCCTCGGTACCTCTATATGTATTTTACATTCTTTCGTTACAAAATAACCATGCCATTTTGGAAAAAAAAATCTACAACTCATACAAATCAATCCCTGTGTACAGAGACTGTTCCTCTACATGAAGACTTTTGAGACGGTCCCTTACCTGTGAGGCGGCCTCAGTGAGTCCACAAACAGATGTTGAGAAGTTCCCCATGGAGTCACAGAAGTTCTCCAGGTCGCCCTTCTTGGCGTGGTTCGTGATCCCAGTCATAAAGTCTCCCAACAGCTGCAGGACAGAAAGAGGGGCCAGTTAGTTAATCCAGTAATTAACTAATTAACTGATCCAGATATTAACTAACCATTCAAAATATTATTAAATCTGAAGTGGTATGACAGGTATAATGTCAGTATAATTTATGAGTGATACAGTTGGCTTAATGATTCATCAAACACATCATCAATACATATACTGGTGAACTTATAGGAGATCAATATCATCAATACATATACTGGTGAACTTATAGGAGATCAATATCATCAATACATATACTGGTGAACTTATAGGAGATCAATATCATCAATACATATACTGGTGAACTTATAGGAGATCAATATCATCAGAATAAAGCAAAATATTTCATGCATGCAAAAATGAAATTCACATTTAAAGCCTCAAATTGACTGAGTTTTTTCATATTGAAAACAATACCAAGGAGAGGGGAGTTGTAAACATTTGTAATACATGTAGTAGGCACAGACAGGCTTAGGGACCAAGCTCAGGGCCAGAGTTGTAATACATGTAGTAGGCACAGACAGGTGGAGGGACCAAGCTCAGGGCCAGTAATACATGAAGTAGGCACAGACAGGCGGAGGGACCAAGCTCAGGGCCAGTAATACATGTAGTAGGCACAGACAGGTGGAGGGACCAAGCTCAGGGCCAGAGACTCGGCGGAGGGACCAAGCTCAGGGCCAGAGACTCGCTCACTTCTGATCTCAGATTGACATCAAGGCCAATTCTCTAATTGACAGAAAGGTTTATTAGGGGACCATCATATAGTATTTGAGAAGACACTGTTGTAATGAGTTTTCAGGCTTAAACATGCAACAAACAACAAAACAACACACAACATAATGTTGACAGACAACAGACAGGGGGGGGGGGTTAATGTTAACACACATACATGCTTTCTCTTTATTGGGTTCTGGGATTGTACATTGGGGAAGAAATCTGTTCTTTATAAATGCTTATTTTAGCAAAATTACCGAAACTGAATTTTAAAAAATACATATGATCATATTAGTATCTGATTATCACAAAGGCAACCCATACTATAAAATGAAATTTGTCATGAATTTACAAAGCCTTGGAACCTAAGATTCTATGAAATGAAGTTTCTAAAGATATTTTAAAATTAAACCAACAACATATTTTATTTAATTTTTCCAGAGGAAGAACAAACAATCTAGAACTTGTAAGATGATAGCTGCACTGTTAATTCTCTCTGTATATCACATGTATGCTGTCCAGTTATGTACTGGTCTGTTATGGTCTGTGCTCGGGTACTACAATGTACAGGAGCGAAAAATTAAATCAATTCCTAATAATGATGCATAGATGAAGTAAATTTGTTAAGATTACTTTTTATGAGATAAGGATTTCTATGCGTATGTGAAGTAATTTAATTCTGAAAGAATGAAAACTATTTCTGCGAAAAAGGTGATTTTTTATGAGCCAAGTTAAAATTTGAGATGAAGTTTGTTTACTGTTGACATAAGGTTGCCTATTCGTCAATTTCTAAGATAGATGTAACTATCTCGGTGGATGCCATTTGACTCTTTATCCACTTATTCTGAGATCAAATCTGCTTCCGACTTAAATTTTGTCTATTTCTGAGATCAACTTTGTCTGCTGAACAGACAGATCTGCATACCTTGGTGGACGCCAGCTCCTGGCTCGAGTCTGTGATCTGTCTGATGGCGTTATCCACGTCTCTCTGTCCGGGAAGGGCGTTCACACAGTTGTTGAGTGCACTCGACACAGCCTTGGCCACCTGGTTAAGTCGAGCCTGGTTCTCAGGGTTTTCTGGGTCGTTCATGGCTCGCTTCGTCTCCTCCAGTAGATGCGTCGACTTGTCGATGACGTCGCGGGCGCTGTCGATGACCTGCCGTCTGACCTCGATGACTTCTGAGGTTGAGGCGACACCGCACGTGGCTTCTGTCAGCACGCGGAGAGCGTTCGCGGTGCCCCTGGCTGCTACACCCACGTAATTCTCATTGCCCTAAAAAATCACCATATAGTGGAAATATATTATATAGATAAATATATAGATAAATAAAATCCAATTCCCTGAGAAATGACCACAGGGAAGACTGTGTGAAGAAAAGTCACAACAGAATGAAATCATGTCATATATATATTTTACCGGTATACTGTTCACTCCGTTTTTTCTCATATCACAAAAATTACAAAAATGGGGGTAAATACGTTACTTTTTCATTTGCATCAGTCATCTTGTTTCAATTTTTGCGTATCATATTTTTTGTGATGTCTTATTTTTTTACAGCGATCATCTATTAACAGAATATATCAAATGCTCTATATATTCTACAAAATTTCTGTCTCCATTATACATTTATCTGTGTTTACCTGTGAGGCAGCCGTCAGTAGCTGAGCCATCGCCGATCCGACGTTCTTAGAGGTGGAGCCAAGTTTCATGGCCGACGCCTCCACCTGAAATACGTAACAAAATCATGTATCAACTCCATTCCACCATATTACAATAGAAAGCCATGATACAATATCAAATCTCCCATTTATATAATAATCCAAAAATATCTGACACTTTACACCCTTTACTTACTTTTTTAG